>NC_090921.1:500472577-500775607 GCF_040938575.1 Ambystoma mexicanum | reverse complement strand
ATAGCACTACAGCTTATTTACAAGATCGACATATGTTTTGGTCGTAGTATAATGGTAGTATATAGGTTTACATGTATACATATTATATATATACATATTATATGTATACATATGCTTCGGTCGTAGTATAATTGGGTCCCCCAATCAGAGATGGAAAGAGAAGTTTGTGTAACACACTCACGGAGTGCAGCCAGATTTGACTGGAAAGGAAGACAATACATGTTAACCGTGTGTTTTAGCCGCACAAGATGAGATCACTTGGCTATTAATTTGGACACCATTTTTGGTACTAGTAGGAGAAGAGAAAACCCACATGAGTAGTTGGAAATTAAATACATGACTCAGGGTGACGAGTTAGGAACCAACAAGTCTGATGAAGAGAGGAACCATCTCTGATTGGGGAACCCCACTGTAACAAATCAGTTTCTCTGAAAATTTAGATTAGAAGGCCTGAAGGATAAGATCCTCTGTTGACACTACCCCCACCAAGTGGATGTTGGAGATATGTACCGGAAGGCACTGTTCACCTAATGTTAGTAGGATAGACCACAAGTTGTGTCTGCCTTGATCCTAAAGAAGGTCGATGAACCCTACGACTGAAACATATTTAGATCTTTTAAATAAGCAGTAGTGCTATCTTACACAACTACACACAAAGAATTGTTATTGGTGTAACATAAATTGCACATTAAGAGGTTCTGCTTTATGAACAGGTTAATTTACCAGTTTTTTGTGTAAACATTGATCTTTGGATGTATGGAATGAGAAAGTGTATGGATGGTGAATGAGAAGATGTCGAATATTGATGAACTTATGTGCTCTATGAGCAAACAATATTACATTTGGCGGAGTGTGGCAGGAGTGTTTCTTGTGTGAATGTGCTGCCAGTGAGAGTCTTTTTTCCACGTTGTTTGCTGCAGGAGGAGCAAATTCATAAAACAGCCTGCCCGATGCAGAGCGTCGCGGAGTGTGGCAGGAGTGTTTCTCGTGTGAAGGTGCTGCCAGTGAAGATCTTTTTTCCACGTTGTTTGCTGCAGGAGGAGCAAATTCATGAAACACCCTGCCCGGCGCGGAGCATCGTGGAGTGTGGCAGGGGTGTTTCTCGTGTGAAGGTGCTGCCAGTGAGAGTCTTTTTTCCACGTTGTTTGCTGCAGGCGGAGCAAACTCATAAAACACCCTGCCCGACGCAGAGCGTTGTGTGGTGTGGCGGGAGTGTTTCTTGTGTTCCACGAGGAACGTGTGGATTGTGAACCTGCGCTCGATGGAGAGAAGAACTGGGATCCCACTAACTCGGGCGCAAGTGAAACGAGATTTTAGTGATTACGCCCGAAAAATGCAGACCAAGAGTGAGCAAGTCGGCTGCGCGAATCAACGCGGTTCTCAAAAGGACTCAGGACTCCAGAATGCTGAAGTAAGTGCATAGGCTGAGGGGGGCGGGCAAGGGAGTGAAGTTTTTAGCTCTCCCACAGCCGGCTACAATGCAACAATAGCAACGCCTATGTTAACGAAGTTGATCATGCATGTAGCTCAGATAAATACGCACACTTGCACTTGTACCTTACCCTTTGATCCAAGGAGCAGCAAAGCAAGAAGGCGTGTCTTTCACTGGTCCGTCGCCTCCCCTAGAAGCCTGCCAATGCTGCCGTGTGTTAGACTAGACTGATGAAACTTCAGGAAGTGAGCCGTGCAATGATGCCCCAAGGGAAACTAATGCACAAGAGGTTGTAGTAACGCCAACTGGTGATACCACAAACATACATAATGAATCAGATAATTTTCAAAGGCACTCTGATTAAAAAAAAAGATCTAATCTGAATAAATTACCTGAGAGATGTATCAGTGATGGGCAAAAAAGGACAACACTCGATTCCAATTTTGGATCGGTCGACTTGACCAAAATGCTAAAAATAACCGAGAGTGTGGGCGAAGTTCCAGCACCCAAGAATAAAGAACAGGATATACAATCCCTCAAAAATCTTGCATGGAAAACTATTGAGCAGTGTACTAAGCTAACTAGCTATCGGACAGAAACCCTATGCAACCCAAATTCAAATATAAGGCTAAATGTGGAAATTCGAAGTAAGGCCGGCCGATCAGCTGGCAGTTCTGTCTGCACAGGGGAGGCAGAAAGAAGTGATCTGATCGAACAAGACCCAAAATCAAGGGATGGAACAAAGGGAGGAGGAGTTGATAGTCCCGCGAGTATTACAAAGGCAAAATCGATATTGAGGTGAATAATTACGAGGAGCTCAATGCAATCGCAGAAGATTTGTGGGAAAATCAAAGCTCCCTCCGCGATTTAATGCCAGAAGATGATAATAATGATGCTCCCCCTAATAAGCAACGTCAAGATTCGATAGAGGGTTGCTGATAAATTGATTAGCGATCTGATAAAATTGAATGCAAAGTTTGCGGCCTCAGCAGCCATGTCGAAAAACACGGCCAATGAGATCGAAATTTCAAAGCCCACAGATGTGCCTGCAATGTGCCTGCAATTCCTATTCCAATGACAGACGCCTTAAGCATCACTGGAACCTGCAATAAGTACGAATTTGAAGTAAGAGAGCCTGTCAGGTGGGGGACTCCTGAACAATCAAAACTTTTGAGAAAACGGAGGAGAACCAAAAAATGTTTGGACAGCGAGTTTCACTACTCACAGAAAAGGCTCAAGCGAACTACCCCAGAGACCATCATTGAAACAGAAGAACCTGTAGGAATCAGATCAAGCAAGACTGGAACTACTAATAAAGCAACAAGACTGGTCTTGTCATCCTCCATGTCCTCCTCATCCAAATCAGAACTAGCGAGAGAACCTGAGAGGTACTCTAGACCTCAGATGTCAAAGAAACCGTTTTGGAATGAGCAGGTCGACACCACCCACATTCATGGATTAATAGCAAAGGTGATTAATGAACTTCGACCTAATCTGATGTCTGCAACTTCAATTGCGGTCAGTCCACTAACTAAATTATAAGAGCAATCGAATGACAACCTAAAAGATCAATCTACATTGCTAGTAGGTTTGAATACAAAAATGGAGAGCCTTGAGAAGAACTTGATCGAAATGGCCTGTCAGCAATCTGGAGCAAGAATGAGTTAGCGATGACAGTCCTGAAAGAGGCTCTAAAAAACTACAGAAAAGACAAAAATGTATTGGCAAAAGTAGCCCGAGAAGCACTAGCTATTTTAACAAAAGAACGAGATAATAAAGCGATTCCTGAAAAAAGTGATGTAGACCATATAAGTGGAGTAGAACAAGACGTAAATAAAGATCAAGTGGAATGCCATTGCTGTATTAAAGCAGGACATAGAATGGATATAAATACAACTCAGCACAGGACCCCAGACGAAATAAACATAAATATTGCTAATGGGTTGAGCACACTGAATGGATTGAGAAATAACGTAAACATAGATGTGCCTTTGAGCGCATTAAATACGAGTTTAGGAGAGTCCCTACCCACCTCGGATGAGAGTGATATTCCCCCGCAGGCGATGATGAATGATGCGCCACTAGCGGATGGATTACAGCTTGAGCTCCCATCGAGAAGAGCATTGGAAGAGACACAAAGAGAAAATACAAAACCTGATGAGGTCGACTCCCGACCACATGCAAAAGAGACAGAATGGTTCGATATATTTGAAAAATCACAGCAATCACATAAAGCCGCAAGATCTTCGACAATTGAAAATGGCCCAAAAAGCAGGGCAAATGCAAAAAAAAGACCAAAAACATAGCTGCCCCAAAAAATAAGAATGCAAAGAATGTTTCATATTGTTTTAGAAAACTCAAATCCCTGAATTTGACGTTCAATAATAAAGATTTAAACTCTGACAAAACAACAGGGAATCAGACTGATGAGAAACAGAGACTCTCCATGAACAGGACTCTTGAAGCTCGTCTCAGAAAGTCAAAAATACATTTTTGCACTAGCACAGATGAACCTGATGGCAGTGATGTTGAATTCATGAATCTCTCAACATATTGTAACCCAGAAGAAGACTGCGACGAGATAATATCTCAACAGAAAGATAAATCGCCTATTCGGGAAGACACAGTAAAATATTCTGGTATGCAGAAAGACATGAATGATGAGCGAACCAATGGTGGAAATGTGGGACCGGTGAACTTAAAGCCTGCCAAGATGAAGTTTGGCCCGATGGCGAAAGTGAATAAGACTCCTAATGTGGCTAATGCCTCAGAGTCTAAGAAAGATACCATCTTGAGAACGAGGTGAGTGGAAATGTCACCCTCTCTAAAGAAAAGCTATGGAGGTGATTCAGTTGCTGCGAACACTGCAAGCTCTGAAAAAGAATATTATACCATTGAAGAAAAGCTAAAGAGAAGCTTAAATAAGATTGTGAGTGCTGATCGGGATTCCTATGATAATACAATGAGAAAGGATCTGTTACAAAAGGAAAAGACTCAACCTAACAACAAGAGTCAATTGAGAGGGAATCTGGAAATACATGATCCACAAGCCATACAGCCAACTAGGAGCTGGCGAGACGAACCGTGGAACGCTGGAATTGCAAAGGAAACCACCAAACTTGCTTTGCACCCAATAGCAAATAGCTTCAGAATCTTAGTCAAACGGATAGAGAAAAACAACAGTAGCTCAACCCTAAATCGTAGTCTGGTGATGCAACTATTCCATATATTCCTGCTTTGAGAGCCACTAAAGGCACGGACATAAAGAGAGTGAAAATTATGGATGAACCCAAACTGGACAGAATAATCTTACATATCGTTGCAGTAAAAACAGTACAAACAGTGATGATGTGTGAACGACAACTGCTAGAAGCTGGCTTCCAGGTATATGAAATTGACAGCTTATTGAGAACTACATTGGTTGCTGAACCTCAACAAAAACATCTGAAGCCGGCTTCACGATACCAACAAGACACATATAGCCAAATAAATGACTATAAGACAAAGGATGCAATTTGCAAAAATCAAATGAAGGCTCATATAACCCTCAGTGCAGAGGAAAGAATGTTAATGGAAGAAAATAGCTGGATACCTTTTGATCTCCCAATGAAAAAAATAAAAATCACTGTAGAGAATTTAAATCCTAATCCGGTAATTGCATCCACTTCTGAGGACCAGACCAAAAACATGAACAAATCTGAACAATGGAGCTGGGTAGCCCGATCTCTAAATGAGACTAGATCCAGCTAATGCTACAAGGCTCCTAATCAGATAACAATAGGCTCCTGGAACACCTGAGGGTTTAGCCATTTATTGAGTTCAGCGGCCAGTGATCTAAAAGTGTTGGACCTCATATGTCTTCAAGAGACTTGGCTGGCTGCATGACCATGTATCAACGGATTTGAGATAGCTATAAATCATAAATCCAGCAATCCAGCAGAACAAAGGAAGGCCGATGTCAGGGCAATTTATTTTAGTCAAGTTGAAAAGTGGCCTCTCCATTAAATCCTTTTGCAACCACTCGCCTTATATACAGAGTGTGACTCGGGAGACCGATGATTACATGAAAACAAATAGGAAATCGTTACATCTAATCAATCTATATTGGAACCATTAGGCAGCTCCAAGTGAGATATTTATGGAAAAAGTATTGAATCTAATTGACTCCATAATGTCAACTAACAAGAACCCAAATATTGTGCTGTGTGGAGATTTGAATATCAAATTAATTGGAAGAATAAGGCGGATAAAAGAGAAAGGTAATTGTAGTGAATGGGAAATAAATCTGAGAACAAGTTGACTTGAAGAAATGGATGCAGGAACATGAACCTGATGAACGGAAATATAAGCAGAGACATCCCAGCCGGGAAATCTGGGAAAGAGGAAAGCAAAAGTCTGTAATAGACTATTTCATCGTCTCAGAGACCATGGTTGATGAAATTCAAGAGAGCCAAGATCGGAGAAAGCAGTGAAGGGGAAACGTGATTCTAGAACCAAATTGCAAGTGCCTTCGACTACACCAGAATGATATCAGAGACCTAACAGAAGCAATAAGCTCGACAAATTCGAGTTGTGAGAAGCACATGATAGACTATACCCAATTCACGGAGCTTTATAAGATCATGTCAGTCTGGGCAAAATAAATTACTTATAGAAAACATGAATTTGATCCAAAGGTGGCCTAAAAAAAATAACTTAGGAAAGGCTTGAGAAGTCTTGAGTGGAATATGAATCCTAATTGAAACGATCTCAAGAGGAAACTAAAAACCACCTACAAGAATTGGATAAGATCACATAAAATAATTCTAGAGCAAAGAGATGCTGAAGTGATATTGAAGACACTCACTCAAAGGAATGCAAGAGGGTTTTGGATGCTTATTAATGAAATAGAAAATCCACAGAAAGTGTGTATAACAAATATGGTCTCTGAATCCCAATGGTCAACCCATTATGATACCTTGTTTGCAAAACAAAGACACTCAAAATGTCCAGAGATATCTATACTTCAGTCCTGGGATATTGAAATTGAAAAAGAGGATATAATGAGAGTGATAAAAAAGAGCAGTTCATCAAGAGCTGCAGGCCCGGACGGGCTGTTAAATCAAATGCTAAAAAATAATACAGAGGAATGGGCCAAGTTGTGCGCTGTGCTATTTAAAAACATAATCCAGGAACGACGAATACCAGCTTCATGGAATACAGCGATAATAGTGCCAATCTTTAAAAAAGGATGTCGCACAGATCCAGCCAATTATCGCCCCATAGCGCTCCTGGATGTGATTGGCAAACTATTTGCAAACATTCTATTAGCACAGTTGACCCACTGGATTAGAACGTATAACAAGTCTGACGTGAGACAATCTGGCTTTGTTAAGGGTGTTGGCTGCAGTTTGAATCTCCTCATTATAAATCTCCTGAAGATGGAGGCGATTAGAAATCGGCAGAAAGTGTATGTGGCATTAGTCGATCTGGCTCACGCCTTCGATGGTGTAGACCGCAAACTATTATGGACAAATTTAAAACTTTGTGGATGTCCACATGGCCTAATCTCTACAATAAAAGAACTATATTCGGATAAAGAAATTTTGAGTCCGATTAGACCAAGAAGGCAATCTGTCTAACCCAATACAAACTGCCCGAGGTGTGAAACAGGGCTGTCCGCTGGGAGCTACACTGTTTAATTTCTACATTGCTGAGATTGATGAAGCATTAGATGAGGTCAAAGCATTCCCTCAGAAATTAAATGGAAAACACATCGGATGGGCACTATATGCAGATGACATAGTGCTATTAGATCTGTCCCCCATAGGCCTCCAGAGGAAGTTGAACGCCTTAAAGACTTACATTGATGAGATTGGCTTGGAAATTAATGGAGCAAAGTCTGAGATCCTGATACTAAAAAATCTAAAAGGATCACAAAATAAAAGCGAAAAATATAGATGGATGTTAGGCCTTGAGGAAATAAAACAAGTCAAATACAGCAGATATTTGGGAACATAGATCAACGCAAGTATAAACGATGACCCGATGGCAAAGAAAATTGCGAGCCAATGCAAGCAACTGACAGCACAAGGGACAGTAATCCACAAAAAGTATGGGAAGTTTTCATACACACCAGTGTTAAACTTTTATAAGAGCAAAGTGATACCGGTGTTAGTATATGGAGCGGAAAGCATGTTTGGGTGCTCAAATGAACTCTGGGCAAGATGCGAAGGCATTTTCTGGAAGAGAATTTTACAACCGCCCCAGGGCTTTCCAATGGCTTGCATATTATACGAAATGAGTCTTTCAACCTCAAATGCAAGAATCATGTGGAATACTTTAGCATTTTATGGTAAGACACTGCTGAAGCTAATCTACTGCAATTTGAGATCATGTGGGTTACCCAAAATTATAAGGAAGACCTACTGCAAAGATGGAGAGTCAAATGCAAAAACAGCTTAATCCAACTAAACACAGACGAAAAAAACATTAAGGACCAATCTAAATGCAGTAAAAAAGAAATTACTCCAACAAAAATTGGATAGTGACAGTTGAGAAGCGTGATGTACATAAATGCATGCAAAATAGACCAATGGAAGCCAAAGGGCTGAATTTTCTAGCTAAATATCTTGAAATATTTCCCTGTAAGCGCCTGCGAAAGTTATATATGAGATTTAAATTGAACCTATTTGCCACTAAATAGATCAAAAAACTAAGACATGTACCTGGAAGTGAAGACTCAAAGTGCCGATTCTGTACAAAGTCAGAAGAGCCACTGAAACATTTGGTATTGGACTGCACTGGTTTGAGAGATATAAGAACATGTTATTTGGGCATGGAACTGGTGAAATTTACAACCTACAGTCGAGAAGATGGGTGGCTTAAACTGCATAACGGTGACTCTCAATGACTAACTATAGTTCTAGCACTCTATCTTGAACAATTCATTAAGACGCTGTTGAGAGATCATGTAACGAACAATGAAGTCTGCAACAATGATTGAGGAGGAATTAATGTGAATAGGAACCCTTGGGAAGTAAAAAGGATTTCAATTGGAATCAAATTTGAAAGTCAATGTCTGAAAAAGGCAGCTTTCCAGAGATAGGCATTCTCATTGGCTGACAGGTGCAAACACTATGGAACAGAGGGTATCTGCACTAACTTCAGAACATACATGAAAGGCAAAAATTCATGACAGTTTTTAAAATCTCTTACAGCAGACTCAGCCATGGGAGTCACTGCGCCCTTCACAGTTGCACCAATTGTACATTTTTTTCAACAAATAATTAGCAACTTTGAAGAATGCTTCTGTAACAGCATTTGATTTGCAGCATTTTGTTTTACTACTTTTTATTATGAATTACTGCTTCCTTTGGGAACATTATTTTCACAATTTGTATGTATTGTTGCAAAATCCCTCTTAACCCTACTCTTTTTTCCCTGGTGTAACTTGGACACCATAGATTGAAGATGCACATTTTCTTTTTATGCTGGAAGAAAATAAATCACGTTCCAGCTCTCGATGGAAATGGCACATCATTTGCCTTTTGTTGGTTGGTGTGTCTGCATCTACATCCAAGATTTCAATAAGGGTATTTTATTTGTTTCTTTTGGGCCTGAATGTGCAAAAACAATCTGAGGAGTATTTCAATCAATGTGTTATAAAGTATTAAAAACATCCAGTATATACCACGTCTGTTTTGTGAAAAATAAAATCCACCGCCAGTTAAGCATGTCCTCAATTTATGCAACTTACTCACATGCCAGGTCGCAGAATTCTGCCAAGGAAAATTAAGCCAAAGTCTACTTTAATGGCTACCCTTAAAGGTTTTATGTCAAGATAATTGGCAAGATTGAAAAAATGAACATGTGGAAACCATGTGATCAAGTTATATGCAAAAAAGCTGTAAATCACAGGGCTAAAATAACATTCTGCGATGACTTGAAACAAGCACAAATTAAATAACAACCCGCCCAGACAATATATGAATCATTATATTCAATTTCTGAGCAAATAGAGTGTGGTTGCAGCGAAGTGCGACTTATTCATAATGTGTGTTAATAGGCCACCCGTCTGTCCTTTATGAAGCATGCACTAACACAGACAAAAGCTCACAGGATCGCTGGTTCTCCCTGCAGGAATCATGCAGGTGATTGTTTTGCATGACCAATGGGCAATGCCTGGCTTTCATGTGCAGCTCTCTTGGACAGACTGATGGCTCCAGCATCCCAAAAATGTTTTAAAATGGCAATTATGACTTATTGTTTGCAATGGCATTACTATTCATGTGTTTTACAGTGGCAGTGCTGGCAGAGTGCCGGGCATATCCCACGTACTGTTGGTGACCAGGCATCTATTGGAATTTTACATATGTTGAAGAATTACACCAATTCCACCCATCATTGAAAGACTGAAAATTCCCTGCCATAATTTGAACATTTGCATACAAATTCCCCACAGATCTCCCGTTTGTGTATATAGCCAAAGGGGATCCACCCTATTAATTGTTCTCTCATCCCATGGCTCTCCTCAATGTTCTCTCCCTGTATTCACCACCCTGTTTTGTACATTGCTCTATTACTTAGTAAATAGGTTTAAACTATATCAATCCTATATATTTCAAAATAAATACATACAAACCACTTCTCAGTTTTCCCACCTAATTACTTAATTTGTACTCTAGTTTCGTAAAACATAGGTTGAAAAAGAACTCTCAAGTCATGTTTTTAAGTCCCAGCATTGATAGCACGTCATTTTACATTCTGTTTAGTTTTATAAATGTAAGTGTACAAGCATCGGAATACAGTGCAGCTAGTAGTTTTCCACATATACTTAAGTGTAAAATTGCTGTTAGCACTGAATTCCTGTATGGGGACACACATAGAGGTGAACTCTTCCATATTACGGCAAATTGCATCTTAACCTTTAATACAATTGGGATACTACTGCCTTAAAACTGAAAACTCATTGTCTTCAAATGAAAAACAAAAATATTCACAGTTTTACCATAAACCGAAACATGTACCACTAGATGTACCTTTTTTCTTGCAAGCTGGGACTCACACAGATTGTCTTTTTCTACAAACACACACACACAAACACAAGCATACAATTACAGCTGTGGCTTTATTATCCCCATTTAGATGATTGAAATCCTTCAATTACCAACATGCAAAGTAGTACTAACCAGAATAAATCTAAAGAGACACAGAAAGACTGAAACAATCACAGCCCCAGCTTTGTTTCACATGGCATGCAGATGTATGCACCCCTTCCCTTTCTAATCAGCCATCATTTGTACCTCTTTGTGACAATGGCCACAAAACACATCCCATTTTTTTTTTATTGATAGTCAACCTCTTTCAACTGGTAGACCCCAGCCATTTAAGACGAGGTAGCAATACCCTTGAGATGGATGGGGATGCAGAAGTTACTCAAACATCAATAATCAAAATGACTCAGGTAGTTGGCAAAATGATAACTGTTTTAATATCAATTATCTAAAACAGGGAGTACAATGAACATCAACGTACGTCTCAGTGTAAGGTCTCTCAATGCATCTTTAAAAAAAGCATTCTTTTATAGTAAAAAATTGTCATTGATGATGTCAACCTATGTATTTTCTAACGTCATCCTGCGTGGCAAACTACAAAAACCTAGTGGCTATTGTAATAGGGTCATAAGGAACATCTAAGCATACAATCCATACTCGTCTGAGAGAGTGAAGAAAAGGTTCTTAACATCAGGTGTGGCAACTAAGCCCTCCCCTTAAAAAGGTCACTATGAACGTCACTAAATACACAACGTCACAATGGCTACATGAACTATAGCACCCTTAATCACATGGCCCCCTACCATTGGTTGGCACTCTAACCTCCGTAGGTACTTTTCCACCTACGTTAGCAGCATGCAGGCTGGTCTTCCAGGTGCTGGTGAGCTAGTCTTAGCCATAGCTTTCCACCAATTAGCATATCCATCTATCATCACCTCAGTGGTCTGCTGTCAATTAAGGCTTTGAACTTGTCCTTGGGAGTGTTATTTTGCTCTGGAGAATTTAGGGGAGTGAAGGCACGCTCTGCCCTCATGTGTAGGTGTGGTCATCGTGTTCGTCCAACTTCATCCTTCCACGTGACTGAGGACCACAAAATCGAGCTTCTGGTGCATTTAAAATACTATTTTCTAATAGACCTCTGACTTCTTCCTTGTTTTTGTCCATGTCTTCTGAACAGGAGTTTAATTCTTTCACAAGATTTATATCCAATGTCTGCTCAACCCAGCCTAATACGGCCTTGGATTCTTGAGGCTCGTCCAGCCTTGCCATTCTGAATTTCACTCCTGTTAATTCGTTCACTTGTTTTAACTGCGACACACTAGAAAAGAGGCCTTCCTTTTCTGGTCCAGCTTTGCTATAATACGTAGTGGAAACATTAATTCTTTACTCACTTCACTATATATATATACTATATTGCACAGCCACGGTAGTGGCTGTGTAGTTATGGTTAAATTGCTATTCCCATAGGAAGAGCACTTTTTGGGGGGCTTATAACTTCGCTCTCCCTAGACGAATCCTCACCAAACTTTGCAAGAAAAGTATATGGGCCACTCTGAATTTCTTAGCAAAGTTTGGTGAGGTTTGGTCCAGGGGGGGGGCAAAGTTATAGTGGGGGTCCCAAAATTTATTTTTTTCCCATAGACTGAATGGGGAAAAAAAGTTTCTCACGCCTACAGCCCAAACCGCTGGACGGATTTTCATCAAATTTGCGGCAGGAGCAGCGGCTTGGTCACAAAAGCATGCTTTTGTAAATTTGGTGAAAATCCGTCCAGTAATTTTTTTAAAAATGACTAAAAAGTAGGTCCCAAAAAATTAGCGATATCTATGTCCGCTCCATGGACACATTTCTTTGTTCGCTCCGTGGACAGTGTCCTGATTAGCTAATCAGCTTGCGTCATGTCCGCGGACATGCAATGTGTTTGCTGATTGGATGGTGAAGAGCGTGGAGGGCATCAGATTGTTTCGATGCTCCCGCCATCTTGGATCCGCGGACAGCGCAGTGACAAACGGGGAAGAAAGACAATTTTGGTAAGTGTGTTGGCGTGTAAGACTGTTTGGGAGGGTGGGAGTAAGAGATGGGTCAAATGTTGTATTTGTTTAGGTGGCAAGCACTCTTGTTGTGTTTGTTGTGTCCGCGGACATCTGCGTTGTCCTTGATGTCCGTATCAATCAAAATGGGGCTGTCCTAAGACACGATACCTGCCCGTGTTGTCCACAGGCAAGTTGGAACAGTTCTAAGAACACAGGTGGTGTCCAGGATGTCCGCAATCAAACAAAAATGGGGGTATCCTAAGGACACTATACCTGTCCGTACTGTCCGCAAGCAAGTTGAAACTGTTCTAATAACACGCGCGGTGTCCGGGATGTCCATAATCATACAAAAATGGGGGTGTCCTAAGGACACTATACCTGTCCGTACTGTCCGCAGGCAAGTTGAAACTGTTCTAAGAACACGCGCGGTGTCCAGGATGTCCGTAATCAAACAAAAATGGGGGTGTCCTAAGGACACTATACCTGTCCGTACTGTCCGCAGACAAGTTGAAACTGTTATAAGAATGCGCGTTGTGTCTGGGATGTCCGCAATTAAACAAAAATGGAGGTGTCCTAAGGACACTATACCTGTCCGTACTGTTCACAGGCAAGTTCAAACTGCTCTAAGAACACACACGGTGTTCGGGATGTCCGCAATTAAACAAAAATGGAGGTGTCCTAAGGACACTATACCTGTCCGTACTGTCCGCAGGCAAGTTGAAACTGTTCTAAGAACACACGCGTTGTCCGGGATGTCCCCAATTAAACAAAAATGGAGGTATCCTAAGGACACTACACCTGTCTGTACTGTCCGCAGGCCAGTTGAAACTGTTCTAAGAACACGCACGGTGTCTGGGATGTCGGCAATTAAACAAAAATGGAGGTGTCCTAAGGACACTACACCTGTCCGTACTGTCCGCAGGCCAGTTGAAACTGTTCTAAGAACACGCACGGTGTCTGGGATGTCCGCAATTAAACACAAATGGAGGTGTCCTATGGACACTATACCTGTCCGTACTGTTCACATGCAAGTTCAAACTGCTCTAAGAACACACACGGTGTTCGGGATGTCCGCAATTAAACAAAAATGGAGGTGTCCTAAGGACACTATACCTGTCCGTACTGTCCGCAGGCAAGTTGAAACTGTTCTAAGAACACACACGGTGTTCGGGATGTCCGCAATTAAACAAAAATGGAGGTGTCCTAAGGACACTACACCTGTCCGTACTGTCCGCAGGCCAGTTGAAACTGTTCTAAGAACACTCACGGTGTCTGGGATGTCTGCAATTAAACAAAAATGGAGGTGTCCTAAGGACACTATACCTATCCGTACTGTTCGCAGGCAAGTTGAAACTGTTCTAAGAACACAACTGGTGTCCGCGGACATAAAAAATTCCCATATGGCATAGTTAAAATGTTTGATTCTATGGGTGTGATCTATGGGTGTGATATGCTGCGGTGGTTGTGGCCCTGACCACAACCACCGCAGCATATCACACCCATAGATCACACCCATAGAAAAGTCGTGGGTGCATGCGGTGGCTGTGGTCAGGGCCTAGAGACTTGGGTGCATGCACCCAAGACCGAAGTTATAAGCACTGAAGTTATAAGCCACCATGGGTGTGATATGCTGCAGTGGTTGTGGCCAGGGCCTAGAGTCTGTAGTAGGTGCATTTAATTTCGACCGTCACATTTAGTAGATTAGTAGATTTAGTAGATTACAAACCAGTGTACTGTGCAATTTGCTCAGTTTCTGTGTTTGTTTTTCAAATCATTGGGTCTGTGGGAAAAAGAAAAGATACCTGTTGGCGTATTCTAACTGTCTATCTTTTGTTATAATTTAGTGACATTGATTTATCTGTATGGTTGTATTCTAACAGTTTATAGTTTTTTAATTGAAGTTTTGTTAATGTTTAAATACAGATTAGTTATTAAATTTTGGTTTTAAGAAGATTAAATAAGCGTTTGTAAGATTTGCTGGTAATCTCTGCTTTAGAGTAATGGTACTTTCATTACTTTCGAACCGTCCACATTTCTTTTTAATGTATGCAGTGTAGTGACCTGCATTGGTTGTGGCTCCTGCATGGTAGATTATACCTATTGTTGTGAAGGTTTTCTTACCAAGTGATACTTGACCATGTGTGAATCCAGTCAGCTTGCAGTTGTTTTTGGTACCATCTGCATTGTAACGTAGAAGCATTAGTATTACGTATTTACTATGTGTTTGTATTAGTAAGGTGGAGCGATTATCTGAATTGCATATAGTACATAATCTACCAAGGTTTGCATTTTGTACAAGTTGCTGAAATGGAATGGATTCACAATTAGGTATGGTTACATACACAATGCGCTCATTAGGGATTTGTTCCTGTGTCACATTGTTGCAGAGAGTGCATGTATGTTTCCCCACATGTATGAAATCTGGAAGATTTCATTTATAGGTATGTTTTTGTTTTCCAGTTCATGTAGTAAGTACATTAGAAATTCTTGTGGATATTCTTGTGAGTTTATAGTGAATTTCACCATTCAGCACAGTAGTCCAATTCTTGTCTTATTCCATGAACACTATACGTGTTGTCAGGATTGTTTGTTGCGTTTCTATGAAGTACTAACATTTGCAAACACAATTGGTCTGTACTGTGTAAGTAAATGTTGTCAACAATTAGTGGTAATTGAAATAGAATATTCATTGCTACATTTGCGTAGCAACTTACACCAGTTATATTTGAAAATTTGAATGGACCAGATAGGTCTGTGTCCAAGTCATTTTTTCGGAGTGTGTGTTGCTTCTTTGAAGAAGTACCTGAGTTACTTTGAGAAATAGGTTCTTCTTTGGTTGTGGTAATTGATGAAGTATTAGCTTCTTTTCCTCTCTTTGGAGGATTTGCATTGAGATCCTGTTGCATTTCTGTTTGAATTAGTTTTCTTTTACGACGTTTCCTTTTTGTGGAACAGGATATGTTTTTAGATGGGGGGTGTATAGTAAACGTAGTCTTTTGTTTTCTAAAATGCAAGGAATATCGGCGTTTACTTTACTTGCATCAAAGTTGATTATAAATAGACCATCAAGTGGACGTAAGTGTGATAGTGCTACGTAGCCCATGCCTTCTTTAAAGACTGTGTTACCAATATCTATCAATGCTTTGACTAGGGTAAGACCTTGTGATTTATGAATGGTGACTGTGTATGCTAGAGTTAGAGAAAATTGTTCTCTGCGTACATACATGTCTTTGAAGCGAAGGAATCGAGCTGTTGAGCGCCCTATCCTTTTTACTTCTGAAAGTTTGTCAAAGAGAATATTGACAAACTGAATGTTGTTGTCATGTGGATATGTTTGAAAGCCAACAACTGTACCCAGTGTTCCATTAACTAGTCCTTGCTCTATGTCAAGGTTACGTTTAAGCATTACTCTACAGTTCAAGGGTAATTTTAATATTTTCTCCAAATCAGCTTTTCTAAGGTTGTGGCTTGTTGCACATGGGTAGTGTCATAATATGTACGTCCAGTTTGTCTGTGGAGCAAATTTCAAGTATTGGTTGCATTTCTTTTTTCAACATAGTTTCATTTAATTTGGAACAACTTGCAGGAGGTGGCATTGAGGACATACAATTGACATTTGTATATGCTAATTGTTCCATAACATCAGTAGCACATGAGTTATGGCCATAAAGTGCATGGATGTGCCGAGTTTTTAATATTGCTTGTGCTTCTTGAGATAGTACACCAACTCTAATACTTTTTAAAATGTTGGCGTAGGTGAGGTCTGCAAACTGTCACATGTTTTCTGTTAATTCTCTGTATTGGAAATGTTGCCAAAGGTTGACATTTCCTATGCTGCCAACAGTTGTACAGCAGAGTTTGTGTCCTAAGGTTTTAAAAATAGGTTCATCTTTCACTGGTGTCAATTGAAGAAGATCTCCGAAAACAATAATGTGTTTTCTACCAAAGAGCTCTTCGTAGTTTTTTTAAGCACTTCTTGTGATCTGAGATGAATCAAAGCCAACATTAGGTTGGAGACCATGCTCACTTCATCTATTAGTAGCATTTTCATTTGTTTTAACACTCTGTGTAGTTCCATTGCAGCTTCTGTAGAAAGTTTGTAATAATCTCATTTGTTTTGGTGTTCTACTGGCAGGAGTAGTATTCGGTGTAAAGTGACACCGCCTATGTTGTAGGCAGCTAAACCTGTGGGGGCAGTTACAATAGCTGACAGTTTGTTGTTTGTCAATTGTTGAAGGAACTTGCTGATGATTTTGATTAAGAATGTTTGGCCTGAACCAGCTTCACCGCTGACGTATAGTGGTGTAGGTTTGTAATTCTGACAGGTACATTCTTTATTTTCATGTTGTACACCATGTGCAATTTCTTTTGTTACTTCTTGAAAAATGCTATGCGGCACATTGTTTAGTTTTGATGGTAGTATAGTTAAGTCTTCTGTATCTTCATACTGACACATGGTGTTTTCTACTTCTGTCAAAGCTAATTCTGCCTCATTTGCAATTAGTGTCCGTCCCAGTGGTTCTTGGCTTCCTGTTACAGAAGGTTGACTACTGTCAGGAGTGTCCTTATCTAGTTTGACCTTGAGTTCTTCTTTGTGTTACTGTTCACTGTGCAACGTTGTTTTGTACTGTGTAAAGTTTACATCAGTGATAGTGCTTTCATTTGCTTTGAAAGCGTCCTCATAGGAGTCATAGTTATCTAGTATTTCTTCTTCTTTTCTCCATGGTTTAAAGAGTTGTAGCAGGGACATGTAATATAGTTCTTTATGTTGAGGAGTTTTTAATGACAATTTGATATGATTAATTAAACTTGGTTTAGTAAGTTTTACCAAGCTACCTTCACAATTTGTCAATCTGTATCTACCTTTTTTTTCATCAGGTTTTGTATTATTTTTGTATGTGAAGTTATGGGCTATGTGGTATAGACACATGGTTTCCAAAGTGGTACTTCTGTTTGGGTAGTATGTGTCCAGTAAATTGTTTTTCAAAATGTCTTGGCTGTTGGGATCATTTTTGGCTATTGTTTCTATGTCGTCATGTGATTTGAGAACTCTTTTTTCTAGATTTAGCAAGACAAAGACTTAGCCATACTATATTTTCAGATTTCCCATAAAAAGCAGTACTGGTTAAACAATCTGCAGCTTCATAGCAGCCACATTCTCTATGGGAGAGCATTTTTATGCCCAAGCTGTACAATTTCTGAGACAGTGTTTTGTCTGATGACAGGTCATTAAAGAGGTCTTGAAGTTCTGTTTTTCTGCTTTGGTTAAGTAGGCTGTAACATATCATGCAACTGTAGTCGAATTGTCTGCAATATACTGCACATCTATGTTTGCATTCCACAATAGGGCAATGATTGCATTGTAATCATTGATATATTTTGCTTCTTCTGTTCTTTTTATGTAATATGTATTTTTAGGTGATTTACCTTTAACACTATGTCTAACTGAAGACATGAAGTTGGTCACTTCACCTGTTTCTGTAACTGGTCTAGGGAAACCAAAGCGGCATTTGGTGTAGTATTTCCCTTTGTTTTTGTATTTGCAATGACAATATTTGCCACATTTGTGTCTTTGAAATTGTTGAATTTGTGCATGAAGATCACTATGTGTTGCTTCTGATGGAATTTCACAAGTGACATATTTTTCAATAAACTGTAACACAGTAGCATCACTGTCTTGACCAAATTTAGGATCATCTTTAATCCATAAAAGCATGTGGATATGTGGTGCTCCTCTGGCTTGGTATTCATTTCTCCAAAAGATGTGTTGCACTTCTCCGATGGGAGGAACAGTTTTTTTACAAATAAAGTGTAGCATAGAATGATGGAAATATCTTGAAACATTAACAGGATCTAGAGAGCAAATTTCTCCAGGTGTTAGTATATCTATGTTTGTTTTGTTTTTGTTTGATAGGCATAGGAAATCATGTAAATCTTCCCATGCATATTCCGCACAACTCATTAGAGTGTAATGGATGAATTGTATAATGGTCTAAAATATTGGATACTGTAGCAGGATCTAGAAGTTCAATTTGACCAGTTTCTGGTAACTCTTGAATTATTTCAGTTGTTTCCTTTAAGTTTTCTTCAATATTTATTTCTTTGTAGTATTCATTATTGTCTTTTAGATATTGCAAGACTTGTCTAACTTTATGTAAGTCTACCAGTTGTTGCCAATTTATTTTGTCTTTTGTAGGTACACCATTTACTAAGACAATTAAAGATTGCTCTATTTGACGTTGCACTCCCAGAGTGTGCACATTTTCTTTTAGATCTAATGGTAAATAAACTACTTTGCCACAAATGCCTTTCACCAATTCAGATGGAGGTAATATTGCTGTTTTTGGCTGAAGGTGTATTATTGCTTGAAATGAGTGCACTGTTTGAATTATGATGCTCTCATATAAATTGAGTTGCTGCAGTGGTTTTGGTAGTGGGAATAATTCCAGGTTATTTGTGATAGCACGTGAAGGAGTTTGATTGCTGTAAAGTTTTGTAGTGCAGTAACTGCAAAGTGTTAAGGGGTCAGTTATTTCGTATTTGTTTTCTGCTATAAGGTAGAGAGCTAATTGAAACCATTTGGAATCTTCATTGACTTCTCTTTTGTATGTTATGTATATAGTTTTTGTGTTACTTTCATAAAAAGTTCTGCAGCAACACACGCACACATGGTTTGGTACTTCAGTGGATGTACTTTTGAATTTTAGTATTTCTTTTTTGTATGTGTGTAGCAGAAGGTTGCCATGTGCAGAATTGTTGCTAGTCTGTTGTAAAGGTGTTTTCACTTCCAAAATATTTCCTCTGGATATGGTTGATTTCTTCGAGGAGGTCTTTGGCTGTACCATGTAGAAGATTGTTATTTAAATTGACTAATGCTAAAGCAGGACTTTTAACATTGTACAGTTTATAGACTAGATTTCTTATAGTTGAATGATGTGTTGATATCATTTTGATATGATGGAAGCTGCTTTTGCAAATAGGTCCTGAAATGCAGGCCAATTAATGTCCTTGCAGTCCTGTGTATTAGCACACTGGGCCGGTATCCATATTTTGCAGCAGTTTTATTTTGATTTTGTCTTTGCCTTTCACATATTGATTGAGGAAATGGCGTAAAGATTTGAAAGATGTTTTGGCAATGTTACACATTGACATGCATGTCCAGTTGTATACTGGACATTCTGGTTCAGTCGAATGGAGAATTGATACTGAGGTTTCTGGGGATATTTTTTAAAGCAGTATTTCTTGTTCCATTATGGTATTATTATGTTTTTTATAACCTCGTCCACTGCTATGGATGGCAATTGTGTTTGTTTGATTTTGTTGGTATGCTTCTTCATTGAAATATGGTTCTGTGCTTGTGGTGTGACTCCATTCACCTCCACAGATATTTAAGAAGTTATTTTTGTTGACATTCCGTTTATTGAGAAGCCTTGTTGTAATTTAGTACTTAGTTTTGTTAGTGGGTTCATTTTGTTTAACACTAAAATAAATAACTTTCTTTTGAGAAGGATTGCACTGTCTATCAAAGCTTCTAAGATTAATTTTCTATGGTAGTTTTTAAGGGTTGTGCATGATTTGTCTCCTATTTTTAAAAGATTCTGAAGGATTCTGTGGCAGAACATTTTTGCTAATATACTGTATTAGCTGTTTTGTTTGAAGTTTTTCTACAACCTCTTCTAGAGATGGATGCTTATTTTGGACATTTTTATTTTCATTTGCTCTATTTCTGTGTTGCTTTCTATGGACTTGCTTTCTGGTAGGCATTCTGTGGGGTCTGTTGAAACAAGAAAAATAGAAGGCATGGGTTGGGCTGTTGTGCAATGTATGTGTGCTTTATGCATGAGTGTCTGAGTATGATGGTAAAGATGTATCTGGTGGTGTGTGATTGTGCATTGGGCAGCTACAATTAGTTGGGAAGGCTATTCTTCTATTTGTATGTTACTTTATTGCGGTTCAGATGACAGTAGAAAGTGAGCTAGTGGTGATGATAAGCACTAATAGTAAATCAAATGGTATAAAATTAAAACAATTCTTCGGGCCTCATTACAACTCACCCGGTATGGAAACAACGGTGGCGGTAATCACGAGATGGTGCTGGTGTTTCCATGATCCCCATTCCCATTGAGTCCTAATAGGAATGGGATTTACACCATTCCGCCTCTGGAATTCCCGGGTCACCGGGGTTGTAATACCCTGGTAATTCCGGGAATCACGGAGGCGGAATGGTAATACGAGTCTGGCGGTAACCAGGTGGTTTTACCGCCTCGGTTACCGCTGGACTCGTGAAGAGGCCCTTTGTTTTTTAATACTAATATTGTAGGGGCTGACTTATGTTATTTGTGCTCTGAAAAATGGGGATTTGTGTGCCATTCTGCATGCTAATCCTTGTTTAATAAATGGTAATTTGTGGGCAGAATGGTGCACAAATCTTCTTTTTTTTGGTGCACAAATTACTTGAATCACCCGCACAGTGTGTTTGAGTAGCACATTTTAACAACAAGATGATACATATAACAATAAACATTATAACAGTAACAGTGGCAGCAAAAATTGAGAATCAGACCAAGAAAACAGTAAGTAGAGCAATTAAACTGAAGGGGAGAAGGAGAGTAGTGCAGTAGAAGTGAGAGAGAGGGAGGGTTGGGGAAAAGGAGGAGGAGGGAAATGGATGGGGTTAAGGGTGAGAATGGCAGAGGGGGAAGGGGAGGGAGATGATTAAGGAGATAAGGCAAGGGGGAGGGGGCGAGAAGGTGGAGGGGTTTCATGGTGGGGAATGGAGAAGGAGAGATTTGAGGTAAGTGCAGAATGAGGAAAAAGTAGAAATAGAGCGGAGTGAGAGAGGTAAGGAGTTCCAGTGCAGGGGGGCTAGGAGATGGAAGGATCGGAAATAGGATGTGGCACAAGGGGAAGGAGGAACAGTGAGAAGAAACTGGTTAGGAGAGTGAAGGGAGTGGGAGGGAGTGTAGAAAGAGAGGAGAGAGGAGAGATAAGGGGCAGCAAGATTGTGGAGAGATTTAAAGACTAGGCAGAGAAACTAAGGTAGTATTGTATATACTCTTTTTTTGTGGAATGAGCAGGTTTCTTTGTAGTTGGTGTTTGTAGTTCAAATGTTGCTGTTTTCCAGGAGAGTGGTCTTCACTGCAATTTTAAAAGAAAGAAGTTAGTAATTTTGTGTGTTTATAGCAGTGATGTTAATTGAGAGATACATTGTTATGTCTTTGTAGTAGTATTCGTGTTTGATTTCTGAACATAGTGTATGCATGCAGTTTCATTTGACTACATGCAACCTTTATAGTTTATTTATAGTATGTTAGTTAAACATGGTTTGTCAATGAGTAGAATATTAAGTGTATGAAATTCACTTGGGATTTTAAAGCTGTGTTATAGAATGATATGAGAAAGAAAAAATAATGTTATATTTATTTTGCAATTTTTATTAGGTAAATGGCAGAAACTGTATAGAAAAGCATGGAATATATGTATTTGTGAAGCTTTGGGTAATACAGTAGAAGGATGTGACTTACAGGTAGTGGTGTTATAGCAGCTGTGAGCATTTCAATGAAAGTGTCTAGGTGTGTGAGATGCATGAAATTTTACTGGCTGTGTGTAATTTTATGATACACTACTAAGTGTTTTTCTTCAATTATATTATTATTTCTTCCATCTTCTAATATTATAATTTTATAGATAGGTGTGTGCGTAAATAAAAATAGATAGCAGACAGGTTTGAAAGTGACAGTTGATTATAGCAGATGGACAAAAATGACAATAAGTTCATTTTATAGGCTATACAGGTTAAGTGGCAGTTATTCTGTTTATATGCATTTATAAGAGTTGTAATGTAATGTGCAAAAAATATGCATACCTGTATTTTGTATTCATGCATTTGGATATGCATGCAGCTGCAAGTACAAATCTTGGAGACTTGTAGAGTACTTTTTGTAGTAGGTACTTTCCAATTATATGAGACTTGTACTCAGAGTGATCAACAGTACATTTGAAGTGCTGAACTCTGATGATCGAGTTAGATGTAGAGGCCTTGGATGTTATTGGTGGATGGTTGTGTGACTGGTTAGCTGTATCCAATAAGGGTCTGGCACAGAGAGTGAAGTGGAAATGGTAGAAGAGCTGTCCAAGTTACGATATGTCCGCGGACATGGCGGTAGTCCCTGGACATCATGTATTACATACAGGGTATTTGGGGTGGAGAGGCATGCAAATGAGAATGAGCAGTAGCAATTGATTGGTCAGTAAAGTTTAGTGGGTGTGTTGTGTAAGGAGAGAGTTTGTCAGAAAGTCTTTTTTCTGAGAGAAGAACAGTTAGCTATGGCTGTGTGTTTCAGAAAACAGATTGTCTGGATTTTGGGAGACTCATGGATACATTGGTTGGAGGTGAATGAAGAACGCTGTGGAGTAGCTGCAGATCTTGGAAGCTACTCATGTAGAAACATAGGCATTGTGTGCAGAATACATGATGTAGGTGCAATATTCATAATCTTGCCATGTTAAACAGTGAAATGATAACTGCTTTCTTATTAGAGTTTTGCGTACTGTGAAACATGTAATAAGTAGCTAATGAAACCCACTTACTACATAATTGCATTATTATAGACAAAACACAAAGACACAATAACACACACAAATATAAGTATATACAGGGAAAGTGAAGTAAGCAAAAAAGCAGCAGTAGTAGCAGAAAGTGTTCATAACCAAACCGATTATCTTAATGCAGAGAAATGATTGCTCTGTTTCAAAGCTGCTACTTCCCCTATGTATATGTATCACATGATGTGATACGACCCTAAGGAAAGTAGTGTGAGTACAATGTATACAAATATGAGCATATACAGGGAAAGTACAGTAATAAAATAACAACAGAACTATCAGACAGTGCTGATAACCTTACTGATTATCTTCATGCACAGAAAGGATTGCTGTCTTTCAAGCTTGTGTCTTGTATATGTTTAATATGATGTGACTGGAACCTAAGGGAATTACTGTAAGAACATACTTGAAGGATAAGTCTAAAAATATAGTACTTTTTCAATTTTTTAGTTCCTGACTGTTACTGAAGAAAACCATGTGGCCTAGATATGTCAGTAAATGAAAAAAGGGGAGCCAGACATGTGATGTCATCAGTGATGTCATCAATGACATTTGTGATGTCATCTTTGATGTCCTGGGTGTTAGTCTTAGCAGTGCACGGTGGTGGCGCGAGTTATGGTTGCTTAGTTTACCATAACTAGCGAATTTCTGTTTTTTTTGGTTTTACTTGGAACCATAACGTCCCTTTAACAACATTTTTTTACTGAATATATATATGAAAAAAATGATAAGTAGATGCGCTTTTCCATACAGGGACGGCACTCAAAGCCGTCAGGACGGCAGCATGAATCACCAGAAAATAAATCAATCCATCAATCGCCAAAGTTCTAATGCCATATCCAGCTTTGTTAAAGGCATTGCAACCTACATATATATATTACATGGCCTGCGGTGGCGGCCCCATGCAGTAATGGTTAAGTTGCAAAACCCATAGGAAGAGCAATTTTTGGGTGGCTTATAACTTCTCTCCCCCTGGACGAATCTTCACCAAACTCTCCAAAAAAGTATATGGCCCACTCTGAATTTTCTTGCAAAGTTTGGTGAGGTTTGGTCAAGGGGGGGCAAAGTTATAGGGGGGTCCCAAAATGTCTTTTTTCCCATAGACATAATGGGAAAAAACTTTGCTCACGCCTACAGCCCAAACTGCTGGACGGATTTTCAACAAATGTGTGGCAGGAGCGGTGGCTTGGTCCTAAAGAGTGCTTTTGTTAATTTGGTGTAAATCCGTCCAGTAGTTATTTTTTAAATGAGAAAAATGTAAGTAAAAAAAATTAGTCATATCTATGTCCGCTCCGCGGACTCACTTTGGTTAGGGTGTCATGGCTAACTGTGTCGAAGGCTGCTGAGAGGTCGAGCAGGATAAGGGCAGATGTTGTGTTGGAGTCTGCGTTTGTTTTTAGGTCATCCCAGATGGATAGTAGTGCTGTTTCTGTACCTCTTGTGGGTCTGAAGCCGACTTGAACTTGGTCTAGCAGGTGGTGTTCTTCAATGTATTCTTGGGTTAGTTTGTATACGTAGGTTTCGAGGAGTTTGGCTGGGTAGGGGATGTTGGAGATTGGTCTGTAGTTGGAGAGGTCATCTACGTCCCTGCTTGTGTTTTTCAGAAGTGGTTTGATGTAAGCCGATTTGAAGAACCTTGGTACTGTCCCTGTTGCGAGTGATAGATTTAGAAGGTTTCTGAAGTATTCTGCTGGTGTTCCTTGTCCGAGGATTGATTTGTAGATGTCCGGGGGGCAGGGATCCATCGATGAGCCCGCTTTCTTGCTGTGTTTTATTAGCATTGCGAATGCCTCTACTGATATTTGAGGGTAGTTATTGAGTTTGTGCTGCGGTTCTGATTTGGGTTCGTTTGGTTGTAAGTCGCTGCTGGTTGGTCTCTGTTGGATGGTTTGTCGGATGTCATTGATCTTCTTTTGTCCTAGGACATCTGTACCTATTTCTGCATCACAGGGTTGGGGGAAAGCAGTTTTTGGATGGCTTATAACTTTTGCGCCACTCAGTGAAACTGCATGTAATTTTGCAATTGTATTCTAGGACTAATCCTGTATGGTTTTGCAAAGTTTTGTGGGATTCTGTCAAGAGGGGGCAAAATTAGAGGGTGGTCCCAAAATATTGTAAAGGCATATAAATGTGGTGTCATTTGACGAATCTGCACAACATTTGGCAAAACAATTTTGGATCTATATATAAATGGTTTTCTAAAGTTTGGTGGGATTTTCTCAAGAGTCGGCGAAATTAGAGGGGGAGTCTCAATATTTTTAGATGGCTTATAACTTTGTTGCTATTTGACGAATGTGGACACAAGTTTTGAGAAAGATTATAGACCCAACCTTCTAAGTTTGTGTAAAGACTGAATGGATTTGGTGAAGTGGGGGCTACGTTATATAACTATTGTATGTACATACATTTTGACACTTTTTAAAAAATAAAACATGGCCGGGTTTCGAGCAAACTCGTGAGGAACATTGGCAAGGACATTAAAGCATGGTTTTGCAAATGTGCCTGTGTTTTAGTTTTTGACAAGTGTAATAATGTAGGTACAAAAAATAGTCATATACCTTTGGTGGCTGAGGTATAGCCTGTGGCCGTGGGCAGTTGCCAGATTGTCTAGGTCATGGCATAATGTCATGACGCGGACAATCTGGCAACTGGCCATGACCGCTAGGGACGAAAAATGGTGTTAAAGTGGCTATGTCTAGCTGGGACCGGCTATGTGGTAAAGTTATTCGAAGATAGGACAGGTTTGAAAGGGAAACAAAGTGCTTGTGGTAATATGTTCATAGGGTTTTGCAGGCTGCCATGGCAAGGGAAGTGGTGCTGTGTACGGAGCCCCGCCTTCTCTTTCCATGTTGGCTGTCTTGGAAAAGGATTGTATGAAGAATAATCCTTCCATCCTAGAAGAAAAATCTATGTTTTAGCACCCTGAGCGCCCGCTTTGGGAACCAGGGGTTCTAATGGCCTTTATCCCCCATTTCAGGGGCTGCAATTGACGATAATGGTCCGTAGCCCTCCTTATTTATTTATTTATGTATTTATTTATAATACATCAATGCCCGCAGACATCAGGCTGTTTGGTTAGAGTATTTGTTAAAGAAGATGAGGTGGAGGTAGACAGCTTACTACTTGCTGAGAAAGGAACAACCTTTTTGAGAGCATTGCGGTCATTGGTTTTGGTGTGGCGGTACATGGAGGGGGTCCTGTAGGAGTACTGTCCAGGTAGTCTGCAACTGAGTACAAAATTCTACTCAGTGCATTTCACTTTGGTAGCGTTAGCCTTTGGTACACTCCCAACAGTAGCAAAGAACTGGCACACCCATGATTTGATCTTGGTGCTAGAAGTAGGCACTTCCTCTACCTCATCTTCTATGGCCTCTTCATTGTCTTTGAAAGTACTGTGCTTGTTTTGTTGTGAAGGTCCTTCAGCGTGTGGTGGTGGCTCTTGGGGAGGAGGGATGGCAATAACTAATGCTATTTTTAAGATAAATAGCAGTTTTGATAAAATTATTTGTTATGTACTGTGTATTAGATTGGTAATAGATAATGAGTACGAAAAGGTGTAGGAGTTGTGCAAGGGAAATTTTGAAGTTGAAAGTTCCTAGATCAGTAGAAAAGGCAGTTCTGAACAGTCCGTAAAGGACGGATCTCATTGTGAAGTGCGAACAGGTTCTCGAAAACATCATCATGCTGCGCGCTAGCGTATCCTCGGTCCGCAATGAAGTCAGATGTTCGTAGGCATCTGCGGATGCAAAACTAGTTGAAATAGTTGCAAAAAGGGTATAGAAGTGTTAATAATGATTTTAGAAGGTGGGAAATGGCAGAGTTTTAAGGTGACACTTTGTAAATTGGACACAAATATTGTTAAATTTGGTAAGTATGACATTAGTAAATTGTAGGAAAATAGCATGCACTAATAAAAACCTATGAAATTCAATGTAAAAACTTTGTTAACGGGACGTTATTGTTAAGTTGGACTAATAAAAACCTATGAAATTCAATGAAAAAACATTGTTAAAGGAACGTTATGGTTACGGTGCACTAATAAAAACCTATGAAATTCCATAAAACAATGTTGTTAAAAGGACGTTATGGTTACAAGTAAAATCAAAAAACCCTTGAAATTTGCCAGTTATGGTAAGCTAAGCAACCATAACTCGCGCCACCACCGTGCACTGCTAAGGACATCAAAGATGACATCACAAATATCATTGATGACATCACAATCACATCACAATGTGCTGTGTAAATTCTGTTGCAGGGGCAGGCTATTGTAGGTACACTGCATTTCCTGGTAAGCAGCTCCTTTTGCTATGCACGACTATAATCCCCACATTACACAGAGGGTTGCTAGAATGACAGGTATGCCATTTTCATTAGGTAGCGTTTAATTGTTCTGGCAGGGACATGTTCCAGTAATGACGGTCAGAGTCCCCATGTAAGAAAATGGCAGCCTTCCTTCCCCATGAACTTTCATTTTCAGTTTGGGTCATGATGGCGTCCCCGCGCAAAAGCTCAGCAGAATACGTGCTAGAGCAGGCTTGAACGTGGGCAGGGTGGCCCAGCCCGTGGGAGTGCCACTGAAGGTGGAGGGCTACTCCTAGTGGAGTGCTCAGAGCCCCCCCCATTTTTGAGTTCTGATAGGGATCCCTTTCCATGCCATTCAGTACAATAATGGACGGCACAGCTCAGATCTCTTTGGAGACACAGGGCCTCATTACACGGTAGGCGGTAAGGGTTTACCGGTACCGGTAAGGGCACCGGTACTGGTAAACCCTTACCACCTTACTACGGGGTTCCTTGCGGTACCCGACCTTAACGACTGGTGTAGACCAGCCGTTGAAATTGGGACCCGCAAAGGGACCTTGGTGCTAATTACGGTACCGCAATTTGCGGTACCGTAATTAGCTCCTTCCCCATTCCCATTGAGCCCTATGGGGCAAAAATGGGAATGGGGAAGGGCCATGGAGAAAGGGAGAATTACCACGCCGCCAACCTTGGAATGGGGTGGTAATTCCCCTTTTCTCCATGGTGGTACCGGTATGGTACCGGCGGCAACCATGGTGCTAATAGCACCATGGTTTACCGCATTACGTGTAATGAGGCCCACAGACTGTACAGGGTTAGGTCAGGTAGAATTTAAGGGGTTGGGGGGCTTCAGGGTCCAGGAGAGTCAAGGGACATACGACTGGACGAATGACCGATTAATGGCCGTTTTAGGCTCACCACCTATTGACTTGACCGTCTCATTCATTCATTGAGAAAATAGATCATGTGAAAAGAGATAAATGTGTGAATAATCCCCATATCTCAGCCCATGGGCTAATTTCCATTATTTTCTCCTAAGGGATCAGAATGCGGCTGTGACAAACCTTCTTCCATTTTACGTCCTGTTCTGTCCTTTATAGCTCCGTCCACAGGGATATTCACGTTGCAGTGTCAAAAATGCTCTGTTAAGGCCAGCCCCGGCTCCAGCAGGGGGCAATTGGGCCAGGCCCCCACAAGGTTATCCCCTGGCCCCCCTAGAAAGGAGGCATTGCAAGTGGGACCTGAGGGAGTGGAGGCATTGGGGGTATGTGGGGGGTAGGGGGTATGGCATTTCACTCTATACATGCAGCAATGCAGAGAGATTAGCATTCTAATGGGCTGTACTGAGGGAGGCCTGGCCAGGATTTGTTTGCTTGTCTGGACAATGATTTATGCCCTATAGCCATGAAAGCACAAATGACCAGGGAGATGAAGGGCCATTCACACCTCTAAGTGAGTTAGCACTTACTCGGGAAGGCTGCATAGGACTATTATCTTAATCCTAAAGTCACAAAGTTGGTTTCTGTAATTTAAAGCATGTTTATTTTTTTGGGGAAAATAGATTTTTTGGGGAAAATAGATTTTTTGGGGAAAATAGATTTTTTTCCACCTCATGCTTAATATAATGGTTAACTATGTCAAACAATAAATGGCAGGTGATGTTGATTGCACACCGATTTCTGCAGAAGGTGCATCAATTGACTGGGGACCCTTACAAATATATTCTGCTGCATTAACTGCTTAAGTATAAGCGAAAAAATAAAGTTGGTAGTAACAAAAATGTAATTCTGGAGGGGAGAGCAGTATAGTGAAAAAGTGATGGATGCAAGGCTTTGAATTAAACATTACCACTATCATTTCTTTGCACAACATTTCATGCTATAATTCTTTGGTATGTCCTGCCATTACAGACGGGGACAAGCCATTAGCAAATGACTCTTGGTCCTATCACCAAAAGGTGCAGATTAGTGTCAGTTGCTAGGCCATGTACCCTCTGCACTGGAACACAAGCTACCACAGACAGTTTTTGGCCTTGTGGTCTAGCAGTCTAGCAGTTTAGACAGGGCGGCTCCCGTTAATGGCAGGGCCAAGGCTGATTCGCAGACAGTGTATGGGAGGCTGACCCGGGCAATGCGGTGGTTACGACTGATACAGAGACAAACATTCATCCTTTTTTAGTTTTGCCTACTAGGTGTAAGTCAGAACTCTTGCAGTGGAGCACAGATAGGATGGAGATAGGATGTGAGGAGATGCACACATCCTATGGGCGTGTTTGGTCATTTACCCACCGAATGACTAGCGATGGCTATGTGAATGCCTATGGCATTACTACCAAATACCTGCCCCTCACTGCCAAAACGTACCCTTTGGGAACTCTCTGTGCAAGTTCTATCACAAACTAACACCAATCTTTGTGCTGTATAGGACCTACCAGTGTTATATCTAAGCATTCTTTTCAGTGTTTAATTACTTAATTGCCTCTGTAAATGGTACGTCCTTTCATCACCGTTTTATTTTTCGCTGCATTTTTTGCTGCAGATTTTTTACTAAAAAAAAAACATTGAATAATATGGTGGGTGGATAGAGGGATATAATGTTTCTGGTGATTTGGGGTGCTACATTCTAAATAGGTGGGGAGAGAGGTTTGGCGGGCTAACCCACCCATAAAAAAAATGAGATGAGTTTTTGCGGCAAAGAATGCTGCGAAATAAAAACGGGCAATGGAATGACATGGAACCCTGTAAATGAACTCCTGGTGTGATAAAAATCTCTTAATGTGTGCCTTCAGCAAGTTGATTTTATAAGCAACTAGCAAATGGTGCCCGTACTTCGCACGGGTTCTGTAGACAGACATGATAACACTGTCATCAATTGTTGAAAATAGCGGAGCAGACGTGGAGGGAAGCAGCATAATGGGACCTTCTGTGTGCTCTCCCGACCTGCCGCCTCATCCTGGTGCGGTGCAATATGTTGCAGTGCATTGTGGTGCAGATATTTCAGAAACTGAGAGTCCTAGGGCATTGAAACATGGGTTTTGACCCAGAACAAAATCTTGTTCCTGGCCTCGAGACGGTTAAAATTTGCTTTGTCCAGTCCTTCTATGACCACATTGATGTTTTGCACGTTGCTGTGCGTATATATTGGAAACGGTGCATCGTAGGGCCTGGAAATGTGGTTGACCTTGAACTTCCGTTCAGACACTTGAAATTAGCTCTGCCTGGTCCTTCTACGACCACCTTGATGTTTCGCCACTTACAGCCAACTGTCTCATGTGTGCAGAGGCTTAAATTCAGGGAATGTAGTGGGGTGTCCACATGTAATGTAGCCAGTGACATCCAGAGAGTCCTAACAGGTAACTATGCAAAATATGGTGTAAATTGGCTGAACAGTGTGGAATTGTATGAGGAACAAACAAAAAAAACAAACAGATTATCCATATTGTATATATAGAGAGAGAGATATCTGAGTCAATGCCTCTGTCCCTTGCACTGGAGTACTGTCTAAAACAAGCATTTGGAAAGCCAACAGTTTTGGCCTGCGTATAGGTATTAGAGAGACATTTGCAAGACAATGGGCCTCATTACGACCCTGCCGGTCCGGAAAGAGTCCTTCAGGAGGGAGGTGTCACTCTCGCCAGGTCTGACCTGGCGGGTTTAACACCACCCGCCTGCAGGCGGACATGGAAACACCGGCTCTGTCATAGACAGAACCAGTGTTTCCATTGTCCCCATCTCCATGGAGTCCTATGGGGCTCCATGGGAATGGGGACTTACACAATTCCGCCTCTGGAATTCCCGGGTCACTGGGGTCATAATGCCCTGGTGATTCCGGGAATCACAGAGGTGGAATGGTAATACGGGTCCGGCGGTAACCTGATGGTTTTTCCGGCTCAGTTACCACCGGATTCGTAATGATGCCCAATGACATCATATGCCCAGTGGCTCACAAAGTTTCCGAGCTATTCACATATTATGGCCAGGTGTTACGCTTGGGGCAGTGAATGGCAAATACCTATCCATGCCTAATCAAAACCTCAAGCTGTTGGCTTTACCAATGCGTTTTGGTTTCAGTTTATCTGCCTAAGTAAAAGTGTGTATGCCCTGATGTGGGTGTCTTGTTTGCTATGCCTACGGAAACAAGCTGCACCTTACTGAGTTGATCCAACAAGGCCCTACCTGAAAACAACAAGAATAGGATGGCAAGTATGGACCACATTCAGATCTTCTTCTCAAGCGTGCTTACCAGTGGGGTTCCGACCTATGCATAATGCATCTTTTTCTATGTGGAAGAGTTGCCTGAACTGCCAGGACTTTTCGTGATTCAAGTATTGAATTGATAACCTCATACTGTTTGAGTAGCTTAACAGTGTTTGTATGCAAACAAAATACATCATGTGTATTGTGGGTCTTTTTTGGAAAGGATAATGAAAATCCTGTGTGCTGGGTGTTTAGGCACTGCCAGAAATAGAAATGATTTGCTGTGGGACTACATCAGTGATTGTGGGAGGGGCGTTTCCTATAATGTTGCTGGCAAATATAAAATATTAACATCTTTTAAAACAAAAATACGCAGGGACAACTGGCCATGCCCCTTCTCCCTGCTCTGCCTCTCTCCACTCAAAAACAGTCAGTGCTGCAAAGGTCCTCCCAGTGAGGTCTTATCTTTTTAATGGGTCTCAGAAGTAGAATATTTACAACAGGAGGTGCCTAGAGATGGAAAAAAGTAACTGGCAGTGACCATGGCTGTGGCACCTTTTTCTTAAAATTATATAAGGTGTGATTGTTTGGTGATTAGAAATTAAGTTAATACAGAACAAGCTATGTGAAATAATGACCTTTTACGAGATTTGTTTATAAATTCTCATTGATTTCTATGCTGGAGCTTGTAGGCTTCCATTCAGGGTGAGTAAAATAAAGCTACAATCATAGGGGGTCATTTTCCAAGTCAAGAGGAGTGGCAAAGTTGTGCTAAAAGAATTTATTGAAACTTTTTATGCGCTGGAGGATTTTGTATGATATGGCAGTCGAAGTTGGAAAGCAGATCGGACTTAACAAGTTTGCTGGCTCTTACAGGTCCCCTGCCCAATCCGATTGATTTTTCACCAGCATGTATTATTATGTTGGCGGAAAACCAATGGATTCCCATGGAATCAGACTGACTTTTACTCCTGGTAAAATCGGGCAGATTCCAAAAGAAACCACTGTGGATGGCTCCCACAATCATTAATTGTGGGAGGGATTTACACTTTTCCAGACACGTAGTAGAAAAATGAAGATCAAAGGTGATATTTGCCAGTGTTTTATTCTTTACTTTTCCAGTACTTGGTGGAAACACTTAAAATTGCATGGAGGGGCCCTTTTGCAAAAAACTTCAAACACAAGTGGTCCCCTTTGTGCAATTTAAGGTTCAAAACAAAATGGCTCCTGTACTGTACTGTTTTTTATCAACACATTTCCGCCATGATGCATACATTGTCAGGTTGGTTTATCAGGTGACTTTTTAAAGTAATCTGTATAAAATCGAGTTTTATTTTAGGTATTCAAAACCAAACTTCAACACATATTTGTACCAACCTGAGCTTGGAAGATGCGTGGTTAAATATCAAAATTTCAGGATAGGCTCAAATTCTGGCTTTACCACTTAACCAAATTGTGTGATCCTGGGCAAATTATTTAATTACACTGTGTCTTCCCTGCCAACATTAGGTGCCCCTAGAAGTGATTCAGTTCACATTATAAGCTATTTAAGATAAGTCTCACTCATGGTTTAAGAGGTCGGCAGCGCATGTGTCAGGACCTGCCAAGAACTCACACATCTTTCTTTGAAAATATCAGGCCACATTTATTGAACAAAATGGTTAAAATAAATAGCAAATCAATGTAATCACATCAAACAAAAAGCCCTAACGGACAATTGCATACAAACAGTAATTGTCTGTTACATAAACAGTGTGTAGCAGACAATGACATATAGGGAAGTGGCAGGGGAGCAAGGGCCCCTACTCCCTGCCAAGCCCCACCGGGAGTGATACGAGGAAGACGGAAAACCCTAAACCTGCACCATCGGCCTCTTGAACCCATGTCTCACACGCTGGCTCTCTTCCCTGCATGCTAGCACTCTCTTGTGCACTCAACTGAATCAAAATGTTTTGCAAAAATACAACAACAAAAGAAATTGTGCTTGCCTATTCCTTGTTTCAGTATACTGGAGGGGGGTGGGTTGTCTTTCACAACAAGGTGGCGAAAACCACAAGCACCTCCTCCAAGGCCTACTGGAGTAGCCACAGAGTTCAGGGAGGCATTGTTGAGAGCACACCATCTGAGATGGAAAAAACACTGGTGTCTTGCTCCTCAGCCCTCGCAGAGGAGAAAGCATCACCCTTGATTCTCCCCAGCCAGGCCAAGAAAGACATGGTGAGGGTTTTTGGGAGTAGTTGGGAGTGGAGATAAATGGGATTGATGGTCAGGGGGAATTGATGGAAGGTGACTAAGGGGTGAAAGGTGGAGGAGAAGTGTATATAAAAGAAAGGGGAGAGCAGATGGCAAGGGAATATAGGTAGATTGATGTTGCAACACTATTTTCCTTGATTCTCTTTTGCTTTGAACTGTATTTTATAGAGATGTGTAAATGCATTTTTCTGGACCTGGGACAACATTTTTTACTGAATCACGGATCTGTGAAATCTATATTAATGGCAGCACTTTGTTTAGGGTTCCTACACCCAATGGAAATTGGGCCCCCCTTATCACAAACCTGGCCCACCCAGATGCAAATTCCTGGATCTGGGCCTGGTTAAGGCCAATAGTCTCTACATCTTTTACCATCCTGAATCTGTCTGAGCCTGCCCTAATACCAATAGCAGACTGCAAGAAACCTCCTGCAGAGGTCAGTGAGTGGCAGGACTTCCATCAATGCTAAAGGCATATCTCAACCTACGATAGGAGGCGCCCTTTATCCTGGAACCATCCATCGTTTCCTTCAGTTTGTGTTGTGAAAGACTCCCTCACCCTGAGATCGCAGGAGCCCTTGCCAAATGAAAGGAGGTGTGATAAATAAAATACAAACAGTTTGAATTATAGATCTAGAGTGTTTGTGTATTTAGGGAGTCTATAGTTCATATATGAATCAAATACAGTTTGGTACGGATATAGGTACTTGAATGAATCAGATATATTAATGAGGCGGAGATGCATATGTGCAGCTTGTCTCCTAGATGGTCTGTATCTGCCCACCATCTAGGTGGAGGCTCACTAGCACTTAGACATTATTATAATTAATTTTATTAAGGTATTTATCTTCCCTTCCTCCTCTTGAAACCCTCTCGCACTCTATACTGTCGATACGCGCACAGAAACACTGGCCAAAACCCAACAACATACCTATCCATCCAAACCTCGATGGATGCCGGCAGGGTTCACAGCGGCAAACACCACGACACATTTTGCCCCTCACACCCTCTTACCGACAGTACAGTCGTACATCACTCCCCTGCCTGCGTTGGATCTAGAAAAACGACATTGAAGATTAACTCTATCCGAGTTTAAGGTATGTATAACTTGCACCACGTCTTTGGACAAAGGCCACAGGCACGGACACCTATCTATGCACTCTAGAATGCAGCTATGGCTATGCAATTCCAGTCTACCAGCTTGCATAGTCATCCACACGGAAACCCCTGACGTACCTCAACACCTCTGACATTAGTAAATAGCGACAACCTACAAACCATTTTGATCAAGCTGGGCATACATCGAATCTCTGGCACAAGCACTCTATCCTAAACCACAAACAGCACCAGCCCGCATGCCTGGCCTCCGGGCGGCTTAGTGGAGCTTAGCCAGCCCACCTAAGTCCAAACCTGGCAAAATGCACACACACATATTTAAATTAAGTCTTAGAATCTCCCACACATGGACTACAGTCACCAAGGGAGTTAACCACAAAGCGCATTAAGGCCATACACATGGGAATGGCATTATATAAATGTCAAATACAATACAATCCACAATAGACAGGAAAATGGGTGGGACTTAGTCCCACATGTTTTCACCCCTTTACCTTTGCTGTTGCAAAGCACTCTGGTTATGATCTCATCGATACAGGATATTGTTGGTAGGGATCCCAGAATTGGTTCATTAAGGTAGACTTAGCCTACACCAATCACTGTGGTCCATATGGCTGAAGGTATAGTCTACCTTAATTCTTCCACCAGTCAAGGAAGACCAGGATCTCCAAAGGGAAGCAAGATCCCTCCCCTAACCATCTCCCAGGGAACGGAGGGAGATACCAAATCCAGAACACCCTTCAGCTGCTCCAGATCCGTTACCCAGCAGCACACATCGTGCCCTGCTAGTCTCTGCAGCAACTCCCTGGACAGGGAGTGCCACAAGGTCTCTGAGGTCTCTGAACCTTCCACCTAGGACAGGGCACCTGCCTGCAACACACTCCACAGCTGTGGGCTGTCCACCTTAAAGGGCAACACCAGCCCATTGAAGAAGCTGGGAGAAGTGCCTTGAAAAGCATCGACCGCTGTCCGCCTTAAAGGACATTTTTGAGCCAGTCGAGTTCCTTAAACTGCAACCGACTGCAACGCTGACCATTGTAAAGCCGCAGTCGCTTAAAAACATCGGTGACGTCTCTACCAGTGCTTCAGAGTGGTCGATCAGCCCCGGGAGAGTGATTCCTGATCCCGAGCCGCTGTGTAGACCAGGCTGCAGCCATTCATCCAGCTTTGCACGCCAAACTGTCTTGCCGCCTGATACCTGCAGCTGACTCCTGTCTTGAACTATCACAGAAACCTGCAAAGAGGCCTGAAGCCAGCTTGACCCTGTCGAGCAACAAGAACACCTACAGCACAAGGTACTTTGGGGTTCTGTCCCCATGGTCCTTCCGAGAAGGCCCCTAAAGACATTTTAAGACCCATTGCTCCCTTTGTGCTGAAGCCAAGTAACCCTGAACCGTTGCAATTATTCATCATACCGACTACCCTCTCGTCAGTATCCAGGGTTCATCCCTTTTCTTTCTTTGAAACTGTCTGTCCTCTGTATTCCTTTACAGAGTGGGTTTTATTTCGTAGTGTTGTTAGAAGTGTCTGTTGTGATAATAATAAAGTAGATATTTTTATACAACCTGACTGGACAGTTCCTTTACTCATTGGGTAATTGTATTTGTGCTGTATTGCAACTTGTGCTATATTGCAACTAACCAACGATCCATGAACTTGTGGAGATAAGCCTGATGTTCCATCCACGTTACCAAAATTGGACAAGGAGGTTTATAACTTGCTTGTGTTTCCAATCTGTTCGGATCCCTTCTGGTGTATTAGAGGTGTGGGGCTGATCGATGGTTTAGAAACCTATATTCTTCCCTGGACCACTGGTGCAACGGAAGTTGATTTGTCACAGTTTGTGATCATACAGTGTATTAGCTGAATCTATTCAGTCTCCCCTCACGCCAACCACTGTCATTTGCTGCCCCCTTCAAAAAATATAGGGGGTTCATTTTCAATTTAAGAGTGATTTGCACGTGGGGACCAGCTGTGTTTGCACTCTATGCCATTTTTTACTCGGAAAAATGAAGAGTAAAGAACAGGTGAAATTAGCTTTACTCTTCACTTTTACACTACGTTTGAGGAAAAGTGTAACTCCCTCCCACACATAGTAAATGTGGGAGGCATTTACAATGAATTTCAATGGAATCATCTTGGTTTTAAAAGGTGTTAATTTTAGGTGGACCGCATTTGGGGTAGTCCACCCCACTCTCCAACTCTACCTAAAAGATGCACGAAAACAAAGCCGATCCGAAAAGGTGTCAGTTTTCCGCCACTTTTCCCCATCCACTTCAACCAGAAAATGAAGGCCTATGGGTGTTTATTACATTTAAGCACGACCGGACTTCTGACACCTGAGCTGAAGTTCAAGCGAGTGAAATTGGGCAATGCTTGAGAGATTTAGAGTTAGATCGAGTACATTTGACCAGAACTATTATTATTCGCTTGACATTCAGCCATAATCCAGACATTTAGCTTTTGCTGAACGCTTACAAATGCATCCAATTGAATCTGAATAATCAAAACTGGTGCTCATAGACAGGGGAGTTGCTAGGTCTGGAAAAGACCCGGGGCTAAGCTGATGTCGGAACTGTTGGGACTGGGGGCTAGCTAGTCTTTTGGCTGTAGCTCCTGAGATTCTATCCGGGGCTACAAACAAAAGATCAGGGGCTATAGCCCCCTTAGCCCCCCCCCTAGCAACGCCCCTGCTCATAGAACACATTTCAGACATACAAATATCACCTTAGTTGCGGTGTCTCGTAAGTTGTAACCTGAAATATATCTGTTCCTTGCAAACATTCACAAAACAATGTGCTTTTCGTATTAAATGAAAATCTTATGCTAGGGCAAATACAATATTAAAAGAAACATGGAACACACATTTCAGAAACTGTTTCGTCTGCTGATATTGTTTTTTTTGTTGCACATTTGAACTGAAGTAATGTAAAATTACAATTAAAATATTTGGCTGCATTCACCCAAATGTTTGATCAACTATGTAATATGAGGCTGAAAAACATAGTACGGTGTTTAGTCCACACCTTCTTCTTAATATTATTGCTTAGCTCATTTACTGATAACCCCATTACTTCCTTTGCAACCCTCCCCATTCCAGTCTTTGCTAGATAAATAGTGGTTATGTTCGACCGTTCAGCTGGTATTGAACCCTGGATCACCATCCTATTCAAGACAACAAGACAGACTGGCATGGGTAGTCATGGTATCGGATTCTGATTGAGCTGATACTCCACGCGCTTAACTAATAGATTTGCTTGTGTCTCTTTAGACGATATAACAACTCCTCGACGTCTGATTGCTTGTGGAGCCACACAGTGTTCATGTTTGTCCCCTTTACTTTTCATCGTTATGGGCAATGCTGAAGGGCCGCCCAAAGCGAGGCAGGGTAACTGCTGTTACCATCAGCAGGCCTGGAGAGGGGCACCACAGCCTCCCCCCTTTGCCTGCCCCTCTCCTTCCCCCAAGCTGTGAGACACGCAGTCTGTGCAACACAATGCTGAGGAAGGGGGAGGTGTGAGCAATCACCTCACCCTTCCTCCATGCACCAAGGTGCTAAGCACCTAAGGAAACCAACAGGCAGGCAGGGCCCAGGTTCAAAGACCTGCCCCCGCCCAGGGGGTCAGATAATCGGCTATCCGGTTGGGGGCTGAAACATAACAGCCCCCACTACTACGCATATCAAAGACCCAGGGCCTCCCTGGGTCTTATAAATACAGAGTGGGTTGCTCTGAGAAAACACAAACAGTTTGTGGACCCTGACCGGGGACCCAAACACACTGGAGGTGCACTGTTTACTCAGTGCCTTCCAAACCTTTGCTTCTTTAGCAAACTCTAAAGCTCGCTGCATTCGCAGCGTCTTTATTTTCCTGTGAGCATTGTACTGTTCATGAACCTTTACACGGCCGGGAGACGAGCGGCGGACTTTAAACGAACAAAGAAGCGGGGAGTTTCCACTTAGCAACGCAAACGAAGAAGCCTGCATTGCAGCCCGACGTAGGCAGTGTCTTCAAGAAAGCTCGTCAATTGCAAGGTAAGCCGCCTCGCCGGGCGCCGCTTACGCAATAAAAACAATGTTTCTAATCGCGAACAAAACAAAATAAACATCCGCGACACAGCCGCTCCCCCGGCGGACTGGGAACACGCGCTGCGTGTCTTTTTTCATAGTAAAGCTGCAAACTTGCAACACAGAGGCCGCGGGGAAACTCCGGACCGGGGAACATTAATTTCAATCCTTAAACGAAATTCTGAAACAGGCTGCTGTTGATAGCAGGCATAGATTTGGTCCAGAGTGATATAATTTGGCCTTGCATACTGCAACTGGGGCATTCTTAAAGTCCCAGGTCTAACGGGCAATCACAAATAATTACAGTTAGCAAAAGAAAGCAAATCTAGGCGCAACAAGTAATCCTGCTCCCAAAAATCCATGCATGACATTTTATTTTTGAATTAAACTGGGATAAATCCTTGGGGCAACGGTAGTCAATTACCCATCACGGGTAACGTCATTTCCAAATCCAGCTGGTCTAGATAGCACAACAAGTAGAGCTCTTGTTTGACATCCGTACAGAGCCTGCTGACCCAGGTTCGGACCCTGGCAGGACCAAACTCAGCCTTTCATTCACAGTCTTTTAAAGGCCAATATTATTACACAAATAAGTGCATGAAAGCCGTTGCATTTGCGCAGCAAATAGAAAGCTCAATCTTGACATCTGTACAGAGACTGCTGACACGGGTGCAAACCTATACAGGGCCAAACACAACCTTTTCAAGATTTTTCCAGCCGGTCCGATAGCACAGCGAGTAGAGTGCTCGCTTTGACATCTGTGCATAGCCTGCTGATGCAGGTTCGAATCCCAGCAGGGCCCAACTCAGCCTTTCATTCTTCTGAGGTCGATAAATGAGCACCACACACTGTGGGTAATAATAAGCCGCGCTCAGATAACTGAGGGTTCTTAGTGTTATATAAATGCTAAATTATTACTTTAATCAAAACAGGCTGAAAGGAAAACATGGGTCCCAAACGAAATCTCGGGAACCCAGCACACTTAACATCAATCCAAACACCAGCAGCCATAGACACACCACTGCCACACGTGCCAACACTGCCAGCAACTGCCAGCATAATTGCACCAACCACAATCAGGGCAGACCCAACAGGTGCTTTAAAAACATGGTCAATCCCCAGTACATAACCAGCGGGGCAAACTGGGCAAAGCAGCAGCAACTCAACAGACATAGCTGATCTGCAAAATTGAAATCCTTTCAGACTGAAATACTGAATAGATATAAAGGATGCCTATCATGGAATATTGACACCACTATCAAGGAAGCCATATTGGCCAAAGAGTTCATAGAAATATTTTCACTGATAAAAGCCCAACGCAAAGGGAAAGATGCATTCAGGGATCCCAAAAGAAAAAAGAGAAAGCCATAGCCAGTAACGCCCAGGTAGAACAGAATTGGGACAACGGGGTATAAGCTTTCGTCATCTGGGCAACAAGATATGAGGAGAAATTTCCCAATGATGACAGAAAATTATGGGCTTACATAGATAAAATAAGAGAAGTGAAAATCGCTCAGAAAGGGAAGACCGGGCTAGCATATGATATCAGATTTAGGAGAAACATGTCAGAGAGACGAACCATAGAATGGGACGAGGTCCAAATTGACCTGTATATGTTAAACACTGAGCCCCCAGCAGAGGAAGAGGCCTCAAAGAACTCCTTTAAAAAATAACAAAAATACACAAGGTCCCAGAAACAACGATAATGATAACCATAAAAAGGGCGCACAGTCCTTTCGGAAGAATCAGCCATGGGCGGCTAAGTCTAATACCCACAGGCAGATCGAAAACCACTCTACAAAAGCCAACATTCCATGCAGGAATTTTGGCAGAAACCAGTACACCTGGGGTAAGGAATGCTGGTACAAACACGCTTGCACAACCTGCAACGGTGATGACGCAGCAAGCAACTGCACCAGACTACCAGCCAAAAACTCCAAAGATCAGCGCCAACCACACCTTTTCAACACCAGGCCTGGCACCCCAAGCCAATTTTAGAGAAGCACCCTTGAATTAACCAGACATGGAAACCAGCGAAGCAATCTGGCGGGGTTTTGCCAAGGGCGTTATAATCCCATTTAAGGGCACAGGGTCACAGAACATCCCATTGAACCTAAAGTCGTCCAGGGATAACCCTCAAATAGTGGAGCACAAAATCAAGAAGGAACTGCTTTTAGGCAGGATTGCAGGACCCTGGGACCACATGCCCCTCAAAGATTACATAATATCACCAACAGGACTGGTCCCAAAAAAAGAACCTGGGAAAATGAGGCTAATTCATCATTTATCCTATCCCAAAGGCCAAGCACCGAACGACGGCATTTCCATACACGGAATCCGCAGTATCCTACACACACTTCCAGGAGGCGGTAAGACTCATACAGGAATATTTTTTAAATGGGCGCATGAACAAGGCTTTAAGAGAGATTGGGCGATAAGACCCATAGTTGCAATCTCATATTTCTCAAAAATACGGGCTGAATCAGACCTCACCCAAAGCGCCCTCATTTCTTATGCTTTGAAATGTTGGGGCAGAATAGAGGGCCCCCAGGTGGACACCCGCCGCCCCCTTGATTTCAACAAACTGGTACAAATTGCAAACTAGCTGGAAGCCATATGCTGGCATCCGCATGAGATCATATCGTTCAAAGCAGCTTTCTTCCTGGCATGCTTCGGGGCTTTCCATGTGGGAGAACTCATTGCCTCCAGCACCAAGGCCAACAACGGTCTGGGCGTCATGGAGGTCAGGGTCAGACAGGAGAGCGTCAGCATAGAAATCCAATAATCAAAAACGGGGGTCAAAAGAACCATCAACATTTGTTGTATTAATGAGGCAGTAAACTGCCCGGTATTTATTACCAACCTCTATTACACACAAAGACCCAAGGTTGTGGGGAGGTTTTTTGATCCACAAGGACGCCTCGGCACTAAACCGCTACCAATTCAAAGAGGTAATGATGAAAACAATGAAAAATGCAGGGTGGGACCCCAAGGGTTTGGCACCCACTCCTTCAGAATAGGTGCCACCACCTCAGCATGGCAAGGAGGTTTAGCACCTCAACAACTAAAAAACACAGGGGGTTGGAAGTCAGATTATTACAAAAGATACATCAGACCACAGCTAATATAGCCAGCCATCCCCACGCTTTCTTTCTCCCTCCCTTCATACAGAAACACCAGGTGAAGGGAGGACCACTCTCCAATCAGCATGGATAGTCGGCCACTCTTTTATCTTCAGGGCGGGCTGATGGGCAGAGGAGACCAAAGAAAGGCCACCTTTCAGAAACACCATTTCCTCATGGTGGGGATACAGAGGCCCAGGATGGGCAGAAATCCACGAAACACTAGCAGAGCTGGTCGCATACAGAGACCCGCCAGAATTTCCAGTCATGCACATAGGGGGCCATGATCTAGTGTCCATTTGAAGGAGAAATGTATATGAGGACATGCGTTCCTCCCTTGCAGGCACTTCACACAATTGGAAATGAACGGAAACATACTTCTCGGGCATTCTACCCAGAAAGAAATGGCAAGGGGCCAACTGCCACAAAGCTGTAGACCTTTATAGAAGAAAACTCAACAGGGGGCTAGAAATATAAAGCACCCAGCCATTACACTGGGTGACCCGGACCTTTTTCACAAAGAGCGGCACCCACCTAGCAAACAAGGGCATGGAACATTTCTTCCGATAAATAACAGCAACTCTCGCCTCTAGGGGCTGCCAATAGGTGATACTTTTGGGGGGAACGTGGTCAGCCATCAACCTGCCCACGTGTGGCGGCACGGGCCAGAGGGGGTAACCCCAAGACCCGGTGCCCAAAAGTATTGTTACTATCATGCTATGTGATTATTGTTATCTGCATAACCATATCTGTACAATAAAACCTACAGCCTTTTATTGCCAACACTTGACAAACAATGTGTGAGACAAATTATTCTGAGTGAGGGTATGGGATCAGCAAATTATAAGTATGCATGCATATGGGTTCAGCAGCTATGTTAAACCTTTGCATGATCTCCACTGGCAGAGTTGGGATCGGTTTCCATTGCTACGCTGATGACACCCAACTGTATTTGAAATTGACTTGGGGCACTATTTCTGATAAGACCTGCCTTGCTTGACTATTAATGACTGGATGAACAGTTAGTAGTTCAGCTTTAATGCATTGAAGACCCCAGTTACCATCTCTGGCACATAGGAAATCTTACAACTTACAACATTCTTGATCCTGATTTCACCGTTAACACCACGTCCATGCACATTCTTTCTCAGATAAAACCGCTTGGGGTATTCTGTGAACCCCAATTCGATATGGCAGCTCGTAGTTCAACCTTCATGGACCAATTACCCTAAACTGGCTTTAACCTTAAAGATGCTCCTGGCCTCTGGGGAGCGTGGTTAATCATCTTAATACATTTTGTTAAAATGCCACAACTGTTTTGTGTCCCAGATTGAGTATAGGGTATGAACAAGAATATCCATGGCCAAGAACTACCAATCTTATGAGCGTACAGATGTGCGTCCAAGGAAAAAAGATGTGGCCTGGCACTTAGGGAAGTCTGCCTCACAGTGCCGGTGCCAGCCGGTTCCACGAAATGGGGGCAGCAATGAAGAAGGCTCAGTTCTGTACCTTCTTCATTCTGCATCTAGGCAGAAACAATAAATTCTGGTTGCTGGACCTGAGGTTGCAGTTGACCATCCCCCAACGAAGTCGCAAAGACAAGGATAGTGTGTACATCACAAATTGGTGTGGTACTCACCGCTGATGAATTTCCTATCTAACTGTTTAAAAATATAAGGAAAGAAACATGTTGGGTGTATTTAATGAGAAGAGTAAAGGAGTGACAGATGCACAAAGTGTGAGAAGGTGTAAGGACTTGTGTAAAATACCATGATTATAGATGGCGTTACACAGTAGATCTTAAATGAAAACTTATTCTATGCACTAAATATGAGTCAATTAATTGAAGTACCAGATCTTTTTGTTGATGTGCTGCATGACTTTGTAAACATTATAAAGTGTTTTTAGAATCTTGTTGGACTAAAGGATATGAGAAATGTGATATATTTTCTTGCATTTTGTTTTATAAAATAAGAAATAAATTGATATTTTTTGATAAAAATGTGGAAGTGTATGGTATAATATAATGGCAATAGATACATACACGTTTGGCAGACACTAATGGGTTTGGGGAAGCAAGTGACCCTTTGAACAAACGATATTGTTATTATTGCTATTTTGAGAGGAATGTTCTAAAGTGGTCCATTTAAAGATTACCTCTAGTCTCTCTGGGGTGTTTGATTAGCCTGGCACTTAGTACAATAAACACACAAGGTGCACTAAAGTCCCTGAACTTTCAGTTGTTACTGGACATGAGCTTTACAGGAGCTGCAGATTGCACTAAAACATTTTCCTGAACATGCCTGCCCGACTTTATGGAAGAAAGCAGAACACTTGTGTATAGGCGTGCTATAAATGCCATATCATATCATATCATATAACCTGCATCACCCTATTTGGATGTATTGTGCACTCATTTGGCTGTGTATAGATCGAAATCCCCTTCTGATCCAAGAACCTCACACTTGGTCAACACTATTCGAGCCGCCTTTAGACCAAATTGGAGGACTTTATCGAGGAACCTCTGATGGGAAGATGCGTATAAACATCTATTCGGTCCTGTGAAGTTATGAAGAAGTCTCCCTGGGGTTTGGGGGCGGGGAGCATTAGGAATGTCTATAGTAGGGGCTACATAATAAAGTGTCTTGTTCTGACTTGCCGTCTGACCCACTTTAGATTGAGACTCAAGCAATACTCTCTCACTCCATGAAACCTCTGAAACCACAAAGATGATGGGGTACTCACCCGTTTCACATTCCATCGATGGCACTGGGAAGAAGTTACTTTTTTCAGGTTTGGGGGTCTGTCCACAAGCAAGCTCTTCATTGAGGGATCGTGAGGCATGGGGAGTGGTCAAGATCCCTGCCTTTGAAATAATAGCGTAGAATTTGATTAGATATCCTTTCTGTACAATCATTACTTGAATTGCTTCGGATTTACTAGCATTTGGAATATGGGAACAATTAATTGTCTCTCTAGATCCCTGCATCAGCAGAAACCAAAAGCCCATGCCCAAGCCACCTTATGTTCCCAGTGCTTTAAGACGTGACTTCCAATCTTTGGTTCCTATTTGTTTGTTGTAGCAGTCAAGCATGATTAACGTTAGATTGCTGCGGGTACAGCAGTGTGTGGCTGAGGGAGGTGCCTAAAGTCTGTGGCACGTCCCCTAAAATGACGTGAATGGTTGGTGATTAGAAGGGAGAGGGGTGCATAAAGCGGAAGGAATACTGTGGAAAACATTGGCTACAAGCATGTGATAGTATAATGCATTTTCTTTCACTATGTTTCTTTAAGTCTTGATTGTATATTTGTATAAAAGTGATTTTGTGGCTCATATTACTTTTTATCCTGTTAAATGTAGGCTGCCGTTCGGGGAAGGAGAGGGGATGAAGCAACAATGATAGTCTTTGCTCAACTTAATACTATGACAGTGTATATTTTTGTCGAGTTGCCCACATATAAAGTAATGTCTATACTACGGAGTGCTATTTAGCCATGTGTTCTGTTTCAATATTTACAAACGTACCATTTGCACACCATGGCTGCACATCTTAGTAACCCCACTGCTATCGCTCTGGGACTGACTACTCCCACCATTGATTGAATGGCCGTGTATTTATTTACCATTTCAAACACTGTATACAAGGTCCAATACTCCAACATGCAGGCATTTGAAGTGGGTCCTTGCCATGCTTTCATTAGGAACCTCAGCCAACATTGCTAAGCCATCTTCTGAATGGTGAGCACCACTTACTTTTTTGAGAGGGAGAAGCGCAGTTGAGAGGAAGATGTTCTCGTACAGGAAAACCACAACTTCACCATCAATCTTAGCACTCTAATGTTTATGGCGTTCCTTAAACAGCTTCCAGCGAGGCCCCAAAGAGATCAACAACCTGAAAATGGATCTTCAGGGAAACAATATGTGCGCAGCATGATTCTGCCAGTCTCCTCAGCAGATGGCACCTCTCACTGCAGTGACGGCCCCAGCCACTGACCTCAATGAATGCAAAATCCAAAATAAACGGAGCCTGCTTTTCATTTCGTTCAGCAGGGCAGAGTGTTCCAGACCTTCTTCTTCCGGAGCTTAGGCTAAAGCAGGGGCGTTGCTAGGGGGGGCTAAGGGGGCTATAGCCCCTGATCTTTTGGTTGTAGCCCCGGATAGAATCTCAGGAGCTACAGCCAAAAGACCAGCTAGCCCCCAGTCCCAACAGTTCCGACAGCAGCTTAGCCCCGGGTCTTTTCCAGACCTAGCAACTCCCCTGGGCTAAGGCCTCAAAGCCTGCTGACATGTGGACATGAAAAGGTCTCCCAGAAAGTCTAGGAAGCGGGATAGCAACGTGGATGCCCTCTGGCGAACTAGCTACCGACCTCCAGGGCGGATATGACGCCGATGCAAAGCTGGGTGGCGTGATCACACCTGGCTACATTTGCCCACCGAGGACCAGATAGTTAACAAAGATAGTCAAGAGCTTGAGGGGCGCTTTTGGAGAAGCAGCTGGAACCTCGAGCAGCGGACACCTCATACTATCACTGCCACGAGCTAGGACATCTGCCATGGTATCCTCTAAGATGTAGTTTCGTCAGGTTTCTGCCGCCTCTTCTTGGAGGGAGGAACCAGGCTGGATCACGTGGCAAGAATGAAGATGAGGAGCCTTGGGGACTTGCCCGCCCAGGCATCCTATCTGACTTATGTCCCAGTCTCCCTGGCCAATTTCTCAGCTAGTAATGAGGTCCGTGCTCTGCTCCTCTTGTGTTTCCCTGCTGGGCCCACAGCTGGAGAAGACAAGCTCAACCAGGAGGAAGATGGCGTCGCTCCGTGCACCACGCCTCTTCAGGTATGTTTTGCCACGGTGCAAGAAACCATTACAGCCTCTGCTACTGTAATAGTTTACTTGACACACAGTGTTTTGCATTCTGGTAGTTGCAGGCTTCCAATCAAGATGAGCTGGAAAGAAATTTACAATTTTATCTTTTTGCTTAACATATTTTTATTGGGCTTTATATATTTGCAAAGTTGGTGTACTATGTTTTTAGAACTTTTCAAGCTATCTGATATGATATGATAGGTTATTTTTTAACGGGCAGAGGTTTCTAAGCGCGCACCAGGGTTGAACCTGTGTTGCTCCATGTCGTCCTGCTTCCAAGGCGAGCACGTTGCCACTGAGCTATCCTCTCTTTAAAACACGTTATTTTTAAAATCCACAGATTGAACACATTTCTACCAGCTAGACCTGTGAGAATATGCGGTCAAGCCGCTGATAGATATTGATTTACCCCGGATCAAATCAAAACCCCTGGGATCTTGTATTCCGTGGTCCATGCCTATCAATACCCTAAATATTCAGAACTCTTTTACCCTGAGGTGAGGCAATGTCATGGTTCTGAACACATATGGCAATTGATGGGCCTGCTCAACAAACAACCACCATTAGAGGGTGTTTGCTTTTCAAACGCAGGCAGGTCTGCTGAACACCCACCTCCGTCTCCCCTTCAAGTTCTGCTTTTCCTTTTAAAAACTCGCCTGCGCCCGTCCTTCACCCTCAACCGGATATCTACCTCTCCGATCCCATCCAGACAGAGCTAACCCTCCGAAACCTGGGAAACGCCTCCGTACAGGCCATTATACGCTAGCAAAGCCCCCGGCTGCCCGAACAAACCAGCAACCATGATTTACGAATCAACCATGTGTCGCTCAAATGCCAGAGCCTGTCACACAGAGCAGACTCGTGTGCAACTAACCTCCGACCGCTTAAACCCAGCCTCTATACCCCCACCGTCCCAATCCGCTCTGAAACGAACTCCTTTTCGTGTTTCTAAAAGCATCCCTACCGTGCCCCTAAAAGGCTGCTTTGGGGGGAGGGTTTCCTCCACCGACCTCACTACAGCTGCTAGTGGAGTCCAGAACTACATATCCCAATACCAATCCCTCCTGCCTCCCAAACCGATCTGCTTGCCCAGTATCCCCTTTGCCTGCTCTATCCACCTAAAATTGGGCTTTTTTGTGGGGAGGCATGGTGCCCTCTCTCCAAGCACCCCTGAGATAAGTACACAAATCCATCACCCCAATTCCGGAGTTTGGGGGGCTGCAGTGTGTCCAGGGCTATCATTCTGGGGAACGCCATCCTTCTCCACGCAAGAAAAACGTACAGTAAGCAGCTTGCACACCTGACTGACATCACTCCTCTCGCACAGCCTCGACCTCAGTGAGTGTCGATGTTCCCTCGCAAGGGCAACCGGCAAGACAGGAACATTGCGGGGGGGGGTGGGGGGTGCAAGCGGGGGTAAATACGCCAACCTAGGGCAGTTCTCATTTTAGCAGTAGCGGCTCCTGTCTCTCAGGTGAGACCACCACATTAATCCGTGCTTTAAGTGGGAAGAGAAGTCGAGGGGAGGGCGCTAACAATGGGTTGGGGCGTAAGTACTTGATTGGGGGGGTCAACAAGAAGAAGAACCAGTTAAAAAAAAAATCACTGTAATTGCCGGACCCATTGCTAGCATTCATTTTTCTGCACCCACATCTCTTTTTGTTTTTTAATCTACAGCGTGGACCCTGGCAGGCAGTTCTTTCACCACACGCATCTTCCTACAGAGATAGTTATGGCTGCCACGTGAAAAGGCGGCTTTCAGGAGGCCTGCATGCGACAGTGACAGCCCACGAAGACTTAGATCGAAAGTAGCGATAGTGGGGTGAGCCTGTGGAGAGTCATTGTCTCAGGAACAGTTTTTGGAGATGCCGGGTCTCTGTCCTGGCTAACCCCTGCCAACTTAAAGGCCAGACATTAATAATGACTGGTGTGTGGAAGAGGAGCACAGAGCTAGTGTGTTTGTGAAGCAAAACCATACCGTGTGCAAGCGCATGAGTCTGGTACTGTGATGGGTGAAGAATGTGTATTCTGAGATTTTGATAAAAAATGGGCCTCTAAGTTCGGCTTGATGGCAGAAGGCCTTTCTTGTCTTCGAGGCTGTCTGATGTGTGATTTTCAGATCCTCTACAATCTGCGCTGCAAAAGAAAAAATGCAATTCTCCTGCAAGCGTTCTTCTAACAATGGGTACCATGGCTATGAGCCACCGTCGTCGACAGTGGGGTGTACCCCTGTTTCGCGATGGACTGGAATATTGAACATTTTCGGTTTCCCTGACAAACAGGTTCCAAGAAAAGATTTTAAAAATGGGCACCAGTCAGCGTGGTTGACTATATGCAGGCCTTATATTGGACCTGTTGGGAAGTCTTCCCGTTTCCTTATAGACCAGAGTATCTCAGAAGACCTGTGCTCCGGATCATCAACAGTGCCTGTGATGTGACTTCCACAGACTCAGCCCTACAGGCTACTCACATGCACCAACCTATCAGTAAATCTCCTTCTTTCCCTTAACTGCTGGGCTTTAATTAATTCTATGCAAAAAAGGACGAGCATACTCGTCCTTAGCACTTAAGGGAGCATTCCTTATCACAAGACCAGTGCACTACACAACAAACAGCCTCACATGCGACTGGCTTGCAGGCCAGCTGGAGGCATCAGCCTATGAAGAAATGTCATACTTTCCCTATAAAACAGCCAGTCAGGGCTTAAAGCACTACACCTTCAAGAGAGCATGAGGTGTGATTGGCCCAGACCCAGCACCACAGGCCACACTGTGCCACCAGCCTATCTGGGAATAGCCTGCTTTACCTATAGGCCAGTCCTCCTCAGAAGACAACACGGCACCTAACGCAGCCGGACATGCGACAAGATCAGCCCAGCGCCCTTCATGCCATCATTTGTAGGCATGGCCTACCATGGAATTGCTGGCATTCCCTACAGACAGTGGCATCACTGGTAATCAGTATTAGGCGGGGGGCACAAATACAACAAGGGGGCGGGCACATCAAATAAGGGTCAACAGCCAAACTGATTTAAATCTGTATTTACCAAGTGAGTTAAAAAAAAAAGTGGCATTAAGCATGTTCAGAGTAGGATTAAGACAGTAAAAGTTTTGCATCAAGTTAATATACATCCTAAAATGTTCATTCATGTTCAACAGTTGCAAAAATGCACTATGCACTCAGCAAGAAACTGCATTATTTTTACTCACACAGACATCACTCCCAGCACAGCTTCCAATAACGTGTAGTTAGAGGTGGTATTTAGCAAAAGAGACATCACTTCCAGCTCAGTCATGCCATAGTAAGAAAGGGCTGGAATAAGATCTGTCAAAGGGAAACCGTATTTCCATGTGACAGTTCAAGCCTGCCCAAGAGCGCTCCCTCAGCTGCAACAGGCCGCTGAGCCAGAGCCTGTAATCTAACGCGGCTCCTCCCTGATGTGCGAGGGCTCAGGAAGGTGGACGCCCCCTCACAACCTATCTATGCCAGTAATGGTCACTTTAAATCACATACATGAACCTGTTGCCACAACCTATCTATGCCAGTAATGGTCTCTTTAAATCACATGTATGAGGATGCTGACACAACATATCAATAACAGCAGTCTAGGCAAGAGATTTGCAGCGACCAACCATCTGTATCCCCTACAGAGATGCTACAAGCACATGCACACATACATGTCCAGACACACAGTGATACCACTATATGCATGCATACATACACACACAGCTACTCACACCACTAGTCCTGCACACACACAATGCATTACATTCAGACACACATACTGCCCCCTCGTCCCCAGTCCACACCTCCTGCCCCGGCCTGGCCCCACGACTTCTCCTCACAGCATTGGAGATTGTGAGTGGATTCAGATTATCATGGAATAAATGTATTCTCTTCTGCAAGCTGAGGGGTTGAACAAATGTCCACATATAAAAAGCTATTAAGTTCTCTTTTTTTATTAATTAATTCATCTTTGATTACATGCTTAACACTGGAGGCCAGTCTCTATCACAGGACCAGTATTCGTACCTGTGTTGCTCTGCATGTTGTGCTTCCAATACAACCCTGTTGCCCTTGAACTATCTTCCCACCATCTTTGTGATCAAAGTGCTAATGCAGGCTGCAAGGTGACAAGCACACTGCTGGATAATGTAAAGCCTGGAGGAAGTGAACAGCTCCTGAGGATGCCACAAAAGGCAGTCTGTAATGTGCGTGCATCAAAGCACACATGTAATGCTCTGAATTCAGGGGTCAAAGTGGGGGGGGGGACTAAAGGGTAAACATGCTCTTACTTTTCTGGGCAGCCAGTCATAGTTCCCTTACTTTATGCGACCCACAATACAGTTCCAGGACAGCAACTTTAAAAAAAAACGAGATTTCTGTTTCATCCACATTTGGGACTCCAACCTGAGTGCTGCTGATTTCAAGCCAGTGCAACATTGCACTGAGCTATCGCGCAGGTGCTGGAAGTGAATTATTTATTTCATTAGACTGCTTGGGATACAAAACCCATTCCCAAAAAGCCAAAACACCCAACACTGTAGGCTTAGACTCGTTAGCAGGCAATGGGAGGGGTGTGTCTGTGGCTGGCCATGTTGTTTAAGAGGTGAGAACAGTGGGTGGTGAAAGTGCGTCTGCATGAAGGTGCACGCAGAGTGGGACAATGACACACCAACGGATGCCATTTTCTTGCATTGTGTTTTCTTCAATTTCACTGGAACTGTTGTAAAACACAATGTAGCAGGGTGGAGTGTAGGCAAGAAAGTACCCATGTAGGGGGTTTGAATGGGGGCAGGGAGTGATGCATATTATGGGGGGAGTGGGCAGAAAAGGGATCCCGGCAGAGGGAACATAGTTCCACTACTTTTTTTTTTTACACTTCGACCACTGGCTGAATTGAAAATAAAACATAGGCATAGGACATGGGTTACGGGGGACAAATCCCCCCCCACAATTTTAAGTGGGAGGGATATAAAAGCTTTTATCCCCCCCAGAATGTGTGTCTCTAGCGGCTTCACCTCAATGCCACGTGTGTGTGTCTCATTCCTGCGGTGCCATAACACACCTCACTGGGTCCAGGACCAGAACGCCCCCATCCCTCGCCCACAGTGACAGAGCACGGCAGGTGTTCTCCCTGCTGCCCATTACACACAGTGCCAGAGCACGCACACCTTTTCATCTGGTGTCTTTGCCGCTGTAGTCCTCTGTTAAGGGCTGTGGCGAGGAAGGGGGACGCATTGCTGACTGCCCCGTTCACAATCACTCTATCTTCCTTGCTTGCATGCAGTAGCAGACCACACCATATTTTTACCACTGCATTCAGTGCCCCAACAAAACCCACCTTTCTTTACACAATGCATGCAGTGCCAGCACACACACTGGGCCTCATTACGACCCAGGCGGTAAGGGGTTTACGGCAGCGTAAACAGCGCCGACCCTTACCGCCTGAGTACGAGGTCCCTTAGCGCGATGGCGGATTTAACACCTGCTTTTAGCAGGTGTTAAAATCCATGGCGCTAAGGGACCATGGAGTTAATTACGCCACCGTAATTTACGGTGGCGTAATTAACGCCTTCCCCACTCCCATTATGCCCTATGGGGCAAAAATGGGAATGGGGAAGGGTAAATGGGGATTGGGGACTTACCGCCCCGCCAAACGTAGTTTACGCCATGGTGGTAAAGTCACGGCCCAGGCGGTAACTTACGGTAAGTTACCGCCTGGGTCGTAATGAGGCCCACTATATAACATGTTTCCCAATGCATGTATTGTTAGATCATCCACACGCCCCAACATAATCCATGCAACACCTAAAGAAAGCACCCCCAGAACACACACACCCTAGCTCCCTTTAACAATTGCATGCAGTGATGAAACACAGCCCATCTATTTCACTGCACCCCCACTACACGCACTGTGTGAAGACACACCCTTTCTCTCTCCCATCAAGCGCATCTAATGCCAGAACACACACTCCTCCGGCTCCTTTCACCCTAATGCAGCAATGACCCATTGCCGACCCTGCCTCCTCCCTTCACCCCTTGGCCACAATGCATGCACTGCCACACAAGGTGTCTCACCCACCGCTCCCCACTGTATGCAGTGCCACAGCGGCACCCATGCGCCGTCCACCCCCTTTCCACTGCAGTGGTGCCACCCTTGGCCCTCCCCAGGCACCCCATTGCCTCTGCATAGAGAGCTGCGCGTGCGACTGCCACGGATGCCCCCACTCCCTTGGCCAGTCAATTCCAGGGTGAGCTTTTTTTGCCAGGCCGCTGTGTCAGCGTTGCTGCCCCTTCTTGGCCACATCAGTCGCCATGCTGACACTCTGTGTCGCCTCCTGCAAGATATTTTGGAAGCATTTTAATAACAAATTATTCACACTTGAAATATGAGCCTAGTCCCAAAAGAAAAATTATCCCCCCCCTGTGGCGATATTGTAGCGCTTTTGTATATTCCTGGCACTATACAATACTCACATAGTCCAATATTTGGAGAACCAGCATACGCTGCCTCGTACAAACAGGGGGAGATACATGGCCAGGAGTGGGAAAGGGGGAGGGGATAATGGAACTGCAGCAGAGCACTTGGTAGGTGGAGGCGGGTCACATAATATTGAAATGCATGCATTTCTTATGCTGTTGTTGAAAGGCGGAGCAGGAGGAGTAGAGGCAGTCGCGTGTCAGGTGGGTCGGGTGCGTCCATGTATCTTTCTGCGGACAATCTTATTTATAATATTCCAGAAGTATTATAGATGCTGGTACTTCCGAGACTGTGGTAGGGCTGGGGTAGTTACATGTTGGGTGTGCTTACATAACCTTCTGTTCTTCTGACGTCCATCAAATGTCTGCCACAGAATTGTGTAATGTATGAATGCATGGGTTTTATAAAGCATAAACCTATGTGGAAAGCAGACCCTGTACATGGGCGATGCACCCAGGTGGCCATTATTAAACACAGGTCCCTCTTAAAAACCAGTGGAGAAGAGGAGGAGTCAATCACATGTCACATGTGCCCAACGGAGCCCTTTATCTCCTTTAGAACAGTAAAATGAGAGACATTGTAATGGGGAAGATTAACATGTGCAGGCTTCCTACAAGGTAGTACTTAAGGCCATTCTCAAATGGTGCCGACAAGAATGGCTTCATTGCGCCCCTGACAAACTGGTCAAACTATAATAAAGATTTCTCCAAAATGTGTTTACACAAAGTGCAAAATGTAAGCACCACACCTCTCACATCAAACTTGTTTGAGGGGTGCCACCCTCCTTGGGATCAGCTTCACCCTCACGAAAAGCCAAAGGTTTTTCATAATCTAGAATGGGGTGGGCAGACTAGTAATCCCTCATTACGGCCAGAATATATGTGATCTAATTTGCTTTTAACGGGATCACCACTACCAACATCTGAATTCGGCCATCTTGAAGGGACAGATGGTTTAGCTCTGGCCCTGGAAAATCAGGCAAGTATATGCAGCCTGTAAAATACAATGTCAGCTTGCAAAAGTTAAAAGTAAACTGTCTGCAACTTCTGCTGTGGTGGCTTGTGCCTGCGCATATTGAATGTGCTCAGGTCGGCGAACAAACTGCACGTGCCCTGCCTGCGCAGTGCACTGCTACGCAGCCAAAGCCTTTGTTTTTCCAGAATAAAGAAGAAGCCAGGCAGCGACGCATGTTCCAGTGACTCTGGGACAGCGTGTGTTATCGAGGGAGACAGAGTGAGGCAGACTCTGAGTCCGACTCCGACTCAACCTCCACCTGAGACCTCAGCTACCGTAAGGTAAGCCAAGTGGCGTGGCCCCCCTATCCCAGGTGCAGGGCTGCATGGGGAGGATTTATTAGAGGGGATGTGCCACTGCCAACGTTGGATATACAGTTTCTAAACATGCGCGGCATGGTGCAAAACTGATGGGAATCCTGGCCTCTTAATGTTTCATGATGAAACATTAAGAGGCCAGGATTCCCTGATCAGTGTGCAATGCACCACACGTGCTTAGAAACTGTATATTTGACGTTGGCACACTTTCATGAATTGAAAAACATGAGACCCTGCCACTCACAGGTTTTTCAATTCATGAAAGGGTGTCCCTGCCAAAGAGGAACCTCACATTGAGACAGCTCTTTGTTCGTTCCTTACAGTTGGGCAGCCAGCACTCACATATAAGCTCCAAGCATTAGTCATCACGGGCTTGCAAGGCCGCACCAAGTATGGAGGCCATTCACTGATACAGTGGAGGATCAAGGGTGCACAATGAGAGCTGGTATTGACATGTACATGCAGTTTCTTTACAAATGCCAGGCACAACACTGTTTAATATATTATGAATTGCAGTTTTTAAGGAGAAGGGCATGACGATTATTTGCGTTGCTTGTACTAGTGCCCCTAAACTGTCAGGTTACTTTGAGAGTGTTTCTGTTTATTTCCTTAGAGTTGGATCACGCTGACTGCACCTGACACGTTTCTCTGCTTCCCAAAATGAGACCCAGTGCCCCATCTGGAGGTGACATCTGTTGTTGTGACAGTTTGTCCCTCTTCACACTCACTCAACATGCTTAGCATACATGGAGCAACAAGAAACTCTGTTAGAACATTTACGATTGAGGCATTTTCGTTATAGTGTATACTGCTAACTGAGTGACTTATAGGTGATCCCATGTAATAATATTAATAATTTAGCATTTATATAGTGCTACGAACCCTCAGGCATCTGAGTGCTGCTTTTTATTACCCATGGTGTGTGGTGCTCATTTATTGACCTCGGGAGGATGAAAGGCTGAGTTTGGCCCTGCCAGGATTTGAACCTGCATCAGCAGATTCTGCACAGATGTCAAAGCGAGCGCTCTACTCAGTGTGCTATCGGACCGGCTAGAAGTAAACCTATAGAGAAAATAATGCACAGTTGGGGGAGTCACATGATTCGCCCAGGATCACACAATCTGGCAAAGACTGGATTTTCTCCAATATGTCCCTGTACCCCAGGCCTGCCTTGCAAAGTGCAGACACTGCCTGAGATATCAGCTTGACATTGTATACAAAATCCTCATGCAACCATATAAAGTAAAATGAGGATGAGCCAACCTCAAGAAGGCCCGCTACATGGGATCTGTGCTCTTTTCCATAGTAATGTCTAAGGTAGACAAGGGAAAACACTTGATGTATACTCTAATATCAGTAGGACTTAAGGCACACTCCTCCACCTCTTCCCACCAACTCACACCTGCTTGTGGTTTGGATGGTACCACACCTAGAGCTTGCTCTCTGACATGAAGGCTACCTGCATTTCGCTGGTTCAAACCCAGCAGCAGCCGGGTCCACATAGCCTTTCATAAACTCAGTACCATTCAAATGATGGTAATAATACCTGCTATTACATTGCCTAGAAGCTGAAAGCATCTAGCATGAAGTGCTATGACCAAAGTGTTATTAAATTCCATGAAATAAACTATTACCAGCCCAGACCTAAACTCTGTCCCTGCCCAAAATAAACCATTTGTTGGTGCCCATCCTGCGCATCTCTCAAAAGAAATCAAACGCTAATTTTCTGTAGGTCTTGGCTAAGCTTCACCCTGTTTTATTCAGCCTGGCTGTTTCTGTCAGCGTACTTGAGTGGTCGCAGTGCAATCAGATTTTGGGGGTAGAGCCTCGGCAGTACGTGAAGAGTTAATGCATGTAGGTATCAATGGGACCTTTTAAGATCATGGATCTGGCATGCCTGTTCCCGTTTATTCTGAGAAGCTATATGGAGTGGTTGGTCATTTAAGGCGTGCAAGAGACAACCTGTGAAATGTAAGCCAGGATATCGAGGGTGCTCTGAAGACTGAGGAGAAAGTGCTGAGTAAGTGTACAGATGAGAGTTGTGTGGGGTGCTGGCCATGGGGGTATGGGAAACGAGGGACTGGGGTGCAGTAGAGTGTGGGACTGCAAAGTGAAAAAAGGTAGAAAGGGTGCAGAGGACAGAAAAAGAGAGGTTCAAGGGATGGGAGAGATGGGAACAAGAACAGAGTGCAGATGAAAGATAGGGATGGTTTGCATCAAGGGGTGACCAGTGTGTGCAGGGGAGAGAGGGGTTCAAGAAAGACCAGAACACAGGGAGAGTGGTTTAGGGCAGAAAAGGCATAGGACGTGCTTTGGGTTTTGCAAAAGAGAGAGAAGTACAGACAAGTGAGAAAGTGCAGAGGGCAGTGTGTCAGAGGAGTGACTTGGTGTGGGGTTCAGGGGAGGGACTTGGGAGAAAAGGGTGTACAGCAGACGAGAATGTGGCATAGAGAAGGGAACACAGGGGAGATTTGAACAAGGAAGAATTGTGCCTCACCTCATGTTCCCAGAAAAAGGGTGCAGTCACGAATGCATCTTCTTCTAACGCTTCAGCTGTGCTCACGAGGCCTGCACGAGGATGATTAGAAGTCGTTTGTTGAAATAATTGCAGATATATACACTACACCATATCTGTCTGCGCATTGATTGGGCCTGATAATACACACAGTGGCCCCCCTCTCTTAGGTGCAGGCCGGCATGGCGAGGATTTATTAGAGGGAACGTGGGAGCTCAGGCTCTGCACTCTCCCACTGCCCCAGTGTCATCTGCGCTCCTGTCTGGTTCCTCTCCAGGAAGTGCCAGTCACAGCAGGCTGTTCCTGCATCAGCTCCCTTTTCACTCAATCCTACTTTCAGTCTGAAGTCAGGACTAACCTTAAATTAGGTATATATTCACCTTTGACCTGTCCTGTAGTGGGTGCTGGTGCCAGGGTGTGTGGCATCTTGCCTTGCGACACAGCATCATGTTATTTGGGAACTCTTAGTCACTTTCATGGGTTTTTGGTGGATGGATGCCACACAGGCCGCAGACTAATTTTACGCCATAACCCATTCCTTAAAAAAACACTAGAATGTTAGTTCTCATTCAGATAAGGCCACTAACTTAGTGATGTTTACTACAATGCCCTATGTAGTTAATAACTTAATTGGAGCTGGGAACATACTACTGGTGTAATACAAATGTCTTAAACAGGGATGCCTTCAGCCACTCTATTAGCACTATGCATTTCCATCACTGAAGTCCTGCTAAAAAGCAGCAATGGCAAGTGTTTGCTTGTGTATACGTATTGGGCATCTGCCAGGCACTACTATTAAATGTCCAGGTACTTGCACTATTTTGCAGCTGCTACCACAGGAGAAGATTGGCGTGTCATAACACTACTGACTGCGAATATTGAGGCAGTTGCTAGGGGCCCCCAGAGTCCCCTTTTAATTAGAAAAGGGTGAAAGGCCTGGACGCTGGACCCGTGAAAGGCCTCTAGGGAGTAGAGCCAACCGAATGTTAGCAGGGTTCAGTTAAAATGAGCCTCAGCTCCTCTCCACTCCCAGCTGCTGCCTCCAGGGGCGTATGAGACCCATAATATCTGGGGGGACAGGGGACACCTTGGGGACTTTGCTTTTTTAAATTTATTTATTGCGTTTTAGTCAAAGAACTCGACTTTTCACAACATTAAAATAGCAGTACGTATTAAATTACATATATCATCACTATATAAAACAAGAGAAAAGAAGAAAAGAAAACAGAAGAAAATTAAGAAAAAGAAAAGCAGTTCAGAGTATAAAATCCTCCCAGCGATGGACCTTTAGAGAGATCTTTTATAATTCTCCCACCTGCGCTTTAAGTGCAGGTGCTTTATGGAGTTTGGCCAACCCATCCTATCCTATTCCACTTGAACCCTCAATGATGGAACATGAGTGTGCCCCTTTGCAGCAGTGTATGGGCTGCAATCATACCTCGGCACCAGGGTATTCACTGGATTTACATGGATAGCGGAACAAGTGCTGGGTTGAATCTCGAGGCTCTGCTTTATTTTGTTTCTGGGTCACTCAGATGGCTTATGGTGGCTTCTATTAAAACTTGTCTACAACTCATTATTCAGCTTGTGGTGGGCACCAGAAATGCAGTTGCATCCCTATTTTAAAACTAGCGCTGGCACCGGCAACCATTTGGGCTTTAATGTAGGCATGGAAAAGGCACTTGCCAGGCACTGCCATAGTGGTATTAGGTACCCACTGGTGGTATGCATTTCCATCACTGAAGTCCTGCTAAAAAGCAGCAATGGCAAGTGTTTGCTTGTGTATACGTATTGGGCATCTGCAGGCACTGCTATTAAATGTCCAGGTACTTGCACCATTTTGCACCAATCTTCTCCTTTCATTCAAGACTTTAAATGTCAGTGCGAACATTACAGGCTGCAATTTTTGGAGCCCTTCATGACACCTCGAGCATCCGTGGTATCTGTTTTCTCTATGTTATCCCTTTGCAGACATAGAAGGACTGATCACGAGACGGCCAGTGAGCCTGGAGGTGAAGAACTAAGCGTCATTTTCAGGCACTGTTTAGTGTTTCAGCTCTCTGCTGGCTGTCCGTCGAGAATCGAAAGCTAACAGCCCATTGTCTCCATTAAAATGTATGTACCCCATGGCTCAGAATGTTGTTCTCCACTCTAAGCAAGTGGGCCCCCAAAGTCTTCGCACAGGGAAGTCTTCCAATTTCGGTAGATGACAGGGTACATCGGCTAGCATTTTGCAGAGGCACTGGGCTCCCTGGCTTAGCGCATGAGAGGTGCTGCCTGTCTTGCACTTTGCAGTTACTAGATCATGGCATGCTGGCAGTTCGACAATGAAATAGGCCCCTCCCGTTGAGCATGCGCTCTGTAGTTCTGAGGGGCAATTTCTCAGCATGAAGGATGTAGACTCGCTGGGTGATTACAGGTAAGAAAGGTCACAGAGTTATCTCACTCTCCTTAGTTCCTGGCCATAAATTCATATTTTATTGTCAGATAAAGTTGCACAGACATAAAATACATTCCTAGAACTTGTTATATGTCACTGTGGAAAGTGGTTTTGAATGCTGGTGGAAGATGAAGGGTAATCGAGGGCTTTCCAGTGCCAGCAGAGATTAAGGAGCTTTGCCGAGGAAGCCGCACAAAGGGTTGCCAGCTCCTTAATTCTTCCCGCCCGCGAGGCCTGAGCCAATGTAACCCTCAGGGAGACTCTCCTAGGGAGCCATCTCTGAGCGGCCTGAGTCTCTATGTGTGGGAGGTGAGTGCGGAATTCCCTCAATGCAGTGATCTTCTGACGAATCAGATTCCAGGGCACCAGTGGTCCAGGTGAATATCGTTTTCTAAACCATCAATCAGCCCCAAACCTCTAATACACCAAAATTGATCCGAACAGATAGGAATAAACATACAATTGCAATCATAAACCTCCTTGTCCAATATTGGTAACGGGGATGGAAAGGCAGACTGATCTCCTCTAAAGGTCGTGAATCGTGGGTTAGTTGCAACGCAGCGAAATACAATAATTACCCCAAAGAGTGTCCAGTTAAGGTTGTATAAAAATATCTACTTTATTATTAAACAACGGACATTCTAGCAACAGTATGAAATACAACCAACCCTAGTCTCGAAGAAGTAAAAGGGATGCACTTTCGATACTGACAGGAGGGTAGCCGGTATGGTGAATAACCAGAACAGTTTGTTAAGGTTTTTTGTCCTTGCACACAGGGGAAAAGGGTCTTCAACTGTCTCTAGGGGCTTTCTGGGAAGGACCAGGGGGACAGAACCACAATGCACCTTATCCTGTAAATGTTATTGGTGCTCAACAGGGTCGAGTAGGCTCCAGGGCACTTTGCAGGATTCTGTGACGGAGTTCAAGACTTCAGCTGCGGGTATCGGTGAGGGAAGCTTGATGAATGGCTGCAGGGTAGACTACAAGGCGGCTCAGTAATCATTGGCTCAGGGCTGTGCAGCGGTTCTGAAGCACTGGTGGAGACATCTTGGGTGTTTTTAAGCGACTGCGGCTTGACAACGGTTGCAGTTGCAGTCGTATGCAGATCGAGGAACTCGACTGGCTCAAAAATGAGCTTTAAAGTAGAAGCCGATAGATGCTCGACGAGGCACATCTCCAACCTTCTTCAATGGGCCTGTGTCGTCCTTTTAGGCGGACAGCCCACAGCTGTGGAGTGAGTTGAAGGCATCTGTCTTCTCCTGGGTTGTAGGTTGAGAGACCACCTGACACTCCCTATCCAGGAAGCCTTCTGCAGTGTCTAGCAGGGCACTCAGTGGTGGCTGGGTACTGCTTCTGGAGTGGTTGGGGGGTCCTCTAAGTTCTGTTTCTCCCTCTGTTCCCTGCAAAGACATTTAGGGGAGGGATCTTGCTTCCCTCTTTGGATATCTTGGCTACCTTCACTGACAGAAAATGTAAGGATGACTGTACCTTCAGCCAGGGTCCACAGTTGAGTTATTGTTTTTGTGAAGTCTTCAGATGATCTGCCAAAAGAGGGGCTGAGACCTCTTTTAAAGCCTAGTGGGCCACAGTGATTGGTGTAGGCTAAGCCTACCTTAGTGAACAAATCCTGGGGTCCCTGTCAACAATCTTCCATATGCTTGATGTCATAGACATGGTGCTTTGCAACAGGATGGGTAAAGGGGTGAAAACAGGAACAAGGTGTGCCCCAGAACTAATATGGCTGAACCCTTCTCTCAACAGAAAGCGCTCTGGGCTCACTTCCTCACCCCCTCTAACTACACGTTATTTCCCACCCATCTTCCTGTCTGTTGTGTTCAAAGAGTCTCTCTGGTCAGTGTTCCTCTCTGAGTGGTTCCTGTTAAAGCAGCAGGTCTCCTGTGAAGATGCTGAGAAACCAGACTCTCTGGCTCCAGCAAACCGCATCCTCGTACCTTATGAATGGGGTCCCCCAAGCCGGGTGGCCTACTGTAACTTAGAAATCATCATAGCTCATCAGAACCCCTTGTGAGTTACTTAGTCACTCCTAAGGAGGCAAATACCCCTTTAAAATAGTCAAAAATGATAGACATATTCTGGTAAATGATACATTTAATCATAACATTTTATATTTGTTAATGAATTTAACAAAAGTAAAATGATCCGATTTAGTGTATTATTTACCATTATATGTTGATCATTTTTGACAATGCTTGTATACATTTCTTTATTAAAAGTAGAAAAACTATCTTAAATAGGTATTTGCCTCCCTAGGAGTGACTGGGTAACCCACAAGGGGTTCTGATAAGCTATGATGAAGGAAATATTTCCTTCAAACAAAATATTAGCACCATACAATTCAAATGGAAGAAAGCATCATCTGTGCTTTAAATTCATTTCATCAGTTCTTTTTAAACAAACCATGTCAACCAACAGTGTACATGGTTTTTAACGAGATAACAATTCTATAATATAACAGAGCAATGTTGAATCAACAATATTTTTTTTCTATTGAGGTACTCCCATATCCATTACGCGTTTTGGGGCTCACAGCCCCTTCATCAGGTGTGACTGTTATCTTTTTTTCAATGATCTAAAAAAATATAAAGAGATTATAATCAAATTACGGATCCATACTCCATTCTTCACAGAATGTTTCTGATGGTTTAAGCACTAACTTGTCTGTTCTTCAACTAGCGGATTAATCACCAAAGTGGAGAGCTGCAAGAAATATATACATAATCTTTTGTAATCAGGATATCTGTCGCCATCTGTAACTAATTTGAAGACACCAATCACTTCAATTCCAACAACTGACCTTTCTCTTTTCTGAACTCATCAATTAGTCAATGCTGAAAACAAAGACACCACAATTGTCAAGTATATTTTCTCACCCAATTATCAGTGTACAGCATCAAATCAACATATAATGTGGCATTATCTACTGTATCAGAGACCCAGACATGACAGTTCACTGCCATGCCATCGATGCTGAGAGGCAGGAGCTGACTTCAGGTTGATACAGTTAGATATGAAAGATTGTTATCCTCTGTAGCCAGACCCCTTGTGGACCTGTTTGAAGTACCCCCTGTTGGTATGATAATCACTGTCACCAGCTGCAGGGCCTAACAAAAAAGCAGGTGGGCATTCCTTGGAGCCTTTGTCAGTCAATCAGGCTGACCATAGCAGGGGTAAGGTTAATCCTCCCTGTTCCTTGAGATGACACTGCGTCCTCCTTGGCTATCACATTCCAACTAAAATATGACAGGGTGGGCTGTGCCTGTAGGCGTTGTCCAGCCTGGAGTACCCGGGTCTATGCATTTGTTGCGGTGTGAGCATGGATTAGCCCCACACATTTTCCTGAAGTTGGCCTACCATCATTCCATTTGATTAAAATGTAAAAAAAAAAGCCCAGGGGTTCATGTGCCTAACATGTGGATGGTTGAATTCCTCATATTCCCCCCAGTCTCAATATGTGAACCACCGCCCTAGTGAGGACTGGTTCGTCATCTAGGCGAAAATACCGGACAATGTAATCTCCATTTCCATGCTGGGAGACTGGCTTTTGCTGGATTTCCATATCTAATCTCTGTTGGGATATAGCCCAGCTCAAATGCTTAGAGTTCTCCCCTTGCATGGCCATTAACCATCTAAGAGGCCGGTGGTCTGTTTGGATGGTGAAGTGCGACCCAAAGATGTAGGGTTTCAGCTTCTTTATTGCCCACAAGACCCCATAAACTTATCTTTCAATGATGGCCCAGTTCCTCTCCCTTTTTGTTAATCGCCTGTTAATGTAGGCAATAGGTTGCTGTACCCCTTGAGTGTTCAGCTGCTCCAATCCCAAAATCACAGGCAACTGTCTGGGTAATGAACTCCTGCCCATAGTCTGGCACTTTCAAAACTGGGGCGCTACACAATCCATCCTTCAAATCCTGAAAGTAGGTTTGGCAGGCAGTGGTCCAAGTTACCTTCTTTGGCATTTGTTTGAAGTTACATTATTCAGGTGCATGACAATGGTTCCGTACATCTTTATGAAGGACAGGTAGTACCCAGTGAGAACTAGGAAGGGTCTCACCTGTGTCTGTGTGGTGGGGATGTCCAATCCTGCACAGACTGTACTTCAGAGGTTGTTTCTTACCTCCACCAACCAGGTGGTCAAAGGTAAGTTTTTTGTTGTTGTCCTAAACAGTCGTCTAGATTCAGTTTCAAGGCCTACTCAGTACCTAGCACTCAATCGATGTAACTATCCTAACTTTGAGAGACAAGACAGGATTCATCCAGCTTTGTCTGCCACTCTTTTCCTCGGAGAAAGTTCAAATCATCCAGGAACACTATAGATGCTCAGCTGAACCAATAAATTGTTAGGGTATGTAGACCCCTTTTCTCTTTTGTGCTACAAAATATTGCTTAGGCACATCCCTTACCAAACCACTGTTAAGCAACCATACCCCGCCATTGTTGTTTTGGTTGTAGGTAAATCACTGTGCCTTGCACTATCTGACACTTCGTGGACCTTGAATTCTACAGCACTTGAAGCACTTGTTTCAGGTGGGATAATTGATCCTCCCAGATGTGGCTGAACACAGCAATGTCTTCTAAATAGGCAACACTAATGTTTTCAAGTCCAGACAAAACATGGTTAAACATCCTCTGAAAAGTGGAAGAGGCATTCTTCAATACAAAAGGGCATAACAGTGAAGTGATAATGTCCTTCTGGAGTTGAAAATGCTGACCTCTATCTTGCTCTGTCTGTCAAGCCGACCTGCCAGTACCCTGCTGTGAGGTCAAGGGTACTCATGTACTTGGCAACGCCAAGCTTGTCAATGAGTTCATCTGCCAGAGAAATGGGGTGAGCATCCGTCTTTGTGACAGAATTGAACTCCCTTTAGTCCACACAAAAGCAAACTTCAGTCTTCACACCACTGGTCGTTTTAGGGACCAGTACCCATGAACTAGTGCAGAGGTTGCAGGATGGCTCTATCACTACCATGGCCAACATCTTGGAAACTTCCTCCTTGATGGTGTCGCTCACCTTATTGGACAACCAGTGAATTCTGCAATTCACCAGTTTACTGTCTCCAGTGTCCACACCATAGGTGCACCAATCTGCACGACCTGGAGTCAGTGAAAACAGACCAGCTAGCTGTCCCAGTGACCTTGCACAGTCTGTCAGTTGTTATTCTGGCAGGTCAATTTCAAGGTTGACACCTTCAACTGACCTATCTGTGACTTCAGTGTGCAGGAGGTCTTGGAGGGGATCTGTCTCCTCCTCAGTCTCTCCGTCTGTCACTAATGCCATGATCACATCATCCCTGCTATAATGGGGTTTTGCCGGTTGACATGAAAGACCCTGCAAATCTGTTTAGGCCCTTTCCTGTCAATGAGATAATTTACCTCACTGACCTTTTCCAGAACACAGTATGGCCCAGTCCACTTGTCCTGAAAGGCACTGGGTTTAACAGGTTCCAAATCCACACCCACTGCCCTGGAGAATAGACTGTCACTGTCGCCTTTTGGTCGTGCCAGTGCTTCATCAGCTCCTGACTGGCCTTTAGATTCTTGGTAGACTGTTCCATGTACTTTGTTATTCATGACCAAAGGCCAAGTTCTGTTGCACCTCCCTGCAGGTGAACGGAAGGCATGGCAGGAGAATATCCCATTTTCTATGAGGTGCTTTTCCAAGTCACCTATAATGCCTTTCAGGGTCTTGTGAAACTCTCAACAATTCCATTCATTTGTGGATGGAAGGATGTGGAGAACTGGAAGGTGACTCCAAACTCTTCCCACATAGCTGTCATATACGCTGATATACAGTTTGTTACCCTGTCGGAAATGACTTCCTTGGGGAAATGAACACAGGAGAATATTTTAATCGGAGCCTTTGCAACCACAGGGGCTTCAATGCTCCTCAGAGGAACAGCCTCAGTGTACCTAGTGGCATGGTCTACCGCCACCAAGATGCATCTGTTCCCTGAGCTGGTTTGTGTATCCAAAGAACCCACAATATCCATGCCTATTCTCTCGAAAGGCCACCCAACCATGGGTAGTGGAATTAAAGGGGTCTTTGTGGCACCACCTGACTTGCCAAAAGCTTGATTAATTGGGCAGGACCGGAGAATTCCTTAACGTTTACGCCAAACTGCGGCCAGTTAAAGTATACAGACAACCATTCCAATGTCTTAGTCACTCCCAAGTAACCTTTAAAGGAATTTGGTGAGACAAATCCCCCAAAAACTTTCTGTGGCACTGGGGAATCTCCAACCATCTTGTCGCCTTGCCCTCAGAGTCTTTTAGCTCACTGTACAAGAGTCAATCCTCCCAGTACACATTGAACAGTCCAAGGGCCTCACCCTTAGCCTGCTCCTCCCCCTGTTTCTGTAGACCCGCCAGAGTGGGACCCTCTTTTTGGGCTGTGAAGAAGTCAGTATGATCTGGGCCCCCAGCTGATGCAAACTCATCCAACTTGGGCAGGCCCTTCAGAATTGCGGCCACCTGGTCCCCAACCTCAGGTTCTTGTGCTGCGCCAGCCACCTCTGAAGTCATGGAGTCCCCTGCTACCAAAGTAGGTTCCTCCGTGGCTACTGGCCCCTCTCCCACAGGAGTAGGTTACTCAGCAGTCTGTGGAACTGGACTAGGGGCTACCAGCAACACCTGTCCTCCCAACAAGCCCTCTGGAAGCACTCCAGGCCGTAAGGCTCTGAGAGTGTTCAATCTAGCGATTTCTTTGGCTCTCAATCGGGTAGCCACTGCAACTATCTTGGGATCAGGAAGATCATTACCCAACAGACATGGGACAGGGATGGAGTCTTTCACCACTACACAGTGCTAGGTCATTTCACTTTGCCAGCTGAACTCTGCTATCGCCAAAGGGTACTTATTCTTTCCATCAAACTCACTGATGCTACAATCAGGTTCATCAATATACTGGCCTGGCTGTACCCACTACTGGGTGACAGCAGCAATGCTATCCACGGTGTCTCGGACCGGAGGAATATTGTATCCATTGATATGCACATGTTGAAAATAGAGTTCAGTATTTCTGGGAACTAGTATCTCTTCCGGAGACCCGGTACCATTTCCACTCAGTGTAACCAATCCACATTCCACCACTCTTTGGTCTAGTGGGAAGATGATAACCTATTCCATGAGTCCAACATTTACTATGGTTTGCTTGGGTAAGGCATTGCAAGCAGGATCTCTTTCCCTATAGCTCAGCTGATTACAGATGAAACAACCTTTGAGTGCTGAACTTAAGTTTTGGGATTTCCCTGCATTTTATTGTGGACTTGTTTACTTTTTTGTGTGAAGATTTGTCTTCTGGTTTAGGTGTGCTCGGCTGAGTCTTTTTCTGAACTCGAGTACTCAAACCTGTCGGAAGCCTTTGCAAGCTCCCTAGGGTCTATGATAGTCTTGCCCACAAGATGTTGGTGTAGGTCAACCTCACAATTCTTCAATACAAGCTCACACGCAATCAGATTGTACATCCCTTTAAACTTTGTTACCATCCGCCCACTCGCTCAGATATTTCAATGACAAATGTGTGAACACTACAAGTGTCTACCCACTTTTCTTTCAGAGCTTTCTGAAGCTCTCGAGATACTGTTCCAGGTTTTTACAGAACTTCCTGAGGTCCTTGGGAGGGCCGCCTTCATGCTTTCATAAACGGGTCTTTCCTCAGGAGTTAACTGAAGAATTGCATCAGTGCCTGTTGTCGGTAAGTGACTCATCTGGGCTGCACACCACAGTACCTCGTCCACCTCCTGTAGCTGAAAAGCCAGCTCGAGCACTTCAAACCATTCAAAAATATTGATCCCACTTCATACGCCTGCATAGAGTCTTTGGGGATGTGCCGTTGGTGCTTATCCCGTGCACTCTGGTTGGAGCAACTACTACTGCTTTCGCTACAGGTGGATCTATTGGCCTCCTTCTTATCTTCAAGCGCCAGCTTGCGCAACTCTATGGCGGCCCTGTCCCACTCTATGGAGACCTTGTCCCGCTGTTTCTGTTCCTCTAGCGCAAGTCTCCTCTCCTCCAGCAAGGGCTTTATTACCGCTACCTCATTAACAGCCAGAACAATTATTGGGCCACTTAGAGAATGTGCTGAGGGCTGGGACCTGCAGGATGCTGCACTAGCCCCTCACCTCACTGACACTATATAATGTTGAGAAGCCATGCTTGTCCGCCGGCAGGATGGTTGTCGAGAAACACTGCTCATACTATCTTCCTCATCATCTTCCAGCCCCACGCCCCCCAGGAAGTTCTTTTCTGTTTGGGCGTCCCCTGGGGACTTATCCTCCACCACCCTCTCTTCTACCCAAGCTTGGAGGCTGGTCAGCAAGTCAGGTTTATTAACCTTAGTTCTGTGGGGAAGTCCCCTCTCTTGACATAGGACGCGCAGGACATCCTTCGTCATGCCTTTCACAGTCTATATGTAAAGATCCATAATTATTACAAATACCTAGCAGTGTCTAAACATTGCATGAAACAGTGCTTTTATGGTTAGGTAACTAAGCTGTGCCTGCCACGAATGTGTTGAATCAATTTCTGGGGCACCAGTGGTCCAGGGATGAATATTGGTTTATAAACCATCAATCAGACCCAAACCTCTAATACACGAGAATGGTTCAGAACAGATTGGAATAAACTAGCATACTTCTAAATCTCCTTGTCCAATGTTCATAATATGGATGGAACGACAGGCTTATCTTCTCTAAAGGTTGTGGATCATTGTTCAGTTTCAAAACAGCGAAAATACAATGATTATCCAATGATAAAAGGAGTGTCCAGTCAAGGTTGTATATACATATCTACTTATTATTTATTTATAAAAAAAACAAAAATATTATTATCACAACAGACAGTTTAACTACACTATGAAATACAACCCACCATGTAAAGGAATGCACAGGACAGACCCTTTTGAAGAAGGGAAAGGGATGGATTCTGGATAGTAACAGGGTTGTCGATATGGTTAATTACCACAACAGTTTGTTAAGGTTTCTTGGCTTCAGTGCAAAGTGGGAAAAGGGTCTTAAAATGCTTGTATGGGCCTTCTGGGAAGTACTAGGGGGACAGAACCACAATGTACCTTTTGCTGTAGGTATTCCTGATGCTCGACAAGGTCGAGTTGGCTTCAGGGCACTTTGCATGCTTCTGTGACCGAACTCTAGATGGGAGTCAGATGCGGGTATGAGGCTGCAAGACGGTTCATCGGGCAACGCTAGACAATAGGCTGCAGGCTGGCCTACATGGCGGTTCTGGTTCAGGAATCATTGTGTCAGGGTTGTTTCGCGGTTCTGAAACACTGGTTGAGACATCTCAGATGTCTTTAAGCAACTGTGGCTTGACAACGGTCAGCGTCGCAGTCGGTTGCGGATTGAGTAACTTGACTGGCTTGAAAATGTCCTGTAAGGCGGACGGCGCTAGATGCTCCTCGAGGCACTTATCCCAGCTTCTTCAACGGCTCATGTCATGCTTTAAGGTGCGTGGCCCACAGCTGTGGAGTGTGTTGCAACCAGTTGCCATGTCCTGGATTGTAGGTTCAGAGACCTTTATGCACTCCCTATCCATGAATCTTTCTGCAGAACCTAACAGGGAACACTGTGTGCTGGCTGGGTACTGGTTCTAGAACAGATTCAGAGCCCTATGAATTTCTCCTTCTGTTCCCTGGGAGAAGTTTAGGGGAGGGATATTGCTTCCCTCCCTGGACATCCTGGCCTTCCTATACTGGCAGAAGATGTAAGGCAGACTGTACTTTCAGCCAGGGTACAAGGCTGAGTTCTTCTTTTTGACTTCTTGTAAAGTCTTCAGATGATCTGCCAAAAGATTGACTCAGCCCTCTTTTAAAGCCAAATGGGCCAGAATGATCGGTATAGGCTAAGTCTACCTTAATGAAGCAATTCTGGGGTCGCTGTCAACAATTCTCTGTATGCGTGAGGTCATAACAAGAGTGCTTTGTAACAGGAAAGGTAAAGGGATGAAAACAAAAGCAAGGTGTGCTCCAGAACATATATGGTGAAGCCCTTCTCTCAACAGAAAGCGCTCTGGGCTCACTCCCTTGTGCTACTAAGTCCCACCCATCTTCCTGTCTGTTGTGTTCAAAGAGTCTCTCTGGTCAGTGATCCTCCCTGTGTGGTTCCTGTTAAAGTGGCAGGTCTACCTTAAAGCTGCTGAAAGAGCACACTCCCTGCAAACCACATTCTCGTACCTTATGAATAGGGTCCCCTTAGCAGGGTGGGCTTCTATAACACAGACTCAGACATAAAGGTTCACTGCCATTGATACTGAGAGGCAGGAGCTGACTTCAGGTTGACACAGTTACATATGATAGGTTGTTGGGATTCCTGCTTCCTTTATTATCCTCTGCAGCCATGCCCGTGTGGGCCCGTTTGAAGTACCCCCTGTTGGTGTGATGATCACTCCCTCCAGCTGCAGGACCTAACAAAAGAGCAGGGTTTTTCCATGGAGCCTTTGTCAGTTAGTTATGCTGACCATGGTAGGGGGAAGGTTGGTCCTCCCCCTTCTTGGGATGACATTGCGCCCTCCTTTGCTGTCACATTCCAAATATATATGACAAGGGTGGACTGACTTTGTAGGCAGTATCCAGCCCAGAGTGCATGCGTCTATATGTTTTTTTTGGTCTGAGCATAGGGAAATGTGTGTGGATTAGCCCCACACAGTTTCCTGAGGTCTGTCTTCCATCATTTCATTTAATTAAAACAAAAATTAAAAAGCCCAGGCGAGCCCGTGACCACCATGAGATGGTCGAATGCCTCACAAATCTAATTTATCCTTGTTTTGATAAATACAGGGCCCTGGCCCATCTTTATTCCAAATCCAGTCAGTTGTCCATGCTAGCCACAATTAATTATGGTGCAGCGACTAGTTTGATTATCAAGTTCCATAGGAAACCCGAAAATAGAATTGCTAACAACTTTTGACTCACATGACGGATTTGGCTGATATTTTTGTCACATTTACAGTAAAACATTTTCTGATAACCAGGGTTATTTTACGCATAACCGGGTAATAGTAGAAAATGGTATTGGGAATGAAAGGGTGTCACTTGAATAACTAGAGTTATTCTAAGAATAACCAGTATTATTTGTAGTGCAATACTATTATCAGGGTTAGACTTACCATGGGTATGGAAAAACATTTGTTTTAAAGAGTTACAGCTACAGTGAGGTGGGGGTAATGGGTATGACAGAAGACTATAGCGACTGGCTTACTTTAAGGATTGCCCCTTTTGGCATACCAAAGTCACATAAAGGTGCGAGTATCGCTGTGGCAGTATCTGCCTCAGCTGGTACTCTGGTGACCCGGCTCCACAGTAGGAAAATAAGCCGCTCTAGTGTTCTAGTGCTTCAGCTGGAAAATACCTGTGTTTTTTTTTTTAGAACTAACACCAGAGGTGTCAGCTCGCTAATGAGGGCGAGTTAATTTAGATAATTGGACATTTTTACTTTTTTATGGCGTCATTGATGGAATATTATTTGTTGAATCTTATTGGCATTTTATTCTCTCTTAATGGAACATTGCTGATTGAGCTTTTTAGTGACTTTTTAACGCTGCAACGACATCTGTGAAAATCCCAAAGAAATTGACACCAACAAGGTGGACTGTGTTCTTTTTTTTACGGAACACAGACTACGGTGCAGGGAGGGGTCGGACTCTGGCAGCCCCCTTAGCCAGTCGGGCGTTCCCTGCTTCGTAGTGTCAACTCACTGTTTGATTTATGGTCTTTTCCTTTTTTTTCTTTATTATTATTGCAGGCCTTGGGGCTGCATTGCTCATATTCCAATCATGGTTAAAAGGAAAGCTGTACTCCCCGTTTATCCTGGAGTTATAATTATATTTGCTGTTTTATAACACGCTTAATACAGGTTCCAAATCGACAGCCACTGGCCTGGAGAATAAACTGTCACTGTGGCATTCTGGTCATGACCACCGAACAGGTGCGCGGACCCGGGATTGAAACCTGTTTTGCTCTACGTCATCTTGCTTCCAAGATATTGGGCCCAATTAATAAGGTTAATATTTGAATTAATGAAATAGAGGATTTGTTACTGGATAACAATATAAACATGGATGGTCTTGGTGATCTGAAAGTTCACAAGTCTAGTGGCAGCAAAACTGCTGGTGGGGTTAGCAGGGCTAGTGGGTGTAACAGCCGGACCTAAGACTGGCGATCCCTGTGGCATATGTCTAGTCATTATAATTGTGCAGTTATAAACAGTGATGATATCTCTGCTGCACCAAATGATTTTCAGGCTCCAGTAGCCTTAACGAGAATGATTACAAACCCCAGAGCACAAATAGAGGATCCGCTGGCACCTTTAGAGACTGGTCATCGTTTGTGGCAGGAAGGGGGAAGTACTACATATTTTCAGCAAAGGGCGCAGATTGAATCCCAGGGATGATAACAACAAACTGTTAACCATTGTGAGGATGGTGAGAGTTGTCCTGGGAATTATAAACTTAACTCCACCAGACAGGTCTGAGTCTAGCACCCTAGAGGACCTGAATAAAAGTGGTAAAATAGGTAAGGGAACACAAGATGTGCCCCCAAATTCCAATTGCCAATAGATTTGAACCCTTGGCTAAGTTATACAAGGCCACAAACAGTCACGATAATGAGATCAACTGGGACAAAGCCGTTAAAAAAGAAGGTAGTTTTTTATTTATTTTATTTATTAATTATGGTTTATAAAAGAAACCTTTACAAAATACAATTTATTACATAACAATAGCACCAAATAAATTACTTAAAACCATTACATAAATCAATACTATAGAATATTGACAAATTTAAAGTATTCAATTCATTAACACGTTTTACAAACCAATTTTAAAAACCTCAGTACCGTTAAGATTAGTGAAACTGATTTTCCATGCATGATATACTTCCAAAATGGATCAAGAGGTACCCATTCAGTGTTCGATACATATTTACTAAAATAATTGATAGTTTGACAAGCTTGCTTTTATTTCCCCAAACGGTCTTCTAATACTTCAAATTTCATTTGTTAAAAAGACATTGAACCTAGAACGCATATAATTATTCCTCAATCTTTTGTTAGGGAAACGTTTCAGATATGGTTCCATCATACCTGGCTCTTTGTAAGTAGACACAACCTGTAAGTATAGACTGGTACCTAAAATATTGTCTACTGTATTAGCCCAATCTCAGAGTTGTAAAATGTTCTTAACCTTTGAGTGCCTCGTGAAGAGTAGTTCCAGAGATACTTCCACTACATACAGTAAATGCAGACTCTCCTTGTGTAGATCATAAATATATCCTTTTTTTAAGGTTTCCTGTTTTAACATCCCTACTCAATAAATGATATAGTGTACATTCAGAGTTCACATATAATTTCTGCATTACATTACATCTCTTCCATACAACAATACTCTGAATTGAGTATGCGCCCAAATAATAACATAGAGCTGTATATGTCACACATTTGGGATATAGTATAGAACACATTGCCAGATTAAAACCTCATAATAATCCAGTTCAGCCAGAATCCAGGAGGGAAAGAGTTCCAGTCCGTAACAGAATCCAGGCAACACCTTCACAGTATAAAATCTATCAGTCGGGATAATGGAAAACTTGCCATACCTCTTATCTACATATCTCAATTGAATTGCATGTTCTCTAGCCTTTTGCCTTAAATCATTTCTAGAAAAGCTTTTCAAGGGATTTGCAATAATCTGATAATCAAGATACATCATGTTAGATTTTATTCCAAATTTGGACTGATCAAGATACAAAGTGGTTTTATTTTTCAGTTGCCTAGAGATGGACAATTTAAGGATGCCGGTTTTGGAAGGACTTATTTTTAGATTATTTAAAGACATGTATTGATTGAATGTGCTAATTAGTCTTTGTAACCCAATGGGTTAAGATCAAATAAGACAAAATCATCTGCATAGGCAGTCCATGCTATTTTTAAACTACCAATCTTTGGCTGAACAAATGCAGATTCCTCCAGAGTTCTGCCCACATCAACCATGTACAATATAAATAAAGCTAGCGCCAGTATGCATCCTTGTTTTAGGCCATTGGAAGTGTGGATAGGCCCAGTTAAACGACCCTCAGAATTAACCTCACCTGAATCCGAGAATCGGCATGCAGATGAACCAGAATGCTTAACAGACCCCCTGGAATGGCTAGTTTATCAAGTTTATGTCATAAAATTTGGCGATCCACACTGTCAAAAGCCATAGATAAATCCATGACTGCCACAAAGTTAGTTTCCCAAGCCTGTCACTGCAGGCTACACATCAAAAGATCAACACAGTCTGTCTCCATTAAACGTCTGAATCAGATTTGATGATAATCCAAGATTTTATTCTCGGTACACCAAACTTCAATTTATTCCAGCAATATTGACGCAAAAATCTTGGAGTCGGCATCCATGATTGCAATCGGTCTAAATTTACTGGGTTCGTTTTTAACCCTTTTTTTTATAAATCGTTATCATGTAAGAAGTCTTCCAACTCTCCGGTGTTTCCATTGACACCAAAATATCAGTGAATAGTACATGTAAATAGACCATAGGTCAACATTTGGTTTTAAAAGGACAATCGTTAGTTGGTTGGGTCCCCCTGCTCTGGAGGAACGCACCATCAGAATCATCCTCCCAATAGTTACAGTCGGGATGCTAAGGTCCCAGTGTTTGCTTTTTAAACTCCTTCAAACTATATCCAGAAATCCCTTCACAATACAGGTTATTCAAATGGTTTATCCAAGTCTGCTCAGGCATAGGGTTCATTTGAATAGAACATTGGTTATTTGAGGTATTATCTCCTAGTGCAGCCATCACAGTCTCGCCATCCATTTGATATAACAGATGGCGGTATGATATTAACCAATTTATTTTAATGTTGTTTCAGTATTTTATATCATCTTAAGTGCCTCCACGCCACCTTCTAGTCCATCTTAATTATTCAAATCTTTTTTACGGAAGGCTTTCTTTTTCTCTATGACCTGAAAATCAAATTTGTGTTTTTGAAAACTCTTTTTCGTATCTCTTTCAGGTCTCTTTCTACCCAACATAAATTTGGAAATTATTACCTTCATATGCTCTTGAAAGTTAGAAATGGAATATTTTTTTTTCTCCAAGGTTGAATCATCGAAGTCATTCAATAAAAGCATATTCAATCTATCTGTGTAACCTTTATTCCAGATGAGCGTTATTGTTAGGAAAGTTAAGAAAGCAAACCTAGAACAACGATTGTTAGTGGAAAGAAAGAATCCCAAATGGCACATGATTTTAAAGTCCAACCAGCCATCTTGATATTAGGGCTTTTCCTGTCACGGGAAGTGGTTGAAATAATTGAAGAATGCAAGGCTACCCTTACTCATGGGTGTTGCTAGGTCTTTAAAAGATCCAGGGCTATACTAATGTCGGGATTGTTGGGATTCGGGCTAGCTAGCCTTTCGGTTGTAGACCATGAGATTCTATCCGGGGCTACAACCAAAAGACCCAGGGCTAGAACCCCATAATTCACCCCCCTCCCCTAGCAATGCCTCTGCCCTTAATGAGATCAAGTACCTAATTAACAACATAATATATAGCAAGTTTAATGAAATGGTAGCTATGGTAAGAGAAATTAAAGATAGGGTGGTTTTGTTGGGCAGAGGTGGGGCATTATTGCCTAGCACAGATCTCAAGGTATCTACAAGTAATCAAGATATACAGGCTAGAACCCAGAAAATAGACACCCGCAATACTCCTAAAAGTAAATAAATGAAAGAATGGCCCAAATATTTTTAGATGCTTGGGGCCCTATCCCCATCCCTCTTGCCGAAAACCGGGCTGATAACTGCAATAGGTCTAGAGAGGGAGCATAGCTAAATTCCTTACGGCAACAGTTCATTCACCAATGTGGACAGGGCTCTTTCAATAAACACATTATTAGCACACATCCTCAAATAAATACTGCTCCTGCAATTAGAACTATACCTGCACTTACTGATCAGAATCGTATACCTTCTGGGAGATTTCCCCCGTCTGCAATAAACAGGAATGTAGCGAATATGGGAAGAGGGCGAGGTGACCACATTAATGGTTATGATCAATGTCCGTGGTTGTGCCCCAGTTCACATGAAACTCAAGAAACTCTCATTAACAAATGTATTCACTGGTTTCGTCATACTAAGGGTTGCCTATCTGTTATATAAGAAGATGTCATGGGATGCTCTAGAAACCTAACCCCCAATTCCCTGTTTGACCATATTCATGTGTTGTTTAAATCATGGTTCTTGGTAGAAGTAATACCTGGCATCGATCTCCGGACCTACCAACCTACCAATGTTAAGAGCGTTTTGAAATCTTATGAATCTATTCTTAACAGTGGGAGTCTTTGTCAATTAAATCAGGATGGATGGGGAAGAATTGTGCACCATGAAAGCACCAGGTTAAGTTATAATATGGCCCCTCTGACCCTCTGGCCTCAGTCCTCCAGACTTATCAGGGAACATACCAGCCTGGAGGCTGGGGATTGATGGGAGGTGGCAGTGTCACAGTAGACAATTCTCATATGTATAAAATTCTATCCTGGAATGTGACAGGCCTTTCCCATCAAACTAATGATTTAGTCTGGTGCCAATTTCTTTGAGAACATCAGGTGATCCTCTTTCAAGAAACCTGGTCATTTGAACCTGCTATGTTTCATGGGTTCAGAGCCTTTTTTATTCCAGCTGTTAAAGGCCAAAAAAAGGAGGACATGGAGCAGCCTACACGTGTGGCTGGATGTCAATCTGGGTTGGGAAATGACTGACCTGTGTACAAACTCGTCTGATTTACAAATGCTGCTTATCAAAATTAATGATGGAGAAAACATGTTGCTTCATAACCTGTACAATAGGCTCCTGGGTCGTCAAGGAATGTCAACATTACAGAATCTCCAAAGTCTGGTAAAATTAAACAATTCCCAGACACTAAGTAATTACACATTGGACCTCTGAAAGATACACTGGGTCTTTGGCTGGGGTGCATCCGAAGTATGCGCTGGGTTTTCACGTGATTTGGCTGAGGTGTGTCTGGGGAACGCACTGAGTTTCCATGCGATTCGGCTGTGCGTCTGTGCTACGTGCTGAGTTTCCACGTGATTTGGATGAGTTGCGCATGGGGTAATTGCGTGGAAACTCAGCGCATACCCCAGACGCAGCCTAGCCAAACCGTGTGAAAACTCAGCGCGTACTCCGGATGCACCCCCGCCAAATCGTGTGGAAACTCTGCACGTACCCCAGATGCACTGCAGCCAAATCGCGTGAAAACTCAGTGCGTACCTCAGATGCCCCCAGGCCCCTTTACCCGAGCCCGTAAGCATCCCCCACCACATGGGACACCCCCAGCACCCATCACCCGGGCCTGCAGGCAGCCCACAACACCTGCCACACCCTAGCCCCATCACCCGAGCCCGCAGGCAGCCCACAACACCTACCACACCCCAACCCCCATCACCTGAGCCTGCAAGCATCCTCTGCCACATGGGACACCCTCGGCCCCCATCACCTGAGCCCGCAGGCAGCACACAACACCTGCCACCCACCAGCCCCCATCAACTGAGTCCGCAAGCATCCCTCACCACATGGGACACCCCCGCCCCATCACCCAAGACATCAACCTGCAGGCAGGCCCTGCCACATGGGACACCCCTGCACCATCACTTGTGACGTCGACCTGCATGCTGGCCCCGCCTCATGGGACTCCCCTGGCCTCATCACCCGTGATGGCAACCTGCAGGCAGGCCCCGCCTCATGGGACACCCCCCGCCCCCATCACCCGTGATGGCAACCTGCAGGCAGGCCCCGCCTCATGCGACACCCATGCCCGCATCACCCGTGACGGAAACCGCAGGCAAGCCCCGCCTCATGGGACACCCCCACCCCTGGCGGCATCCCATACTGGACACCACCTGCATGATGGATGGTGACATAGTGACACACGTTAACCCCAACAATGTTGTGTTCTGGAACTTGCTACCTGTGAAGTGACAGCACCCTTAACCTCCTCCTTATCAAATAGACAGCAAACCAAGCAAAAATCACACACCTGGCCCACAAGCTTCTGTGTCCAAGGTGAACACACGCAATTGCTGACTCCAACCATATCCCAACATACACATCACAAATGTGTATGTCAAATTGAGGCCCAGCATGCCATGTGACAAAGTAATGTCAACGATCCACATGTACAAATACTCATACTGTGCCAGAACACAAAGCACCCTAGACATGTGTCACACCAAGAGGAATTACAAGGGCGTGTCATGGCATGAGCCTCAATTCTCACACATCACCGAGAACACCCTAAACACACGAGTGACCCTCCCAAGTGTGAGGGACATCACAAGACATACAATCAAATTACAAGTCATCCAGAATACAAATGTACACAAGTGTCCAAAGGGCCAAAGACTCCCGGGAGGGGGAACAGAGTGAAGACAGACAAAAGAAATTGGACTGCGCATATGACATTGAGACGGTGCCCGTGCTTGTGAATTGGTGAATGTTTGAAAGTGGTTCTGGAAGCAACACTTTTGCACATCTATAGGACATTTGAACAGAAACACACATAAAGATACCTAATGAAATGTGTGCAGCTGGTGTCAAATCCAAGCATAAGTCCAGTCACGAGTCCCAAACTCTCGGGCGTGTTCTTTGGCATACATCAAAACAGTACAAATAATGTGCCTGCCTGTATGCCAGTGCAGGTGAGCAAGTGGTGTGCGAGGGGATCTAATGACAAGTGGAGATGGTACGCAGCTGACCATCGCAGATTACCAAAGGCCCTCATCATGTCAGAGGAGATCCAAAAGCACAAGCACAGAGCAATGACTCAAGTATTGATTGTGTACATGGCAACCATACCGTTCCCTAACCACAAATACAGCAGCATCAGTCTGTCCATGTGTAAAACCATACCAATGGAAAACTAGCAATTGCAAAGCTAGATGTCCAACCACAAGATACACAGTGCAATGAGCACAAAGACATGCTGGTGAAGGGAAAAGAACAACATGTGCTTACACTGCATCAACCAAATCCTGTCCCAAAATGCAAAACACATCTCACTCACATCGCTCACACAACCCAGCACCCTCACGAACACACTGAAGGTCAATATACATTCATGCTGCACATGTAAAATCGAATGCCACCACACGGTGCACATGCCAACTCCACCTAAACACCCATCCTCTGGTCCAGCACACAAGGACATGCCCCATGGAAATCAAGGTCAAACATGACACATGCTGGCATGTGTGCACCCACATGAACAACATTGGTCATCATCAGGGCCACAGAATAGAGGAAGGAAGTGGAAAGCTTCACCAAAATAGGAGAACAAACACCACTTTGAGTAAAGTAAAGAAAATGATTTGAAAACCAGTACTGAACGCATACTAATTGACATAAATATAAATGAAATGTGCATGATAACAAAATAAATGATCAAGAATGGACAAATGAACGAACATAGAACACCTAAAAGAAACTTCAACAAGTGAAAAATGAGGTCCATGTCCCAAAATGAAGATTAAAACCCAAAAAATAAGGATTAAAATAAATCCATTGCCTCATGGTTAACAGAAAAGGATCCCCAAGAAAAGTAAAATATGTTCAAGTGCAATAAGTCCATTGTCTAAAGTGCTTAAAAAAATACCAAAAAACAATCCTAAAAAGTCACACCAATAAATAACTATATACAAATACTGGAGCACAGTCCAAAAATTCCAAAAGAAAAAAGAAAAATGAAACTTACACCTAAATAACTATATACAATGGCAGAGGGCTAGTCCTTCTCCTCACCATGTTCCCTCATAGTCTCGGCCAGGGCATCATCGAATGCTGCGTCCACTTCCCCTAGGCGGGCTTTGCTTCCCCCTCGAGGGCTTGCAGGGACTCCAACATGTTGCTCTCAAACTCCCTGCAAGTCTCCTCGAGGACCTCAGCCCGCCTCCCTGCCCGACGCAGTGAATTCTCCACCCTGACCATGGTGAGTCTAGCCTCCTGTGCCTGCTGCTGCTCGGCCCCGATCTCCTGGCCCAAACGCTCCAACACAGAAGATATCCTTGTTGTAAGGTCCAGGTTTGCCTCCTGTCTGATGGCCGATACCTACCTCTCTGCCATTGAAAGCCCGAGTCCTGTAGCCTCCTACTCCGAACCTGCTGCTGCCAAATAGCCTGGTGTCTGTGCCTCAAGGACAGCCTCCGGGATGGTGACAACACCCGGGGCCGTCGTGCACATGCCCTGCTCCTTGGTGCCTGCTCTTCCTCCATTGCCACAGCACCTATCGTCAGCTGGATCTGCATGGTGACCACCTCGGCTGATCCAACTTCAACTCCCGACTCTGGCAGGGATGGGATCTCCACCAGACTGGCCGCCGGGGTTGGGACAGGTACACAGGGGACCCTGGTAGTATCTGGGCCGGAAGACAGCAGGGTGGACAATTGGCGCACAGAGGAGGAAGACGAGGAGAGGGGAAATTAAGTGGCCAGAACACACACCCATTGCAAGACCAGGAAATGTGCTAGCCAGTTCAAGAGACGGCAGACCTCATTTTGATGACGTGCAAGCCCCCGATTGTAAGCCTGCACATCATCACGAATGGTGCCTGTCCGCCTCATGACACCGGCTAGCACAGGTTCCCCCCTGTCCAGAATGGCAACATCCGCAGGTATTGGTGATTCTGTTTGCATGGAAACATCTGCCCCCTGCACATGGGTCTGGCCTGGGGCATGGCCGCAGGTGCATACTGGTGCAGTCGCAGTCCCAGGAGCGGAATCAGTTACAGGCCCCTCCACGGCGACCTGTAATGGCTCCTGCCCCTGAGTCTGCACTGCACAAGTCACACCCACGTCATCACCCCCGCTGGGCCCCGTGAGCTGGACTGATGCGGCCTCCTCCTCCTCGGCCAACCTTGATTCCTCCCCACCGTCCTCTGCATCGGATTGCCCCTGTGCTACCTCACCTGTCCCTCCCACTGCCGAGAAGCCCACAACCAACTTCACCCTCTTGGGCCTCCCCTCAGAAGCTGCGGCCATTGCCTTGGACGCGTCACCAGTCCCCTCGCTCCCTGAAGATGAAATTTCCCAGGAGAGTGACTGGGCCTTGCGTCTGTGCCTGGTGGAGGCATCCCCGCTGCCTTGCTCCACATCGCCTTCTCCGCCCTCTTCTTCCATCGTCGCTGTAGATAGGGAGACATAGAACACAAACATCAGGGTACTGAACATATGTCTGTTTTGCACAAAGCAAATGTACATGAGTGCCACTGTCAAAGGTCACAACACACAGGTCAGTGCAATCAACACACATGCACAATCATGTCTGGCATTCTCAACAGACAATCACATCCTTGGACAAAGCACTGTCAGCACCTCAAAATTGTGCATTTGCTTCACATGCTTTATGGGACATATACATCTCACTCAAACACATCAGCTGACAGTCATGAAGCGGGCCATGGAGCTATCACATCCGAGTGCACTAGAGGTCAATTTGGCAGCATGAGTCAATCACACAATCTAATGCTCAAGTGATATTCATCACAGAGTGTTGGCCAGCCACACACTCACTCTTCAGACACATGCACATATGCACCATGCATGTCCATGATGTTGCCAAAAGCAAACATGTGCGACACCTCACACATGGCCAAGTCCAGACACATGAAACCAACCATGTGCATGTCGTTACATGCTGTAGCGCATCACACATTGCTACACAAACACGTTGTTGTCACACATGCTTGAATGGACTCACATGCAGCACTGTCTGGGACATGCACACAGACATCTGTACAAGATACATACCAGACATAAGGCCAAGGTGCACACTGCAACCATACATCAACATGCACATGCACTATGGTGGACAAGTACACATGGGCACTTACCAGTTGACTCCAGGTGGAGTTCCAAATCCCTGACCTGGGTGTACAGCATTGGGTATAACCGCTCCAGGACCCGCTTGTTGTCAGTGGTAAACCAGCCCTGGGGCCCCTCTTGGTCCATGCCAAGAAGTGCCGGGCCTTGCTTCGAAGTCCTTCCAGCACTTGTGGACATGGATGTAGTGGTGGGGTGCCACCCCCTTCATGTTGATGGCACCCACGATGTCCGCCCAGCTCTTCCTCCATCCTATCTTGCTGACTTGCGATGGTCCGTGGAAGAGGGCATCATAATGCACCAGGACTTGCTCCACCAGGATGTCAACTTCCCTGGCTGAGAAGCTGACAGCCCTCTGCGTCGCTGCCGGGGGGTTGCCACTTGCCTCCGATGATGTTGCTTCAGACATGGCAACCCCTGATGCAGGTGTGGGTGGGCAAGGTGGTCCTGGTGCTGGGCTGTGGAGCGGTGGTCTGGCACATTGGGAGTCTTCTAGATCAACAGATGTGGTCACAGGTCCAACGATAGGGGCTCTGGCAATGGCTGCACAGCAGGCACCAAAATTGCAGGGCACGTGGGCAGCAGGCACACAAAGTGGGCAGGCAGCAGCAGGCAGCAGCAGATGGCTCGTAGGAGGCAGCTCGGGGCACTTGGAGGCAGATAAATTGGCTGGTAGGCAGGAGCATGGGTCTTCCGTGCTACTTGCGTGGCCAGCCGAGAGAGTGACTCCACACATGCGGAAACAGCACGTAAGCGTGAAATCAGAGGAAAAGCCCTAATCACATAACCTACATGGCGTTCCAGGATTGGGATAAAGTAGTGCGTAGCAGAGCATCACACGGTTGCCGAGTTATAGCGGACGGACGTGTGGACTTTGTTTCGACGCAATCTCTTCCCTGCGTGTGAGCCTCTTGTTTTGGTGGGTGATTGCGTCTGCGCACACGCACGTGTACTTTTCAGGATGATGGTGAGTTACGTATGCATTTTGCATTCTGTGGGTGCCCCTGTGTGTCGCGTAACCCCTTATTTAACATCACTGTAGCTACGTGTCCTCGTGTACGTATTTTTTGTGTTGCTGGGTGCCACAGCGTACAGTGTTCGGTTTTTCCTTTACACGTGGGCTGCCGAGGGTTCGTGTACATGTATTTTTCATATTCGGGATGCCTGTACGTTACGCGACCTGTTTATTTTTTCCCCAGGGGTTACATCGAGCCTTGCTGGGTGACACACGTGTACGTTTGACATCACATACACTGCCCCCTCTCTCACATTGCCCAGGACAATCGATAACTGCACCTCCCATTGCACCAATCCATCTGTGCCATGACTGGGAGGGCAACTATGGGGAAGGGAGGCAAAGGTGACCGGGGTGGTGGGGTGCCCGAGGTGGCCAGGCCCATGCAGGGAGAGCTATGCCCACCACCCAATAGGGTCAGGAAGCTGCAGGGGCAGCTGCAGCAACCACCACCCAGCCTCCAGGTCACCGAGCCAGGCCTATGACGCTCCCCACCCTGGTCCACGGAGGCGCAGGGGCAGATGCTATCTGTGCATCGAAGGGGATGGGACATGCTGTGCAGCGTCCTGGCACATGCACCCATGGTCCAGATGCAGCAGTGTCACCTGCTGTACACACCAGTCAGGGTCAGGTAGCTGCAGGGGCAGCTGCAGACCTCACCACCCAGCCTCCTGGTCGCCAAGCCAGGCCTGTATTGCTTCCCACCCCGGTCCACGTAGACACAGGGGCAGATGCTATCCGTGCATCGAAGGGGAAGGGACATGCTGTGCAGTGTCATGGCACCAGCACCCAGGTCCTGCAGACTGCATACGCATAATGTGTTGCACACCGTAACAAACCCCATCACCACACCTGCTCACTCCTTCCATGTCACTCTGTCCAGGCTCTCTCGGCCCTCTTCCTGCTCCAACCTGTAATGGCAGATAGCCTGTGACAATCTTGCACTCCACACTCGCCTTCTCTCCGCACATCTCTGACGTCTCTGAGAGGTCACCCTGACAGTTTCACCTCCTCAGGGGCATTCTTCCTTTCCTCTCATTTCCCCAGTAGCTCACTGTCTCCAGCGGACTGGTCATACCTATGGTGGGATACTGCAACGGCCTCTACCAAGATGTCTGTGCCTCTACTCTCTTCCCTCTGCAACTCATCCTGACCTGGACTGTGGGGATTGTCCTTTCGTCTTGGTGCGAGGTATTGTATCTCCCTGGGACTGTGATGATGGCACTGGCTCCCAGTGGCTATGACTGTTCATTTCCAATCGCTGTGCATTGGCCACATGGCCTTAAGGGTCCTGGTGCTGCAGTTCCTTCAACTTCATCTTCCCAATTCGCTTCCTACTCATGGGGCCTCATTCCGAGATTGGAGGTAGTCATGGCGCTATTTGCGCCATGACTGCCTCCAATAACGGTACCAGCACTGGTCTCGTTCAATGGGGACCTACGGGTGTAGTCCGACCTTTGCGGGACCAGTAAGTCGCCATTGAAAAAACCATTCCCCATTCCCCATTCCCATTTGAGCCCCAGTAGGGCTCAATGGGGATGGGGAAGTAGCTAATAACGGTACCGCAATTTGCGGTACCGTTATTAGCTCTGAAGTCCCTTAGCGGGTCCCATCCATAACACCTGCTAAAACCAGGCATTGAAGGAGGGACCCGCTAAGGGAACTCGTAGTAGGGCGGTAAGGGATTACCGGTACCGGTCTCCTTAACGGTGCCCGGTATCCCTTACTACCCTACTCGTAATGAGGCCCATGGTCTTTGATCATAACTTTCCTACTCCCCAGGGTCAGTTACTTCTCATAGCTATATTTTGGTGGTTAATGCCTACCTTTGGCTGGGGCCTCCCTCTGGTATGGCCTCCCGCCTCAATGGAACTGGAGGTGGACCTTCTGTGGTCTGGAGGCACTTCTGATGCTTCAACTTGTGTTGTGCTTTCTCTACCTCCTCTCCCCTGCTGGAGTCCTGGGTGACTGAGAGAATGCACTAGTCACCTGCCCACACTCTGATCTCCGACACGGGCCTCTGAGCCACCGGTTGTACCCATGCACTGCCTCCCTGCCATACCCCACACTCGTTGGCTGTTTACTGTATCCCTACAACCGTCTAGCAGCAGTTGACACCTGATGTCTGCACAAACACTTTCACCAACCCGCCGCATTTTCATTGCTGATTATGAACTTGTATTTCTTTGGTATGCCATTCCCATATACTGTACTGCCCACTCCCACTTCCAACCCCAGGTTTCACCTTCACCATGCCTATTCACTCGCATGATGTCAATGTGACCTGGCCTCATGGGATGGGTGTGTCTGGCTTCACTCTATTCCACCATCCTTGCATCGTAGCACTGTGTGACACTTGTGTCTATTGAGTTTGTGATTTACATGTCATGTCATGTCACATCCATTGTACACGGATCTTGGACAGTAGTCAGCAAGTTCCATGTCATGCAGTATTACAGTTCAGGCATGGCTGTGCTATGTGGCATATGTGTCTTTGCATCTGTGATGTTGGTGTATGAACAATGCCAGTCAGGTTCTCATGTGTGTAGCAGGTGTTATGCACCATGCACAACATGTTGTATTTAGCCCTTCCACACACGTCCATGGCTGCTTTAATGCTAGCTTCACTTGCATTGACACTGCATACGTGCAGGAGTTTGTGACTGGCAGGTTGATGTGTTGCATGACGACATTGTGATGCCTATGTGTGTGGGCTATGCTATTTCCATGGCTCTTCATGTAGTTCTTTTGTCCATGTGCAGGTGATGAGGCACTGGATGCAGAGGAGGAGGAGGAGGAGGAGGAACAGAATACTGAGCCACGACCAACCACCAGTGGAGGACATGGTATGGTAGCCCATGAAGATCAACTGGTGTTACAGGCCATCCTGGCCCTGACTCAGTCTGAGTCAGCCTCTGAGGAAACCTTTGGCTCTGGAGGTGAAATGGATATGAAAACCTCAGTGCTGTCGCAGGTGAGTGCATCGACTGTGGGTGCTGTTGCATCCCAAATGACTGGAGGGGGGCCGCTCACAGAGCCAGTAAGTGTCAATACATCCGTCTGTGGTGGTTACGGTTGCAGGGTCACACTCCACAGTTTTGACTCCTGTTCCTGGGGCAGCTGATCAAGGGAGGGATGCAGTCCTGCAGCCACAGATGGCGTCATCACATCAAGGGCCAGGTGCCCTTAGCCCAGGCAGATGTGGGGTACGCCAACACGGTGGCCTTGTGTTAGCTGGCAGTACTGTGTGGGAGCAGTCCATGTATGCTGTAGCACAACAACAGGCTGCTTCATATGAGATGTTGACTCAGGGCATGGATAGGGTGACCAATTCCATGATACCCCCAGCAAGACAGGTGGTGCACCAGTAGCAGGCATTGTGGTCCACATTCCGCTCACACAGGCTGAACATGGTGGCCAGCAACAGGAGCCGACGGGCAGAACTGAGGGATCTGCGTGCATCCATGGCTGCAGAGGGTCGGGCCCACAGGGAAGCCCTGAGGTCAGAGTATAGGTCCCTCAGGTTTACACTGACTGCACTCGAGGCATCCAGCAGTAGACGGTCTGAACAGAAGATGAAAATGATGACTCGTACCATCACGGATGAAGTACGTGCATCCCGTGAGGTGTTGCATGGAGACCTCTGAGCCATCATGTTGCAGATGCAAGCATCTCAGTCTCAAATGGCCACTGCCATGGAGGATAAGACCAGGGCTATATGTGGTGATCCTCCCTTACCACTATCACATTCTGATGCAACACCAGAGGGTGGCGACAGCAGTGACAGGTCTCCCGATCCTGCTAGCCGTGCACCCATTCACATGGAGTTTTTTTTTTTTACATCCATACATGTGGGTGTTGACGTGCACCCTGCACCTCCTCCCTCCTGGGTGGACCTCCTCAACCCCATTCCCCGATGGGCATTTTTGATTCTTTTTTACTAGTTTTTTGTCTATTTTGCATTTATGTGACAGTGCGTTGCTTTTTGTGTCAGCCAAAGCCATCCACTGTAGATTCCAGCTGGACCCATGCAGGCTTGTCTCATGTTGGTAGCCTCCTTGGTTGTGCCTTAGGGTCCAGACACATATGACACTCCTGCTTCCCCTTTCCATGGGCTTGCAAGGAGTGCAGTGTGTAAAAGTAACTTACACAGTGACATTGGGCTTCCATTCTATCTGTGGGCATTCTCAAGTCCGACCTGTGTATACACCCCTAGTGGGATTCATGATTGTTTGCCCAGTGCATGTTTAGCATTCGTTTTTGTTTGTACATTGAGATCCAGTCTTTGTTCATGTTCCATCTTCATATATTGGCTTGACTATCTCCATTATTGTTAGCCTTCCTGCTGTATGCACTTCCCTGCACCCTTTAGTTAGCAGTGCCACGTGAATTTACTCGGGTGGCATGTGCAAGTCACGACAAATTGAGGCACATGTGCTATTATGTATGGTCATGGTCAGACGTATTCACTCTTGGGTCCTGTGTTTCTGGTATGCTGTACTGGGCAATTGATGTTGCTGTGTATATTATTAGGTTGATGAGTGAGAGTGAATTAATTCTGTACTTGTTCCGTTGATTGTTGGGCGCTTTGTGACAGTGGTGTTATGTGTTAGCCATTTATTTCTCAGGTTGGACATTGCATGCCATGGCATGGTCTGTCAACCAGGTGAATTGAAGGGTGGGAGGGTCTAGGTGACATACCAGCATTTGGATATGTACTTTCGCATGGTGCTAGTGGCATACTCCATCTTCCATGTGTACCTGTTATGCACAATTGATTGAGATACTTTTAGTACTAAGGGATGCACACAATGTAGCACTTCCAAGGACACATTCTCAGGGTGTTTGTTAAGGTTGGGACAGATGATTGTCCCTTTGTCATCATCGATTGTCACCTGGAGTGTACCAGGGCTGTGTGCACTCCGCAGGGGTTGGATTTTAGGTATAAAATTGGGCCACAATCTAGGTATGGGCAGCCTTGCCACGTGCCCTTTCCCCTCCCATGCGCTGCTGCTGTGCATGTGGTTGGAGATGTGGGGGCACCACCATGTCCACCGGTATGCCATGCCGTGTTGCAACGTTGTGCAGGACACATGCTGCCACGATGATCCTGCACACGACTGCTGGTGCATATAGTAGCTCACCACCATAGTGGTTAAGGGAGCGGAAGCGTGACTTTAGCACTCCAAATGTTCGCTCCACTATGCCCCTAGTTGCAATATGGGCTGCGTTGTATCTTACCTGGGGTGGTGTGGTGGGGTTCCACATTGGCATCATCATGTAGGTGCTCAGAGGGTAGGCACTGTCCCCTGTGGAGGTGAGATGGGTTGTCAGTGGTGTGGTTTTGTCTGTGTGAGACATGCATGCCTTTGCAGGGTCATGCTTGCCTTTGCAGGGACATTTGTACTCACCAATGGGCCATGTGTTGCCATGTCTCCCAGCTTCCAGGGCCCGGTGTAGGGGTGACATTATGAATATGAAACTATCATGGGTGGACCCTGCATAGTTGGCATATACAGAGGTAATGATTTCCTTGGCATCACATACAACCTGCACGTTGATGGAATGCCAGTGCTTGCGATTGCGATAGATGTGCTCTGTGGCCCTAGGTGGACGTAGGGCCACATGGGGGCAACCGATGGCACAAAGCACTTTAGGGAAGTGCGCAACCCATAAAAGTCCTGGACCACGGCCTGCCTTTCTGCGAGTGTTCTGGGCATGTATATGTGCCTGCAGACTGAGGTGCGTGCAGTCATGATGCCAACACCTGGTGTAGGCAGCGTGACTGCGCGGCCTGTGAAACACCACTGACTATGACAGTTGTCCGCTGAAATGACCCAGTGGCAAAACAAATTTGGTACATTGAGCACCTTTTCCAAGGGGTTCAGTGCTTGGGAGCACAGGGTGGGTGATGTGAGGTCATCTTCCCACTCTGTGACCAGGTCTGATATGATATGAGGTGGAAACCTATACCTGCCATAGACCTGGTCATCAGGCATCCCAAAAAGGCTGGTCCTGGGTAAAAAAATGCGTGCCCTGGCTATCCTCCTCCTCATCCTGTGGTGTCCCACAATCACAGCTGCAAAAAATGGTACATTCATTGTAGCTGTATACGCGCGTTGGCTTTTGCGTGCATTTTTTATGCATTGTTTTTAGTGCACAGTGACGCCTATGCCAGCTTTCGGGTGGTGGATGTGTTTCCGGATTAGCGCATCTTGTTCCACTCGCCAGAGAGCCCTGTTCAATTCCATGAATATGTGTTGTTAGCGCGCGTGTGGGCGTTGCAAGTATTTTACTGTGGTACTTCCCACGTAATGTCAACATTTACGCTTGTTGTTCCCCATTCCACGTGTTCCACCCCCTTTTTAGGTGACTGCGCTAGACAGTAAGCACCTTCGCTAGGCGTCTTGTGCAAGACGTTTGTAGTGTAGCAGTGACGTGTTGGACCCGTAAGGATTCAGGGGAAGTCTCCGTTAAGCCATGCACAATGTGTTACATGAATCAACAAACGGGCGCTTGCGCCCGTTTTGCACGCAAGCGCCCGTTTTTCCACACTATTTTATTCCATGAATTGGGGCCATAGAGTGTGTTTATACAGATCTAAGATGCTAAAGGTTGCACTTGAAGGAGACCAATACTTTCCGGTTTGCAATATTGACACATTTGTGTGCTGGGACAGTATAGTATTTTATCTCTTTTTATTGTCTTAGGCAACTGTAGGGGCTGCAAGTTTACTCTCCCTGTTAGCATCCGTGCAACCAATTACTGGTGTCGCTCTATGAATTAAGGTTTTTATTCAGTGATGCTCCATTCTGACCTACTTATTTAGCTCTTTGTCATTTTTATGAATTGTATAAAGAAAATTCTTTTAAGATGTTTTCTTATTGTATAACTTGAAGGATTTATATCGAATAAAAGTTTGTTTGACTGACTGATAAGACAATAACAATTGTATTATCTGTCTGTGACCTGCTTATTGTTCCATGTTTGTGCACCATGAGCTCAGGCAAAAACAGAAAGGGAACTCATTTAAGAACATTCTTCAAGGTGAAGGCCTACATATACAGCAACTTTAAAGTGTGATTGTCATTTTTTCATTGCAGTGCCTCCAGGTCAGGGCATCTGCTTAAACATAATGCCACTAAACAAAAAGAGCTTCTCAGGTAATGTGATGTTACCAGTGATGTCATCGATGATGCTTTTTGAGATGTCATGCATGATATCCTCTTGTTACTTGGAGAAGTGCTTGGTAGGGGCGTGATTTATGGTTGCATAGCTTACCATAACCAGCACATTTCTTTGTTTTTATCGTTTTGCCGCTGCAACCATAACATTGCTTTAATGTCATGCATACCACAGAATCATTCAGTAGCCAACATTGGAAGTTCACCTCCAGTCCAGAGGCATGTAAGCAAAGCATTGTATGTATGCAAATTAGCCCAAGTGCAAGACTGTAGCTCCAGAAAATGGCCTTTCTCTTACAGAGCAGTGCTTTGTATGCATAACTTCTTCAAACCAAGACAGAGAGTTCTTAAGGGCGTAGACCACTGCATACCCCTTGACCCATATTAAGGACTATCTGTGCAGTACAGTATGAAAGTCTTGTGATTGGAGCATTGTGGAATGTGTGGCAAACACCGGGTAAAGTAATTTTTTTTTAAATAGCCTCAAATAAAACCCTTCCACACGAAACGTGAAAATAGAACAAACCATTTGAGCCAAATCCACATGCTTCATTACCACCCAATAGCCTTCACTGGGAGTTCATCTTCAGTTCAGAGATTTTGAGCAAGGCATTGTGGGTATGCAGGATAGCCAAAATACAAGCCTTTATCTCCAGAAAATTGTCTATCTCTTACAGGGCAGTCCTATTTTTTTTTTAAATTCCGAATTTGTAGAAAAGCGGTTTCCTGGACTCTTCAGTATGGTTCTTCTGGTAAACTTTATTAATAGTTCATTACAAAATGTTATAGTGAATCACTGGGTCCCTTCACCCAGGCAAGCTTCTACCAACTGCTCAAACCTAGAACCTTCACATAGCATTCACAATCAAATAGTCTGTCACAGCTCACCAACAGTCTCTCAGCTCATCGTACATCTGTATGCACACCACATCTCCCACCTTGCATTCACAACCACAAAACCACAAAAGGAAACACATAAGGGACACACAAACACGGCATCCTTTTAAAGAGATATGCAACTCGTGAAAGGCTGGAGAGTGTCCTCCCCAAGATACTCCACCTCCATACACAAAGAGCGCTCCCCCTCTCTACATTTGCCACCGTCCATGCAGCACTCTTCAAACTCTATTCGGGATGTGACCACATCCTTAGATTAGAATGGATTACAATTTACTTACTCTCACTTCTATCGCAGAAAGGGAGGCCCTCCAATCCATGTTGGACTCCACACCCACACTCATACACTGGGAAGGCGTGACCCCTCCAACCTTGTAGAACACCACACTCACACACAGACACTGGGAGGGTGTGACCCCCTAACCTTGTGGGACACCATATCCACATTCACACATGGAAAGTGTGACTCTCCAATCTTGCGAGGCACACCATTACCATCCACCACTACTTCATCCAACTTCTCATGGGGCATTATCACCACAAAATTCATTCAACATGCCCCCACATAACAATTAACATACCTATTCTAGAACTCTAAAATTCAATTGCAAAATGTCCATGCTGGGTATCAGCTCTAACCCTGAAAATCCTAAAAAGATTTACTTGAAACCCACATCTCAGGCTCTCAAACCACTTCAGGCACATCCTTGCCCCTTCAACAAAATGCCATCAAATACTGAAAGTCCATGGGCGCATTGCACCTCTACCTGGAAATTCTAGAAGAAAGTTAGTCCCTGTAAGTATACTGTATGCTCACATAAGGTACAACAACTTCTATTGCACTCATGCGCATAGATAACCTCATGAGCACACAGTGGTTCTCGACATCACTACATGTCACCTCTTGCCCCACCTGACACTCCTCATACAGGATATGTTAATGTTAAAGGATATTTGTACCACGCACTATCACCACCGAGGTGGTGCCCTGTCGCTCTGGCGGATCTGAAACAAAAGGGTTTTAGGTTAGGGCGTGATTGTAGGACAAAGTTTGGATAAGAGCAAGGGAGCTGTGAAGTACTGTTGGCAGCTTCGGTTCGGTTAACACCGTTCACTGAGGTTATTGGTGTGGTATTCGGGCCTGAGTTTGTTGTGTGCTGTTGTGTGGGGGTCTGTGTGTTGTGTTTGTTGTTGCAGTGTGGCGAAGTGCATGTGGGTTTCTGTGGTTTTAAAAGGTGTGGTTTTGTTTGGTTAGAGTGTGAAAGGTGTGTGAGGAGTGGTGAGGTTTTTAGAGGTTTTTTGGGATTGGTTGGTAGCCTTGTGGTTAGGAGAAATGCAAACTTCTATTGTATCTCCTTTCGTGATTTAGAGGAGGTTGTCTTCCTTTCAGTGATTAAGTTTAAGCATGATAAGAATGTCTCATCTCTCTGTCATTATGCTAAGTCAGCTACTTTTGTGTTTCTATCTTTGTATTTGGCCGCCACCTATATCCCAGTTTGTCGTTGCTGCAACCTAGTCCTTTCAGATCAATTTACTTGCAACCTATGCCCGTACCCTACACCCTTTTTGGGTGGGTAAGGTTGGTGGTAGTGCCTTTGTGTTATGCATGTTTGCCATTATTCTGTCCTCATAGGTTTGTCGCTCGTGTTCTATTCCACCTAGCATCATCTCTCTTGTTCTTGTAGGAGTTTCCCTTGGTTGGTCCTAGATGTTGTCTATGCCGCCATGTATTTTGTCAGTCTGTTCTTTTGTGTTTCCTGTTTGAATGTTTCAATTGTTTCCCCCTGGTTCCGAGGTTTTTAGAAGTTTTCTAAATTTGAAGTGGTCTTTGGTGTTTCTTATTTCTTTCGGGAGGTTGTTCCAGGTTTTTGCAGGTAGGTGGGAGAAAGAGGAGCCCCCTAGTTTTTTTCTTGGCATATGGTTTTGGTTCCAGGCGGATTTCATTGCTTGATCTAAGGAGTCTCGTTGGCTTGTAGATAGATATTTTCTTTTATAGGAATTCTGCTCCCTGTCCGCTGATTGCCTTGTGTGTTATGCACATTGTTTTGAACTTGATACGATGTTTGATTGGAAGCCAATGTAGCATTTTTAGTGCTAGAGTGATGTGGTCTCTTCTGGATAGTTTGAGGAGGAGTCTAGCTGCTGCATTTTGGATGCGTTGTAATTTCTTCAGGAGGTGTTCCAGCATCCTGAGGTAGATGCTGTTTGCGTAGTCGATTCTTGACATGATGAGGCCGATGATTATCAGTGTTTTGTGGGTGAAGGAGAGGAAAGGTAGGATTCTTCTTGTTGAGTGAAGAAGAAAGAAGCATTTCTTAATGATCGTGTTTACTTATGGTTTTAAGGTTAGAGCTTTGCCCATTAGAACTCCCAGGTTTTTTAGTACCTTAGACGGTGTGGGTGCAGATCCCTGTCCTGTCGGCCAGGGAATGTAGGTGTTGTTCTCTTGGTTTTTAGGTATAATAATGATTTCTGTCTTTCCTGGCTTGATTTTTAAGTTGTTGGCGTTCATCCAGTCATAGATTTCTTTTTGACATTCTACTAGGGTTGAGTTATCGGCTTGTGTAGCTTCGATTTTGTAGATGATTTGAGTGTCGTCTGTGTAGTTGTAGCATGTAGTGTTGTATTTTAAAAAAAAATCCTGATTAACAGAGTCTGGTAGTATAGTGGTGATAGTGAGGATCCTTGTGGTACTTCACAGTCGTTAACTCGTGGAGTAGATTTGAAGAGTTTTATCCATGCAGTTCCTGTTCTGTTTGCTAGGAATGATTTAATCCAGATTAGTGCCATGTCTGTCATACCTATATCTTCTAATCTTTTGATTAGGGTGTCATACACCCTAATACAGGTAACACCCAAACAGGTAAAACCCAAAAATTACCTAATGACAATATGTGTTTGCAAAGGATACACATACCGCATTGTGCCATCTGATTCTCCATCAATGCACAACAAAAAAAAAACAATGTCATAACCGCAGCTTTACCCAACTCATTTTCAGACATGGAGAGACGTCATCTACAGTCAAATTGAACATCTCATCCAAATTAAAGTTACCTGACCTTTCGCCACTAGATCAGCACGTGTATATCCCAATGTCTCAAACACCACAGGCCCCCCCAACTGCGCACAAAGGATCTGTCCCTTGTTGGCTTCCGAAAAGCTCACCAAGTACATATCCCAATGCTGCTTAGACCGCAGGCCGCCTCAACTGCGCACCATGGTTTTGACCCTCGTCGGCTGCTGTAACAGCTCCCAAAACTACTTATTCCTCATTTACTTTCAGATTTCCCTTTATCTTTTTGACAAAAGGGTACGCTGTGCCCAGACAGCGCCACTACACGCTGAAAGCATAAATCAACTTCTCCTTCGTGTATTTGGGTGTATAAAATATGTCACTTACGCCGTAGGGTCCTTTTTTCTGACCCTAATCACAGCATCTGCCTCGCACTCAGCGTTCATCATCAGAGAACGCTGATAACACTGCATTCCACTCCTTTGCCATCACCCCCAGCGAACACCCTGATGTCACCATAATATACTCACCCACGAAACATACCCAAGCTCCCTGTTGTCAACGGTTGCCCACTTACTTCCAGACACAATTAGAAACGGTTGGTGATGACAGCTGTGTTTCTGTACTCAATGCTCCCCTTGCAAAGACTGCACACTTCATGATAACGTCGTTAAATGCCTCCTGCTAATATGCCTCCACCTAAGGCTTGGTAACCTTTAGCACTGCATATTTCACTTCATGCTCCGGCCACTGTAGACGCCTATGATTGAAGGTGTCTAAATTGAGATTTGTGAGTGTGTACTGTACAATATAGTGTCACACAAGCCAGCCTGTCTCGGATTAGAGCACTGCACATTATGTAATTTCCCTTTTCTTAACCCTGCCCCTACTCACCAAACGTAACCAGCTCATTGCATATTATCGCTAAGCTGTTACACGACTTGACAGTGGGAACAATACAGTGAATGGCATATGTGACCTATTATGGCTAATAGAATATCCTTTTTCAACCACAGTCTCAATGCTGAAGTTAGATGATCTGTACCAGGTGCTGCCATACCCAAAGTACATCCATGACCTTGCATTCGTTCCCTCGCCCTACCATCCCACCACTCCCTTAATCCACCAACCCCCACCCTTAACTTCTTTCTGAAACCAAATCCCAAACCCTCGCTGAATTATTCTGCTGTTTCTGTGAAGATAGGACTTACATTTTATTTCTCTACATTTTGCAGTATGAATGTGAGATGGGTGCAAAGGACGAATGGACTGTGATGAGGGGCCATAGCTCTACGTGATGCCACAGAAAACAACACATATGTATATACTGTACCAAGTTGCCTATTACATTCATATATTTATATATATTATGAAAAAGAAAGGAACTCAAAGCACATAGGACAGCACTCCAACGACTTCCAAAATTCATAGGAACATTGCCCAGAGAAAAAATTCCAACTGTACTAAGTCAACTTCACATGAAAAAAAAGTTTAATTTATGCCTCAGCTCAGTAAAAGAGAAACGGCGGTGCAACGCATTTCGCACGGTCCGGCTGCTTGATCACATATGCAATATAACAGAGAACATCTATAAGGTTGGTTTTGATTTGCAAGTCCTTTCTTCCACTTCTACGGTGCAATCTCTAGGTATATCTATGATCTTTCATTGTTATGCTGTCAGCCATCTTGTAACAGACATAGGCCCTCATTACGACCCTGGCGGAAATCGAAAAACGATGGCGGAAATGCAATACCGCCATCGAATAGCGCTCGTTGCGATTATGACCCGTCACCGTAAAGTACGATGCCATTAGCGACACCGTAGTGAACGCCAACGCTAACTGCACCAAGTACGCGCACGCGCGACATGCCAAACCGTAATTACCACCATGGCGCAACGGTACGCGAATTCTGACCCTAGCGGACATATACCTAACGCCATCAAGCATGGCGGAAAGTACAATTCCGCCATGGTGAGAAGTACGGCATCGCGAACCAACCGTAAAAGGCCCTACTGAGTGCCTGTACACCACTCCCTGGCCACATTGCACAACTCCTCGTAGGTGCAATGAAGTCACAATGCAACCAGTGAAATGTACAAGTCACCCATGCATGCCAACGAACAAATGAATCTAGGGACTCCAAGTGCCTTGTGAGTGGCCATCCATATTTGCCATGGCACCATTGCCGTACTGATGCAGCACAGGCATGTGAAGGTTCAAGTCCAGCAACATGAACTGAAATAGGAGACAAACAAAAACAGGCCCCCCATCGCTTGACACCAGTGTAAGGCAACATTCAAAGCAGTATCCTGAGTGAGACTGCACCAGCCCTGTACTCCTGCCAGTAAACAAACCAACCATCAGCATAAGCATGTACCACACAAGTTGGCAGAGTGACTGAGCAGCCAGGCTCATCTCAAGAGGGGCCAATGGGAGCTGCAGGGCACAGATGGCACGAATACAGAAGCTATTCCAATGGACATGACCTCAGTCTCCCTCCAAGAAACGCACGCAAACACAGGCACCTGTGACCAGCCATATTCTGATAATCACATCATTCCACCAATCCGCCTGGCTGACCGGCATCTCTTTACACAAAAGCTAATCCCCCGCCCCTGAGCATGACATCATTAAAACAGTCATAATGGCAGCCCCTATCCCTGACCTCACTGGGCTTCGTAGGCAAACGCGGCCAGTACAGTACCACGCAACTATACTCAGAAGCCGGAACCCAATGCAGATCTTCTCACAATACATCGCTCCACAAATAGGAATATGCTACATTACTTGCAAAGAATAACGCTACACGGTCAATATCATAATCAAAATTTAATGCACAACAAAATCACCAAGCCCATACAGCTATTAGGTCATGAACTCCAAAATATATTTCATTATTGTGGGCTGCATCCGCAATAAATGACCAGCTTCTTCTTGTGTGACGCCCTGTTCCTTCATGGTACACAGGGGCTACATTCACGTTCAAAAAGGCAACATGGAAGCGCCTAGAACCGCAGGGCCGTCCCATTAGGTAGGCACTAGTCCAGCTGAAAGGTCGATATGTTGCTCCTAGCCACTAGTACTGCGTAAGGGCATGTGGCCCATTGGCGATCGTCCCATAAGATCGTAATGGTGCTCCACTGATTAACACGAAGCAGCAGGTGTCGGGAGTAAAAGCCATCTGCAGGAGTGGCATACAGATGGCAGCGGCAAAAGGGGAGGAGATACCTGTCACCCAAATGAAATGAAAAAGAATAGTATGGGCATCAGAACTTCATTTGAATTACTCACTTCAATGATCACACTAAATCCACAGCCATATGCATGCTAGCCCACTCAAAAGGATTATTCCCACCCAAAATTCACTTGCGAATCATAACTATACAAATCGATTTGAAAACACTATTACAAACGAGTGTTTGTGTGCATGCGTCTGTTAAAACAGAATCCATTAGATGGGATTAGTAACGTGCATAGACACAAGTGTTGGAAGGCGCGTCGAGACAGGGAGGGTTCAACAAGGGCAGATAGACGATGGTCCCACTATGGCAGCCCTGCATCACATAGCGCAGGGGAAGTGGATAGATTCCAAAAAGCCCTGTACATGGCAAACTCTCCATTAAATCATCTGTCCATGCATCCATACATCATTCCCTCATCCCGGTATGAAAACGCCTGATTATTTACTCACATAACATGTGAAATTTCCATTGAGTCTGTGCGTAATGCAGTCTGCAAAATCCACTGTGCTCCAGCCCGGAATTCCAGTGTTGTGAAGTAACATGTATTTGGGAACGTCCTGCCTTATCGTCCACTACGCTATTGCGCATCCCATACTATTCATATCAATCATTGCATTCTCGCCATGGCCCCTGTCCGAAGGACATTAAACAATAGAACTTCATATCTGCAGTCAGACCTGTGGGCGTCTCCTCGCCGCTAGCTGAAAACCGAAAGCGCTGTCCTTCGAATTCCTCATTTGCAACATCACGTCGAAAAGGCATCTGTGACCGCTTGAAATCACAAATCCATCCATGTAGTGCGGCAGTGTGTGAAAATGGCAACTGGCTTCACTCACAAATGGGACGCCCCGCCCGTCGGTGAACCTCGGTACAGTGCTGCATGAGGGTCCAGCGTTAATCGAGTACTACATTCCACTGACCCTTCACAAGTTTGTTCGCGACTGCAAAGATAGTATGTGAAACAATGGGACCATAGCAGAATGAACATATGAACCAATATTTCACTGCCATCGGGATTAAATACATGATTGTAATAGCAAGATGCCATGCGTCGAATTGCAGCGTTGTGTGCGGGACGTGCTCGCACAAAGGGGATTGCAGCTTGCACAGGTGGAATGAATCACCACAGGTGGAGGCTATACAGCCTGAAAACACATAAATTGCACACCCAACCCCCTCCCACAACCACACCCACTCCAAAATGCTACCGGCAGGACTAGCGATGTTGGCCCTGGGGGACCTGATAGCACTGCAAGTACTCCAACTTCAAGAAGAAGACGAACACCAACTACTACAACAACCGGCCGCACAGAGGAGACGCAGGAGGAGGAGGTGGGCAAGGCAGGGCCAGCAAGGCCCACCAGCACAGCCACTACCACCACGCAGGCAGCCCGCAATCCCACGCCTCCGAGCACATCCGTGCAACCTCACTGATGAGCAGATCCACACCCTCTACCGTTTGGACCGGGACACCATAACCGCCATTGTGGACATGACACACGCTGACCTTGTCAGCATGATAGGTAGCCCAACCGCCATCCCACCCCTACTGAAGGTGGTGTCTGTACTACACTTCCTGGCCACAGGCACCTACCAGCACACAGTCGGACAGTTGCATGGCATTTCACAGCCACTGTTCTCACGGACACTATTGCAAGTGCTCGATGCCCTCCTGAAGCACGCAGACGACTACATCTCTCTACCACGCTCGGTGCAGGAAATTACGAACACAAAAGTGGGATTCCATGCACTTGGCGGCATACCGGGTTGCATTGGTGCCATCGACTGCACCCATGTGGAATTGGTCGTCCCACATGCCATGGAGGCCCAGTACCGCAACCGAAAACAATTTCATTCTCTTAATGTACAAATGGTGTGTGACTCCAACAGGATCATTACACATTGTTGTGCCCGATTTCCTGGATCAACCCATGATTCTATGGTCTTGAGGAACTCTACAATACCACGCTACATGGAGCGACACGCAGGGAACAGATCCTGGCTACTCGGTGAGTCTCATTTCATGCATGATGATGTGGGGTATGTGATGCGGCAATGACCTGGCAGGAAGGGGGGGGGTGCGTACGTAGCAATGTCATTCCACAAACATCCTTTATTGTCCACATACAGGTGATGCCGGGTATCCACTGAAGAGATGGCTCCTTACACCACTCCGGAACCCACAGAACCAGCATGAGGAGGACTACAACCATGCCCACTCACGTACCCGTGTAGTCATAGAACAGGCATTCGGCCTACTGAAGACTCGTTTCCGCTGCCTCAGCAGGTCTGGCGGGGCACTCCTGTACCGCCATGAGAAGGTTGCAAAGATGGTCATGGCATGTGTCATGCTACACAACATGTGCGTATGTAGAAATGTGCCCATGCCCCCTGACGCAGAACTGCAAGCACCATGATGAGGCCATGATGAGGGTGGGGATGTGGCAGCACCTCAAGGAGTCCGCGAGGCACAGGAGGGCCGTGAAATTCGTCAGATTCTCATAGATTCATGCTTCTAGCACTCACGCCTGGTGGCTGATACATGGACACGGGACTTGTGGCACTGTGTGTGTCTGGAACATGCACAATATGGACTGTACGCCTATAAAGGCCTCGTACACAAAGATCAATGTCCACACATCTCATTGGATGATTGTGCAATGTTTATAGCATATGTGAAATTATGTTACACACCCCATCGACCCGCCACCCAAGTGAGCCCAACACACCCCCTCCACCCTCCTACCTCCCCCCCGAACACCAGTGTCCAAAGATGCTCATTGTCAGTGGGCAGACGCTATTGCAAGCCCCCTCTCCGGGTATCAGGGGCACCCCTGCCTGTGGAGCGCAGGTTCCTCCCAGATCTACGTTGGGGGCTGCCCTGGGCGGAACTTGCAACGGATGATGTCTCTGCCTGCTCACGTCCATGCATGTCCCTAAGGGTTTGTGAGAGCTCAGTGAGCACACGGCGCACAGCGGCAAGTTCAGCACATACGTCTTTGGACGTCGCATGCAGTTCCCCCCTCAGGCTCTCGGTGCTTCTCTCCATTTGTACTCTCAGGCTCTCGGTGCTTCTCTCCATTTGTGCCCTTAGTGTCTCTGTACTTCTCTCCATTTCTGCCCTAAGTGTCTCAGTTGATGTTTCTATGGCTGCCTTAGTACCCCCACATTCATCAGCATGGTCCTTGAGGAGCGTGGCCAGTTGCTGCTGTTGCACGATCACCTGGTCGAGGGACTGTTGCCTCTGCTGTGCCATGGCCATTTGCGGTGGTGTCACAGAGGGGCTGATCACCTCATGTTGCCTTGCCACAGGGCTTGTGGGGGATGGCCAGTCGTCGTCTTGTGGGTGCCCCTGCGTGGTATCCTCATGGTGTACGGGATGAAACAAACAGGGGGATTGAGACAGGTCATGGATGGATCCTACATCGACATCCCCGTTTTCTGTGTCGGAGCATGCTGCCATTAATGCAGTGTCACCTATGGTGCTGCTGCCACCAGAAGCAGTGCCTTCTGTGGCATCCATTGGGGGGACCTGTGGTGGTGCTGTTGTGGGCATGCTGGCTGCTGGGGTGCCTGTTGGAGTCCCCTCCTGTGTGCTGCCACTTGATTTGTGCTGCTGCCGTGTCTTGATCCGTGCAGCTGAGGTGGAGGGTCTTTGGCCTTGGCCCTCTTTGCAGGTGTGCTGGTGGGGTGTCCTGGAGCTCGTCGTTTGAATCGGACCCTGTGGTGGAGTAAAGGAGGGCGAGCGTTATTAATGGGTCTGTGGAAATTGGAATGGCAATGTATCACATGCATTGGGGTGGTACCTGAGGGTGATTTGGGTCAGGGCCTTGGAGGTGGTTTCATTTTTGTGTGGAATGAGGATGCAGTTGTTTTGCAGCCTGCAGTTAGGGTGTGCCTGCTGCACGTGTAGAGGGTGTTTTTAGGATTTTTAATTATTTATGTATTTAATGTGACTTTTAAAGTGCGCTATCAGGCCAATGTATGTGGACGTTCTCCTGGACATGTGTTTCTGTTGCACTATGTGGACACATGGTACTTCACATGATTGGACATTGTGGATTTAGCATTGTTTTATTTGGGCCACCTACCTGATTCTTCGGATGTCTGCACTCCTTTCTCCATCCCTCCGACTCCCTCTATACTCTCCATTCCAATGGTGGAGGCACAGATTTCTTCCCAGGGGGTCAACTTGATGGGTGATTCCGATCCTCCCCCGGTAGCTGTGGCAATGTTCCGGTTGGCGGATAGTATGCTCCGTACGCGTATCCGCAAGTCGTCCCATCGCTTTCTGCATTGCTGTGGGTTGCGGGGTGCGGTCCCCACCGCACTTACCCGCTGTGCCACCAGGGCCCATATGGCCTTCTTGTTCGCAAGTGCCGTCCTGGTCATTTGCGTCGAGAAGACGACGGCAGCATTCTCCTGGAGGGTCTCTGTGAGCACGGTGAGTTCCTCACGGGAGAAGTGGACCTGCCGCTTGCGGTCGCACGCTTTTTTCGCTACTTTTCCCATTTTTATTGTTTTCGCTAGGGTGGATGACGGGTTGGGATGTGTCTCAGGGTAGTATTTTTAATGGTTGTGTGGGAATTCTGATTTTATAGGTGTACGGCGTGCTGTTTCCCGTTCCGGGACCATGTTTTTACTTCCGTTTCCGTATATTTACGGTCACCGTATTTTCCGATTGCCGCTCATTACGGTGACCGCTATGATGGGTGGCGGAATTGCACCTAGGGCGCCGTACGACGGCGGTGAGGGGCGTTTTGGGGACATTTCCGCCATCGCGGACTTTGCACTTCCGCCATGGCGTAGTGCTCGTGCCCGATGGGTCGGAATTAGCCGCACTTTACTCCGTCGTGCAATGGCGGAAACGCTATTTACGCTATGGCGGTCAGGTCAGTTACTTTCCGCCAGGGTCGTAATGAGGGCCATAGTGAACTTAAGCCATTTAGCGTAAATGCATAAACTCCCAGACACTCTTAATATTCACACTATGGCTGCCACACAGAACCAAAATGCTAATGCATAACTGTAATGCTAGTGCGTAAGATGCGAGCAAGAATAACATGGCGTCAATGCACAGCCATTTTGAACACTGATCTACCATTTCAGTAAAAAAGTCTGTGCCTCCGTAAGCCTCACAGAACGAACAAGTAGCAGGGAAAACAGAGCAAGCTCACATAGATATTTTGCAAATTAACTGGCTACGGAGAATAGTTAATGTGTTGTCCAGTGAAGGACGAATACAGAAGGGGAGCTGGAGTGTGCTGCAGCTGCACAATGAGGGTTCTGGGAATGCATGTGTAAGTAGAGGAGCGCTGGGTTTTTTCCACCTTCAACTGGAGTTTTCCACCCTTTGTCTCTTCTACTTGTGGTCTGCCTTTCGGCCAAGGGCAGAACACAGTTTGGAAGGGAGGGGGAGATGACCCACAGAAGAGAGGGCATCACGGAAACGTAGTTGTTGGATGCTGAACCCTGGGTGTTGCAGTCTCGCTGATAGGGAGGACGCTCCGCTTCAGACCCCGTGGACCATAGCGATCTCTTCGCCTACCTGCTGAGGGACTAAGCAGTGTTGTTTGGTGGCCAAGATGAAGTTTTCTTCTGCTATGTGGCTCACAGTGATGGCATTTATATTCTAATCTATCTATCTATGTATACATGTTTGTATGCATTAGTGTTTTATTTGTTCATTATCAGTTATTTGATACTAATAAATGGCCTATATTGAGCCACTTTCTATAACCTTATATGGTGTGTGTGTGTCTTCTGCTAGTCTGAGTCCAATTATTATTTATTGCGAGAAGGAGCTTGGGGGACGTAAATGCTGGTGTTCTTCCCTTATAGCCAAATAGATGCAATACAATAACTACAAAATTTGCTAAAATATTGAAGCGCACAGAATCACCCTGAGTAGTGTAATTTACACAATGTACAGTATGAATATTATTCTGTGCAAAACATATATACATACATGCATTGTGGCTGCCTAACATGCCTAAAGTGAAAATGTCCGGGCAAACTAAGCAGGATTAGTATAGTACAGTACTGATATTTCTTACATGCAAAGTATGCTTAGATCTAAAGTGCTTTTGCAATCAGAACCGAAATCTTCACAATGACTATGAGGTAACTTCGGCAAATTGAAAGCGCTAGTGCATATCAATATCCTAAATGCAGGGAAATAAGATGCTGATGCTTTTTGACATATACTCCCACATATCATTGAACAATAAATGTTACATTATTGTTGCACTGATGCGTAAGTCGTTCAGCTTTCAAAGCATACATTTCCTTCCTGCTTCTGGACTTCAACATCTTGACTTAGCACTTGTGGCCTTATAGAGCTTCATTGATAAACTGGCCAGCTGGGTCTTCTCCAACATGGCCGCTGTGTGCAACGCTGTATGTTGATGCTGACCATCTGTTACCCTTCAATTCGCCTGATTGGTTGTGGGGAGATTATTACCACTTCCGGTCCGGGCCCAGGAGCAAGTAGGCGACACTGGCTCCCTTCTAAGGGCCTTCTACATGGGCTGAGGCTTACCCTGTCTGGACCTTTTATTCCTTCCTGCTTCTAGGCTTCAACCTCTTGCCTTAGCCCCTGTGTCCTCGTTGAGCTTAATTGATAAACTAACCGGCCGGTACTTTTCCAACATGGCCACCGTGTGCAATGCTGCATGTTGATGCAGACCATCTGTTGCCATTCAGTTTTCCTGATTGGTTGTGGGTAGCTTATTACCACTACCTGGTCCAGGAGCCGGCAGTCGACGCTGGCGCCCTTTGAAGGGCCACCTATAAGGGTTGAGGCTTACCCTGTCTGGTCATGTCTGGGACTGGAGGGGCCTGCTCCCTGCTCGCTGCTCTTATCCATGTCTGTATACTCGTATGGATGCCTGCAGCCACACTGTACCGGTAAGGCACTCCTCTCTCGCACTCTCCTCTTCCGCCCTCACCCACTCCATGTCACCTTGAGTGTGTTACAGGTCCCTTTCGACGTCTCTTTCTGACTCCCCATCTAAGGGCCCCACCTGGACTTGGCCTTAAACTTCCACCGCCTTCCAGCCTACAACTTCTAAACTTCTCCCCTCTCCATTTCTCATTGTTAACTGGAGTCCATATCCCCCCCAGCTCCAATTTATTTACAATCGCATCTCATTTGTGACACCACCGTTTGCCTTACATCACGCCCCGCACCATCGATGCTCTTTCACACTAACCTTCTCACCTTCATAGGCTATGTTGCTCACAGCATCTTCTATGCATATCGGCCGCAATGACTATGTTTGTCTTTTATCTATATCTGCCCTACTTGACTCTCCAACCAAACTGTATCCTGGGTTCCTCTGTCCAACTTTGCATTCTCCCTTCACTCTTCATATCTCAGTCTGAAACTTCCATTGAGACCAGCAAATTTGAATTTGTATGTTTTTGCAACTTCGGTCTTTTCAAAATTGGGCTTCTCCCTCTTTTGGGAAAGTCAAAACTGTTAGTTTTTGCAACAGATGCCTCCTTGAAATTTCGATGTGCTGCCTCACTCTGCATTAGCCTCTTACCTGCCTAATCTCAGACTGTAAACCCGTTATCGAGGCCATCAAAATCTAATCTGTGTGCTGCCTGACAATTGCTGGCTGTGCTTAATTGTTAGGATTTTCTTTGCCTCTATTTGAATATCAAATTGTATGTTTTGAAATTCCAGGCTGTTTTAAAACGATAGGCCTTTTACTCTTTATTTAGAAAGTCAAATCTGTGTTCTTTTTGTAATGGCTGGTACACTTAAAAGATCAGCTTTTTATCTCTATTCCGAAAGTCAAATCTGTGTGTTTTGAAACTACTGGATGTGCTTTCATATTTGCCTTCTCCCTCTCTTTGGAGAGTCATATCTGTGTGTGCTTGCAATGTCTAGCTGTGTCTAGGTTTTTCTTTTCCCCCTTCTGCTTATCTTGCTTCCTGGTGTGGTGCTTTTTGCTGCTGTAACCTAGGACTTATCCCTCGTGAATACTTGACTTACTGCTCATTTAATTTGTCTGCGCATGCCTGCTGCTAAGCCACCTGCTGTGTTGCTTGTTCATTGTGTAGTCTAGTTTCTCCCCCCACCCCCGCCTCCATGGTGCTCTCCATCTCCTCTATCTACTCTAACTGCTTCTCTATCACCTATCGTACCTCTCTTTCCAAGCCTGGAAGCAAAAAGTTTAAGAAAGCACTCCTGGTCTCCGACACAGGCCTGCCCATCACTGACACGTACGTCAATGCTTCTTCCAGACAGGCTATCACTGAGATCCTCTGTGCCATCCCTATCCGGTCCTATGGACTCCCCATATGGTCTCAATCCTCTCCCCTTTCTCTTTTTTCCCCATTAATGTCAGAACCAGATGGGAAGTACTCCTAGCACACTTCCCATCCTCTAGTTGTATCATTAATATCTATCAGAACGGCATTGTTATGGCCCAGGGCTCTCAGCACAACCTCCTCCTTCTTGATAGGCATCTCCCTTCTCTCATCAACCTCCCTCCGTCTACTGCCATTACTCCTTCTGCCACCCCCTTGGCCCTTTTGCCACCACGGACGGTTGTACCACATCCCTGCACCCCTCTGTGGAAAACCTTCAAGGGGGACAACCAGTTTCACTTAACTACTATCAAAGCTTGTTCTGCCATTAAACCCTCTTCTAGCATCTGTCTCCTCAATGAAGACTTTGACCTTGACGTTCTTGCCCTCACTGAGATGTGGTGCAATGCCAGCTCTGTCACTGCTCTTGACACTCTTATTCCTGAGGGCTAAAAGATCCTCTCCAAGCCCAGGCCCAACCGGTCTGGAGGCAGAGGGGGCCCTGATCACCCCTGAATGGGTCCCTTCTACTATCATACCCACTCAATCCTATTCTTGCTTTGAATGCCTCGTCTGCAGGCTTGGTGTTTCTCCTACCCTCTCGCTTACTATCGCCACTATCTACAGGCCCCTGGCCCGGTGTCCCTCTTCTTTTTTTAATGGGTCGATCTCACCTTTTCCCTCCTGACCTCTACCTCCAAGCTTCTCCTCCTCAGAGACTTTAACATTCATCTTGAGTCTTCTGATGCGGCCACTGTACTCTTCCACAACCTCTGTGACTTTCTTTCCCTCACCATTCTTCCCTCTGGTCTGACCCACTCTGTTGGCCATAGCTTGAATGTGCTCATCTCAGCAGGCATCCCAATCTCTAACCCTCTCACTAGACCTCTCTCCTGCTCTGACCAGGCTCTCTTCTCCTCTCATCTAGAGATCCTGGGCTCCGTGGCTAAGCCTCTGCCTGCACTACCAGTCTCCTTCTCCATCATTCGACCGATTAAGTAAGTGTCAGTTGCTGCTTTTTCCATGACTTTAGACACCCTTGCCCCTGTCATGAGGATCTGTACGAAGCCTTCCTCCAAGCGCAAGATTTGGTATGATTCGGACCCAACCTACCTGAAACACGAGTACAGAGTTGCTGAATGGAAGAGGCAGGCCTAAAACACATCCAGTGACAAACTGGCATGTCGCCTGCTCCAAAGGTAATTCCATCTCTCCATCTGCTCCAAGAGTAGGGCCCACATCCAAGCCGGCTTCTCAGGGTCTAGCAACAATACGGCTGAATTGTTCAAAATCTGTAAGGAACTTGCCAATCCTGCCGCAGTGTCTACTTCCCCTTTTCCATCCCAGGCCCTCTGCACTGCACTGACCTCCTATTTCACAACCAAAACTGAGGACATCCTGTCCTCATTCTCCTCTACCCCCTCCCTATTCCCCCACTTGCCCTCAGGCCTCCCATGGGCCCTCTCTCTCCATCCCCCATACTCTCCTCTTTCATGCCCCTAGCACCGAATGAGATCTCTAAAACTGTCTACTCTATTAAAGTCCCCTCCAAACAGGTGCTCCCCTGCTCCTCCAGAACAATCAAGGACAACATCTCCTCTCTCTCTCCACTGCCTTAGCTAATTTCTGTAACCACTCCTTTAACACTGGCTCCTTCACACAATTCCTCAAGCACTCCCTTGTGCACCCTCTCCTAAAAAAGCTGTCAGCTGACCCCTCTTGTCCGGCTAACTACACCCTATCTCCACTACCCCCTTCCTGGGAAAACTCAATGAGAAGTTGATATTCTCCCAACTGACCCACCACACTGAATCTGTTGACTCTCCTCATGACCACCAGCCTGGCTTCAGAGCATCCAGAGGCACGGAATCTGCTCTCCTGAACACCCATGAAGAAGTGCACTCAAACCTTGATTCTCACTCTCCTGTTCTCATCCTCCTTTCTTTTTCCTCTGCCTTTGACACAGTCAATCATGCCACCTTAATACAGCTGATATATGATACCCTTGGTATCATGGACCTGGCATTGGATTGATTGACCTCTTTCCTATCTGATCAACCTTCCTGTTTGCAACTGGGCCCTTTCCTCTCCTCCATCTCACTCTCTACCAGCAGTGACCCTGTGGGCTCTGTTGTATCACTGTAGCTCGTCAACATCTACCTTGCCCCTCTGGTCCACCTGATTTCCTCCTTCTCTCCTCATATGCAATGTTATGCTGAGGACACACAGCTCTCCTGCAAGCTTCCCTCCACTACCTCCCCTTCTTCCTCTGTCTGTCCTGACTGTCTGACTGGTATTCAGGCATGGTGCATGGATAAGGATCTCTGTCTTAATGCCAGTAAGACCGAGATCCATCTCATTGGGACCCCTGATCTCTGCTACCCTCCCACTCTCTGGCCACCCTCCTTGGGTCCCCTCCCCTCACCATCCAGCGAGGCTATAAACCTTGGTATCATCTTTGACTCCTCTCACTCCTTCTCCCCTCACATCGTGGACCTTCCCAAGAAGGCCCACTTTCAGCTCCATCTTCTCAGAGGCATTCTTCCTTCCTTACCTTCCCTCAGAAACTCAGTGTCTATAGTGCTCTGGTTCTCTCCAGGCTGGACTACTGCAACAGCATCTTCCTCAATCTGCCCCTCTCCTCTCTCACCCCGTTCAACTAATCCAAACTAGGACTACAAGATTTATCCTTGGCCCCACGCCCAGGGGCCGCATCTCTGCAGCCCTTAAATCTCTCCATTGGCTACCAGTGGCTGCAAGGATCAAATTCAAGACCCTCTGCAGCTGTCCAGTCATTTGGTCGAAAATAAAAGATCGAATGACCATTTGGTCGAATACCAATTGGTCGGAAAAAAAAGGTCGAATTTTTTTATTAATTTATTTATATATTTTTTTTTCGTTTCGGTTGGTAAAAAAAAAAATAATAAAGAAAAAGGAGGGTTGTCGGGGGAACCCCCCATAAAAAAATAAAATAAATAATAAAAAAAAAATCGACCATTTTTTCGACCATTTGGCATTCGACCAAATGGCATTCGATCATTTGGTTTTCGACCAAATGACTGGTAACCCCTCTGCATCATCCACAAGGCTTTCTGGGGCCTGGGACCCTGCTACATCCAACTCTCTCTCCCTAAATACCTTTATTCTAGAGCCCTTTGGTCCTCTAGCTCCAAACTCTCTGCAGACCAGATGTTTTTCCAAGCAGAGAGTGTGGGTAGATCTCTCCCTTCGGCAGGTGCTTCCCTCTGGAATGGCCTCTCTGCCCCGCTCAGACTTGAGCCGCACCACCTTAAGTTCTGGAAGCTTCTCAAGACCCTTCTTTTCTCTACCTCCTCCCCTCTCACCCTCCATTGCTAATGCCCCACCTGCCCCTTCGACTGGCGGCTTGGTCCCTCATTAGCTATTCAGAGCACCAGGCCCTCCTTGACCAGTCTATACTAGCACCCCCAAACTAGCACTGCCTTCTGGGCCTCCTTCCCTGACTAGCCTGGTGGGTTGGGCTTCCCCCCCATGCCTGGTCCAACCCCTGTCCTCGCACTTAGATGGTGGCCCACCCCTGGTATCCCCATGCCCTTGCCCCCGGTCAGTTGTGCATCCCTCCCAGGTCTGGTCCACCTCCAGAGGCATAGCCAGAATTGTCTAACAAGTGGGGCTTGAAACTAATGTAGTTGGGCCCACCGCACTGACATTGACATCTGTAAAGCCCCACACAGTGCTGCTGAGTGGGAATTTACAGATTTTGGGTGGGCCTTGCCCGCTCAGGCCCTATTCTGTCTACGCCCCTGTCCACCTCCCTTCCTCGCTCTTAGATGGTGTTCTACCCCTGGAATCCCCTGGATCTTGCATCCCCTGGGCTCCCTCCAGCACTTTCCTAGCCCACAAGTCCTTCTTCATTCTTCCCCTCCTCCCTGAATTGTATGCCCCATACCCTGACCGTACACTTACCCTTATGCCCCCTGACCACTCACTTCCCTCATGCACTTCTTGATACTGCACTTGCACAATCCAAATGTTACAAGGCCTAGTAGGACTGTTATTGTTGTTTTTCTCACCTGTTCTTGTGGCCCCTGGAAATATCTTTTTGCTGTACTGTGCGCCTTATAGATATGCAATAAATAAATCAATTAATGCCCATACACTTCCAATATATACAGTATGGCTGCCAGACAGAACTGGAATGCTGATGCAAAACTATGCAAAATGCTCACAATTTCATAGACTAACTCTATTCTAATATACATAACATGCAGTACAGATATTTTTCAGTGCAAAGTAATTAAACAATTGTGCATTATGGCTGTCTAACATGCCTAAAGTGCAGTTGCATATCTGTGCAAAATAAGCAAGATTAGTAAAATACAGTACTGACTCTTTTTCCTGAAAACATACTTAGATCTAAAGATCTTGTGCAATCAGAACCGCCATCCACGTAATGCCTACAATATAGCTTTGTCAAAATGAAAGTGCTAGTGCATATCAATACCCTAAATAGTGATAAGGTGCTAATGCTTTTCAACGTATATTAAAACGTATCATGGAACAAAAAATGTAACATTATTATTGCACTTGTAATGCAGTTGTTGAAAAACTCATATGGAAAAAACGCAAAGCATTCCAGTTTCAATTAACCTCTAGGCCCAGAAAGAAAGCTCCAACAACCAATCAAAACTAAAAAGATATCCCCCTGATGTTACTAAAAAGTGAACAACAGAAAAGAGAAACACGATTTTTGTGTAAAGAAAAATATAATAAATGGAAAAATAAAATGTAATCTTAAAAAAGACAGAAACACTGCTCAGATAACAATGCTGAAATAATTGTTTGCTCAATAACTGCCTATTGATGCAGAAAAACTCCAGTATCTAACAGTTATACTAAAGAGACAAGTGATGAGAATGCGATTAAGTTTCCAAGAAGGTGTGCAACTCTTCATTGAGATTATGTCCATGGGATTTTTCATCTCAAAGTCTACTAAGCATTTGGTTTCTAACTGGCGCAGGTGTGATTCGTGATCACCACTCCCGTGTGATTTTTTAAAAATCATATAAGGTCTTCATGCTTTTCCTGAAAATGCTTAGCCATTGGATACGATGGATCTACATTTAACAATGCTCTAATGTGTTGTAGAATGCAAAAAAGTTGTTTTCCAATTGTGCTGCCAAATATATATATGCATTTCTTGTAGGTAGAACAACCGACATTAAGTGGACCAAACCTACCACTATTTCGTTTTGACAAAGCTGCCATATAGCTTTTGGATGACATCATTTTGCTCCAACAGGATGGAAACCACCTATAAGAAACAATTTAATTCAACCGCAAGTAACATCACATGTGGCATCTAATATCCAACCATTCATCCCTCCTCTTCAACCCTCGTATGGCCCCTCTCATTGAAATCATCAGCCAACAAGGACTTACCTGCTACAACTAACCAGATGGCATCCACATAATCTGCAAACTTAACCCAGAGTAAAGAAATCAGCAACTGGACACTGCCGGACACTACTTTCTAATGGAAATATTGATGGCTAGAGACATATTAAAACCCAATCCAGACAAAAGGGAAATAACCACACAACACAACACAGTCAATGCACCCCACCACAATATCTTGACCGGAATGGAGAATACAATACTCTCAGCCCAACAATACAGTCAAAAAATATTTTTTTTATGGACAACGCCCTTAATCTGGAACAACAAGTCAAAGTATTGCTCAAAAACTGCCATTTAAAATCTATCCAGCGTATCATGCCAAACCTATCATTCACACACAGACCCCTTGTCTGCACTTGCATCATCAAGCATGGAGTATTGCAAAAGCCCTTTTATAGGCCTCCCAGGAACCTCAGTGACTCACAGTCAAAGCACATATCTCAGCAGCCAGATACCTGCTGTGATGGAAAGGATGGGAGCAAATCATCCTGGTGCTCCTGGCAGTCAAACTCAGGATCAAATACAAACCACTTTGCATCACCCACAGATCCTTCCACAGAGGGTCCAGGAGATAACCTTCAAGAAGTTCATGTCAAGTATTCCCAAGCAAGATTGTTTGACAGAGCAAGTTGGCCTTATTGACGGCTTCATGGCAGCAAATGAAATACCAAGACGTGGCTTAATTTTCTTTTATTGCCACAAACCTCTGGATTACCATGCATAGGCAACTTTGCATACAGGAAGATTACCTAACCTTTTGGAAACTCCTAGAAACGTCTCTATTTAGATGAACATAAAAAAAAAGACTGGCTCAAAGATCAGACACACACATATCACACACATATCCCTGCGAGGAACCATCCAACAGCAGTATACATATCAATGTGCGCTTGATAATATCCCTCAGCCCAAACAGGCCTGTAACAGGACACACATCAAGTCTCCCCATCTCCCTCTCCAAACCCAGTGAAATTAGAACATTTTCTTATACCTAAAACATCAAGGAATGGTCAAGAATGCCGTTGTGTTAAAGTTTAGTCAACAGGCTCAGCAAAAACACACGCTAATGTGTGTGTAGTATAGCCACTTTCAATCTGGACAGGCCAGGAACAGGATTTGCACTTAGTTCCTAACTATCTCGAAGGAAAATCAAACAGCTTTGAGACACTTTAAAAACAGAAATTAAACAAGGAAGGCCTTTGTGCTGTAGCTTACTCAACTAGGTCGACCACTACACACACCACCTTGCTCCTATGAAAACATCACTGGACACCTGAGCAACCAGGTTCACTCTTAAATCATCTAGAAATAAGTATGAAAATCAACTCACCACACTCCTTCTTTCTACCTTACTCCAGATGCATGACAGCAGCAGCCCGTCCGCTTGAGCAAACACCCAATCACACACTAGCCACCTTTTATTTTTCCAACCACCCCCCAAAGCTCAACCAACTGTAGAACCAGCCAAGCCCACAGCACAAAATGCTTTATTGTACAACGGAGTACAAGAGCACCAGGACTTCCCTCGGGCAACACAACCCCCACGCGCCTTAACCAAACACACCTAGATTCTCACTTGCACACTGGTAGCAGGCACTTATGATCTGGACACATCAACAGCTCAGGTTTTGCACCTTGCGGCTTTCTCCTTACGAACTCCAACCTTGCCTCTCTTACAGGACAGAGCAACAAGAGACGGCCAAAATGGCTGAAGTCATGCTATGCAAGACCCAATCACGTTCTGTTACATTTAAGGAACAAATCCAAAACAGTTGTAGAGGAGGTCCCAAATAAAGCCTGCACTCCAATCGTCCATTTTGAAGTAACAGGAACGTTCACACCGAGATATGTGACATATGATGAGCAAATAAACCAGCAGAGAGACGCAGTAGGGGTCTGCCCAGTACCCATTAGAAGAACAGCACATATTGATGTACCTCTACCAAGAACACCAAGGACAGAGTAAGGTATCCATTAAGAAAACCCTACCAGCAAATGAGATGAAATGAAGATTGCTTAAGTACCGTCCCGGAAGAAACCAAAAAAGGCCTTAATGAAAGACGAATGGTGACGTCACGAGGGCCTGGACTGACTTGCAGATAGAAGAAATTACAACCATAGAACAATGCGAAGAGACAAAACGTTATGAATAAGGATATCGTGAACATAGAATGAAGGGACAATGTGAAAATGCAGAAGCTTAGGCTGTAAGCAGGATGAAGATATCCAACCCGCTAACGCCTGTACATATGCTTGAAATGCAAGAAGCTAAGAAACCAGTGCGGCTTGCTATGCTTAGTAGAAGAATAGAGCGGCAAACGCCATGTTTACATAATGTACCTCAAAACAAAGCACAGTATTATAAGTGTGAGTACACTTTGCATTAAAAGCAGAATCAACTTAGGTTACTAGAGGCCAAGCACATTAAGCTTCATATTCTAGCAAAACGAGGATAAACAGCTGAATCGAAACTCAGCAGATGCAACTCATGCCAAAGGAGCCAAGGTCATACCAATAGAAGAAGTGAACAGTAGCTACATCTAATTGAAACTTAAGAACAGAATATCCTGCCTCTGAAAGGTCAAGATAAGAAGGCGTAGGCAGGTGGCAAGCCAAATAAGAATTAAATGCACAAATTGAGAGGCAAATTCACGGTGTCTGCAGAATTTTTTTAGTCAGAAGATGCAGTTTCGAGGCCAACCACAGTAACACAATTGACACATTGTTGTTGAAGTGATGATTCATTGTAACCTTAATTGGAGGAAGGCCGGGTAGCTGAGGGGGCACCCTGCACCTGGCTGTCCATTCTGCGTGCTGCTAGCAAAGTAGAAATTTATGCATGGGGTGGGTGCCAACCCAATCACAATGGACCAAATAATCTAGGGTCCTATAGTTAGTAGAACCAATTGGACGTCGTACTTTTAGTGACGTCTACAGTAGTCATTTTTGAAGGAAGGGCTTAGACGCCCACCTGACAGGGTTTACCCAATCCCCTCACTCTGTTACCATATACAGATATAGCACCTATATTAAAGTTACCTTTTCCGAACCAATAGAAATGCTTATTAACTTTGGAGTGTTACATGTCAGCTATGATGAGTTTTTAGTATTAATTATGTTGTTTTTATTAAGTTTGTTGGAGTTGAAGCGAGACGGACGATCAAATCACTGCTGATTTCCATGAGTACCCGTTTTTTGCACTTGTAATTAAACAGACTCCCTTTGCCAAACCATTGAGTTGTCCTTATTGAGTGGTGTTGGAGTAATGCATCTGCACCCCTCTCCATCTCTTAGGTGCAGCTATCTCGTCTTAAAGTACTTCGGAGCAAACCCAGACTCTATGGGCCCAGTCGGGAGACTCCCCACTACACTTGGTAGCAGGGATTTGATGGTTTATCGACTATCGATTATTGATTAAGTAAGACACCTATTGACCGTCGACATAAAATAACTTTAGGTCTTCGGCAATATCACAAGTCCTTTGCCATTCGGCTGAGTAGTTCGTGAAGCTCCCCGTAGACAGTGACAGAGTAAAGAAAGACTGCAGTCAGGGCCTGAAGGGACTCGTGTTCCCCACACTTCCCTTCCTATTCCTACTGGCAGCTGAGCGGGCGAAAAGCCGAAGAAAGCGGTAACAAAGCCAGTGATCCCTAGGGTCCAGAGAGGAACTATGCGAACGGTGAGTGAAACAAAAATTGAATGCTTTGGCAAATAGTGCATGCCTTAGAACAAGTAAAGGGAAAAGGTAATGGAGGGAGGCAGGAAGAAAACAAAATATAGTTAGAAGTAGAGAAGACTGTATAGATATAAGGGGAGAATGACTCAAGAATAATTGAGAAGTGAAAGTTTTTCAGGGCAGACACCCGAGAAGTGAAAGGTTACCGGGGCAGACACCCGAGAAGTGAAAGGTTACTGGGGCAGACACCCAAAAAGTGAGAGGATACCGGAGTAGACACCCGAGAAGTGAGAGGATTCGCCTTATTCCTACGCTTTAATATAGCGGCTAGAAGAAACGTGTACCCAGAGTCCCACATAATGGGGACCGATTAGACTACCACAATGTTTAAAGACATCGTGAAAGGGGTACGTTTACACTCCATGAAGGGGTAATGATTAGAGGCAGAGATATCTGTGTCCAGCTGGTGTCTGTTTAGTCTGTGAACCGTCTGTCGTATACGTTTTTTGTTGTGATGTCATATGTCTAAAAAACATTCTTTGAGAAAACGGATCCAAATTTTGTGCGATATTAGAGCTGAGATGAAATTGCATGTGAATTAATGTTTTTGAGTAAATTGGAAAATATTACATTTTTGTGAAAATTTGGAAAGGAGCTTGCGGTGTTTGGTGCTCGCTCATATTGTTAGAAGATTGTTTAAGTCACACAAAAACATGGACAAGTGTTGTATAAAAGGAAAGGAAACAGAGTTAAGCATGAAAGATATAACTCCATTGGCACACTTATGCAAGAAGTTGCCAAAACATGCACCCAAGCTAAAGAAATATAGTACCGAGTGGGTTAATGGTACCGCCCACAAGATGTTTATGCCATGGCCACAAAATGGGTCTTTACTTAAAGCCGTTTTACAACATATGACAACATATTTGCATGGCACATATTCAGGCAAGAAGTTGGAAAAATGCCTTGCTGTTCTCGAGTTGGGGAAAATGTATGAACAGGGAAAAGAGGAAGAGCCGCCAACAGATTGGATACTTAATGTATGCACAGAGGGGGGTGTGATGCCTACCGCGCCACCTGCCCCACCTGAAACAAAAACTGTAGAAAGTAAGGATGAGGGGTTATACCCACTGAGAGAGCTCAAAACAGGCATGGGGTACAGCAACCCTGAATATGAATCACCTACACATAGTAGTGACGAAAATCAAGGGAAGGATAAGGGCAAGGATTTTACCTCCGCAGTCCCACGGGACACAAGAAGAGCTCAGGCACAGACAAGTACATCTCTCGACAAAGAGAGAGAAGGGAAGCGATGGAAGGGAAACGAAAGTAAAACTGATGAGATAGCATTCGCAAAAGACGAACGGAAGCGAGGACACATTTTTTTGAAACTCGATGACGAAGGCATTGATGACGTAAAACAAAATGAGAAGTTAGGTGATGCACAGAGAAAGGGGAAAGAGAAGGAGTTAAGAGACGAGAGGATAGGAAAGAAAGACAGACAAAGGCGAGAATAGCTATATCGCGAAGAGCAAGAAAAACAGCTCAATCGCAACCCATGAGCAGCCAATGATCAAGACAGACAGAAACATCAAAGGTTAGAAGAAGAGCAAAGGATAAGTGAGAAAAGAATAAAACGATGAAGAGATGATGCAATTCGAAGGGCAGATGAACGTAGAATTGAAAAAAGAAAGGAAGAAGATAGGGTCAGAGAAGAGGCGAGGAAACGCTAGGAGTTCGATGAGGACATAGAACGTAAGCGAAGACAGAGAGCACACGATCTTGAATATCTGGGGAGAGAGGTTAAAAAACCTGCTCCAGTGGTAGATTGGGAAGACATTGAAGAATTTTTTCCTGAGCACGATTCAGTACCAGGCACGTCTAGGGCAAATATTAACAATGACTTTGACACCAGAAGCATCGGAGAAACTATCATAGATGATGAAATTGGGCTAGAACAAATACCCCAAGTGGAGGGGGAAGACGAGCAGCTAGAGAGCACAGCTGTATGACACTGAGGATGTCACCCGAAGTAGTGGTAATATGGAATTATCCCTAGATAGATTAGAAATCAGTAGGAACCAAGACGATGCAAGAAGTTGCACGAATTGGGGAAAGACAATGACTGACTCTGAAAGGGAGGAGCGCGATGAGAAACAGAGCAAAAGACGACTCCCGAGGGAAAAAGGAATAAGATGGTAAGACACTAACAAGTCTGCACCGAGGGCAACCGAGTCAGCCACACAGCCTGACCGATATGAAGAAGTATCTAACGGTCAGAGGGGGGTGTCTTCTCCGCCCTATGTGGACAGACTAAGGGCATTGTCAGGTAGATGGCAATGTGGAAATATTACCCCTGCAATAGACAGGAGAACAATGAGAGAAGAGAGCGAGGGCTACACATTCCAATTTCTGTTGCTCGAGAAGGGGGGAATAAGACCGCAATATATTCCATGGCCACACATGGATTGAGAAAACTGAAAAACAAGCTTCCAATACTGATATCGGGAGCCAGAAAATGGATACACGAGTTATAAAAGATGACAGGAGGGAACACGTTAGATATTGGGGATATTAAATGTCTCTTAATCGACATACTTGGTGAGAGAGCTGACGATGTGTGTGCACGAGCAGGCTACCCTGGTGTAACCACAATTAATACCTTGCATGACGGAGCTCCATTTAACAATTGTAGAGCCGCCGTATGGAAAGCGCTATGAGTGCTATACACAGATACTTCCGATATGGGAGCTATAATGACGCAGAAAATGAGTCTGAGGATCCGTTGATTTATATACAGAATTTTCAAGACGCATGGGTGCTCGAGACTCATGAAATTTGGACAAAATCCATACCTGTATTTTACCATATATTGTGCCAAGGACTGCCAGAACCGGTACAGAAACAGTTCAGGAAGCTGGTGGGAATTGAAGCTAAACCTTGGGCAGAAATACAGTTAACCATTGCACACTATTGTAGGTTGCTGCAGGAAAAGAATCGCAAAAAGGAAGCAACTCGAAAAGGTGAGGAAGCGAAATTGGTGCAAAAGAAATGATAATAATATGCTCTTGAGGGAGTGATGATAACTAGCACAGCTGAATCAAGCATGCAGCAGGGGGCTAATCCACAACAAAATAATCAGGGTAATGCAGTCATTTTACCCAAGGGGAAGAGGATTTAGAGGAAGAGGATGGTAGAGCAATCAGGGAGGTTTCCAAAATAATCAAGGAGGTTTTCAAAATATGCAAAATGGTAACCAAGATATGCCTAATGGGCAAATAATCCGAACTCCACCAGTATGTTGGCTGTGTGGAATGACAGGGCACTTGGCGCGCACATGCAGAAACCAAGGTATGAAACAGAACGGCCAAGGAACAGGAGCAGGTATGGTGAATCCACCTGCAGCCTTACAGCAGGGAATTGCACAAAATCAAACAGTGCAACAGCAAGCATCAGGAGTGCAACAAGGTGCACAACCTCAGAGCATGGGGAATTTTCCACAAAGACAATCCCAACAGGCACCAAAGCAGTAATCACAGCCAATGGGCTCAGGGCAGGCCATGAACCCTGGAATGGGAAATGACACTGCTCATGGAGGAAATCCAGCAGCACCAAATTTGTATATGAACTAGGACAGCTCACAGGGAACCCTGATGTGTTCTACCCTATCAGTGACACCAGACCCTCACAGGGAACCAAGGGCGGATGTCATTATAGAGGATAGGGAATGTTGCTTTCTCGTTGACACGGGTGCAACGTGCTTGTGTATTCGTGAGGGCAAGTTTTCCTTGTCTGGCGAGGCCATAAATACTCAGAGTTTCTCAGGAGCGACAAGTCGTGTTCCCTTTACAAACGCACTTCCAGTCTCTATAGGAGAATGTGAAATGAACGTGCCTTTACTGTATTCACGTCAGACCCCAGTACATATTTTGGGAAGAGATTTAATGACAAAGTTAAACATGACAATCTCGTTCACGGAGGAGGGCATAGTATGTTCAACTCCAGAAATGCACTATTCAAACTTATGCGAAATAGTTAGGGCATACTCAGGACACATAGCCATGAGGGCCATACCTTTAGAGCGGAAATATCCGCATATGGCATGCGGATGCTTATGGCAGGAATACCAGGCCTTGCAGACAGAATCATGAGAACCCCTGATGAGTTCTTATTTGGAGCCAGAATACCGATGCACAAAAGGAGGGACAAGTATTTGCATTGATGATACACACAGCTGCCATACGAGGGAAAGTAGCCTTGGTTGACGGTTACGATGACGAGGGCAGACAATGGTTTGCGATAATCGCTATTGAAGAAGGATATTGAGTGACTGACGTCACCGATGACGATCTGTTTGAAGAGCAAACAGACATAGGAGAGACAATGGTGGAAGTGAGTCTCACCTTTTGAGTGAAGATGATCAAGAGAGAGGTACCCCAGAGAATGATGCTGACACTAAATCGTCCTGAGTATTTTGATGACGATATGGCCCAGGTGCCTGTTCCAGTGTGGACAACAAGCCCCTATAACGTAGGCCTCTTGAAGGGGGTTGGGGAAGTGAAGATTAAACTGAAACCAGGAGCAATTTTACCCAAAGCTCGACAATATCCCATGTCCAGAGAGGCAGATGAAGGGATTTATAAGACCATTTCTGCAATGATGGAACAGGGCATCTTAATGAGTCGTCATGCAATACCGCGGTTTATCCGATCAAAAAATTAAAGGGAGGGTCTTGGCATTTAATCCAGGATTTATGCCCAATGAATGATATTGTTGAGGCTGAGTTCCCTCTAGTCCCTAACCCGGCTACAATTCTATGTAATATACCTGTTGAGGCAAAATATTTCACAGTGATTGAATTGAAAAATGCATTTTTCTCAGTCCCGTTGCACCGTGACTCACAAGATCCAACGTCATTCACATTCAGCCAGATGCGTCTGAAAAGCACAAAGCTGCCAAAAGGGTACTGTGAGTCGCCTTCCATTTTCAACAGAGTCCTGCAGGTTGACTTGAGCAACATTGCATTAGAAAGTGTCATCCTGCAGTATGTGGATGACATCTTAATTTGCAGCACAACAGAAGAGCAATGCAGGCACAATTCTATTCAGCTACGGACTATACTTGCTGAGAAAGGATATAAGGTTGACAAAGGAAAATTACAATATTGTCAACAGGAAGTGCTGTACATAGGCCAACTGATCTCACATGAGGGAAAGAAAGTGACACCAGAAAGGGCTGAAGCCATATTGAACACGGCTAAGCCACACACGATAAAGCAGATGCAAAGCTTTTCAGGTCCATGCAACTATGTCAGGGTATGGGTCTTCGATTACAGCTCTTACCCTAAGCTCTTACTCCAGGCCCTAATGAAGGCCCAAGTGATGAAAGACCAGATCGAATGGTCCGAGACCATGGAGAAAGGGTTTGCTGAATTCAAAAGAGCTATCTGCACAGCACCAGGGATCCCTAATTATGCAGAGGAATTTTAACTGTTTTCACACACAAATGGCAGCGTCATGACGGCAGTGCTAGCTCAAAAAACCTTGTTGGGGTACAAACCCATGGCATATAACAGTGGGAATCTGGACCCAGTAATGAGAGGCCACTTCCCATGCGAACAAAGTTTAGCTGCCGCAGTGTTCGCCATAGAGAAAGCTACAACCATCGTAATGGGATGCTCAATGACGTTGTACGTCGAGCACTCGCTATATGCGATTCTAGAGAAACCAAAGGGCACATTGACATCTCAGAGAGCTTCTGCTTATGAAGTAATCATATAAAATCCATCGATTAAGATAGTCTGATGTAAGATAGTGAACCCAGCTATGTTTATAGCAGAGCCAGTCACTGAAGGAGAGCCAACACATGACTGGGCAAATTATGAAGTATTCTATGATGAAATCCCCAGGGTGAAAGAAAATACCTTGGCAGGAGGAGAGATCGTCTTTATTGATGGGTCTTCAAGGATCCACCAAACTGATGGGCAAAGATACACAGGCGTTGCTGTGATGAAGCACACAGCAAATGGAGAATTTCGAGTGCTTCTTAGTGCATGAATACCATCTCATTATTCAGCACAGGCTGCAGAATTATTGGTGTTGATACTCGCAATTGAGAATCACGCAGACCAGGAAGTAACGGTATACAGTGACTCCGCCTATGTGACGTCGACAGTGCACACAGGCTTAGTGCGCTGGAAAAGGAGGGGCTACCTCCGAGCAGAAGACACGCCAGTGCAGCACGAAGCCTTATTGGACAGGCTGGTCAAGGCACTACAGCTCCCAGTGGGCATAGCGGTCGTGAAATGCGCCACCCACACGAAAGGGACAGATTTTATCTCACGCGGAAATCACGCAGCAGACACAGAGCCCAAACGAATGGCATCCAAAGATGAGATGATCATTGAAGTGGAAGTCATCCCTATCAATGAAAGCATGATGGTGGCACGAACTATGCCTGAAAGTCATAGCGATTTGGGGCAGACACAACTAATGGAACTCCAAGGGGAGGCACCACAGGAAATGAAGAACCTGTGGAAACGTCGAGGGTGTTCTTTAAACCCCTATGGAAGCTTGTGGCGACAAGACAGCACTGGTAAACCAGTAATGCCTGTGGCCCTATTAAAAATAGGGCTGGAGCAGTTACATTACCCAGCTCATATGACTAAAGAGAATCTAGCAGCAACGCTCGCGGAAGACTGGTTCATACCGAATTTAGCAGAGCATGTTGCATTTTTCATAGTGAACTGTTTAATTTGCCAGCAATTTACAGCAGGGCACACATTAAAAGTTATGAGAGGAGTCATCCCCAGGCCAAATGGGCATTTTCAGCACTTGCACATCGATTACGTCGACATGATTCAAGTATTTGATGGGTACATATACTTAATTGTTGTGGTGTGTCCAGTCTCTCGATGGTTTGAGGCAGGTCCATGTGCACACCAAACTCTACCTGATGGGGGGTCTGCGAAGTCATGAGATCAAATAATGGCCCTCATTTTGTCAATGCAGTGTTCGAGCAGATTAGCTTGGTGCTTGGTATAAAGCACAAGTTCTCGTCGGCGTATCATCCACAAGGTAATGGCATCTGTGAGAAGCTCAACAGCTTCTTAAAGGAAAGGATAGCCAAGTTGAAGCTTACTCTAAAGAAGAGATGGTTGCACTGCCTTCCACTGGCATTGTATGCTCTTCGGAACCAACTCAGCTCCGACCATCATCTTACGCCACACGAGATAGCCACAGGAAGAAGAATGAGAACTCCCCTAACACCCCGAGACAGAGCTAGATGTGATGCCCAGTCAACAGGAGAGGTTTTAGGATCTGAAATGCAAAACTATCTGAACTACATGACATCTTGCCTTACTGTAATTTCAGACCAGCTGCAGCGTCGACGAAAAGGGTGCAGCGCAGCACGGGACAATGAAGGAGACGCTACAACAAATCAAGTTCATGGTCTACGTGTTCCACTCGTGTTCCCTGGAGATGCCGTCTTTGTGAAAAACGATACGAGGAAAAGATGGGACGAGCCAAGATTCAACGGTCCCTTTATAGTGGAGGACTGTACTCCATCCGCAGCGAAACTGCAAGGCAGGAAAGCATTGATTTTTCTCGGTGATATCAAACCCTACATCGGAGAAGGCCCCCTGCCTGCACACCAACGAGAGGAATTGACGCACGACAGGGACGAACCACAGCACATGCAGACGAGATCCATGATGCGGAAGAAGGGCGCATAAACAGCCAGACCAAGATAAGGAATTTTTTGCAAGTTGTGGCTTAAAATTGGACACATACTCTAAGCAAAAAAGGGGAAAAGGACATAACAAATGGACACTCTGTGCATCCTAGTTGCAGGGTGAAGAAGAAAATAACACGCGTAAGCCACAACACAGGTCATTAGCTATTGAACTCTGAACTAATACACACAAAAGCTTTAATGAAGAAAGGAGAACATAAGAGGTTTTGATCAAGGACATATAAGCTGGAAGAAAAACTAATATCCTGACTCTTTTTGCACAATAACCCTGTTCGGAATCACTTATGGTGTCCCACAGTAGTAACATCACAAAAGACGTAATCACCTACTTTGACTTAGTGCTAAAGTCATACCCGTCATTCGTAGGAAGGCTCACCAGTGTCACTGACTTTTTACAAGATCCCGAAAACTAAAAGATAATAAGACAACTGCTCACTGTCATAGCCAAACGATTTGTTCTACTCCCTGAGTACAGTGAGGAAAAACCAAATGATCCCAACACAGGCGGAAATAGATGAGCTCATCAACACACTGTTCTTTTGCATAATCAAAGATTGTCCAACTCTCATTGGGAGAACAACAGACACACTCACATTTCTTTGAGATCCAGCAAATACAGAACATTTGCGTCATCTCTTAAATAAGGTAATCATTCTGGTTGGGTTGCACTCCATACGACCGGACAGCGAAGACATTGTTTACATCAAGGAAAGAACATGTAATCCTGAATCTAAACAAAGACAGGACAGATGTCCCTGTCACCGGAAGACAGCAGGTTGGCACACAGCGTCCTTTTTCGCCTAGTCACTGAGTTTCCAGAGCTAGTGGGGAGTCCAGTCGATGTTGACGTCCTCACTTCCATCAGATATCCAACTGATGTTGCACAGATGGAAATGCTCCTACATGGAATTATACTTTAAGTGGAACTTTCTAACCATTAGAGGAGCTATCTGAGGAGATTCTAAAAATCTCTCGCCGAGGGACAGATCGAGGAAGCAGCTTCAAGAACTTCATTGCATATGCTATTTTCTGTCCTGACTTTTCGTATCTGAACAACATACACCATGTCCTCAGGATTGAAGCAAATCAGGGGGGGTGGATTGGGAGCTCACCTATTCTGAACATGCACAGTAAAGGGGACTCATTGAAGTGTTATTTGTTTTGATTATTCCCATAGTCTAGCAAAGGAACTGTATCCTGAATTAAGAGACAATTTGTCACCCCCGAGAGGGGGGACACTTGTGTAACATCTAACACTCATGAACGCAGTATTCAAAAGATAATATTGGTGAAGGAAATAATAACATTGACATTTTTGTCGAATGACCGAGATGGGGGCCCAGAACAGCAACCTGGTCCTCCTACAAGAAGAGAGCAACCCCCCCTTCTCTGGAAGAAATGCTGCCGCCTGATTTACAGGGGCATAATGTACCTATGCATCATATTCATCACTATTTTATTGACATTAACGATCAGAACTGCATTCTTTATTGGTGCACAATAATGATGTATGCATAAGACCCACAAAAACACCCAGACCTTATTTAGTCATTCCAGTCCCTAGAAAATCTGATGGTGGAATAAATGAACTTGAAATTAATGTGATTCGCCGTGATACACACATCATTGGGGTAACAAATGGGAAGGAGAGCCGGAGACAGGGTCAGAAAGGGATGAATGAAGTGACATTACTGACAACTACACGCACGGAAACACTGAATGCACATGAAACAGGCCTAGTGTCAATCACTACAGAACCACAAACACAAACGGCAGAGAAGAAGAGACTGTCCACCATACGAAACTCCACAGCAGATGTTGTGAGAAAACAAGAGTTAAGAGGAAAACCAACAGAAACCATCATACCAGAAACTCTTAAGAAAACAAGAGCCAACTCGGAGAAACTCTCTACATAGACACAACGAATTGTAGACTCATCATTTCCATACACAGCCAAAGCAAGGAAGCTGCAAGAGGAACTGAAGAACAAAACCACAGAAACTGTATTGCAAAACATATATGTCCTAACGAAAGGAACAAGCACCAGTTCCACAGTACAACCATACAGCAAACCAATGCCAGTATGGATACGAATGTTACTAGCCAGAGAAAAGGGACTGTACAAAGAACAAGAGAAAGCAGCTAGAATATGATCAACTGAAATGGCGCAGATGAGAAGGCCTGCACCATGGACCAGGATACCTGAGAATCCTCCAGCAAGAAAAAGCCATATATATGCCTTCAGGGATGTAGTCATAGCCAACTACAGGAAAACCCTAAGAATCAAGAGAAGCATGCATGGAGATGACAATGAACTAAGCGATTACCTGGACAGCACAGCACATCTGGGAAACAACATTTGGTACCAACATATGAAAGAAGTTGGAAGATGAAGTTCAGAAGGGGAATGTTTTGTATGTGCACTCCTACCATACAGCATGGGGAAGTCCAAGATCTTCGTGGCTGTAGAAATTGATGTCCAGACAGCACACTGTATGTCGCACGTAACAATGTGCAAGACCAGAGGCCAGTTCATGGGTAGTGATGCCTTTCTGAAATGGGCAACTGAAGCAACTGATCCAAATGAAGACGATTATGTCCAGGACATAAAGACAAGAAACAATGGAAAGACAAAACACATTGTGATAAGATATGAGAATCCTGGAGTTAAAGGAGCAGAGATTAGAAGAGAAGCAAATCAGAAGCTAATTGTCAAAGGAAAAACTCCAGATTAAGCTCGGAGATGGAAGAATCGAGGCCAAATGCAAATTTGGGGAACAGTGTTTTCACCAGACGGATGGGAGAAAGGAGTAGTGATGTGCAGAGCATGGATGGTCTTCGGTCACTACGAGCCAACCATCAACATAGTGCGAAACGGATGCAAGCCATTATGGCCAAAACTTGCAAACTACTCACATGGGTCGAAGACAGAGGAGAAAGCCCAAAGTTCTGTTTCAGAAATAACGCCACAAGAAAGATGGGAGAAAATCATAACTGTGGACGAGTTTTTGACGCTCCATGATTGGTACATGAAACTGCAGTGATTATGGACCATTATTGGGGGCGTGTGGATCCAAAGCATATATCAGACTGCCAAGAGACTGGGGAGGCATATGCATGATAGTGAACGTCCACGTTCCAGCATTGGTGATCCCGAAAAGTGACCTGAATATTGACAGTTTCCTGAAAGCAGATGCTCACCTGAGGAAGAAGAGATCTGTGGAACTGACAACTCGAAAGAAGAGAGAAAATTACTTTTCTGCCAAATCAGAAGAAGCCTTTCATGCAATCCCATACAAACACAGGCTGTTTAGCCTCACCTCATCAGTGTTCGCAACGATTTGTCAAGATTTCTGCTTGAAGCAAATACTAAATGTTTGTAGATAACCATGTAGGAGTTACTGCCGACCATCAACACGATTATAAAAGGATTTAATGTGATTAAAGAAGAATTAAGAGCCATCGGACTGATGACTCTCCAGAACAGATACCTGCTTGACATGATCACAGCTATGGATGGAGGAGTTTGTGCAAAAATAGGAGAATCATGTTGCACGTTCATACCATCACACGATGAGGAGAATGGAACCTTAACTGAAGCTATAGGTATGCTGACAAAATTACAGAACCAAATGATTGATGAAACCGATGAAGTTGATGATGACAGCTGGTTTGGATCATTGTTCCCATGGGTCCCACAATGGATGGCAGACATGTTCAAGTTTCTAGGAGCCCTGCTAGTGATGATATTACTAGGATTTTGTGTTATCAAGATAATAATGTCGCAATGCCCGAAAACTGCGAAGAAAGCTATAGGGATGAAGATCATGATTGATGTCGAGCCAGGATGGAAGCCCAAAGACCTGACTGATGAAGAAATAAGAGATTTTGTGAAGGCCAGCAGGCACGCGCCAGAAGGTACAAAATTTCTCTATCACAAGAAGCACAGAAAGTATGTCGGAAGGTAGATTTACTGCAGCCTGAATGGACAATGTCAACTGATGACAAGGACGAACATGTAAGAAACGCAGGAAGCCTGAAGGGAGTTATAAAGATATGGACTCCAAAGAGACACTTCTTCGGGCCATCATGTGTAGATCCAGAAGATGAAGAAGAAATGAACCGAAGAGACGAAGTGAAGAAGAATACAGAAGAACAGAACAAAATTGATCTAGAGAAGGAAGTGAAAGTGGTTGATGGATCGCCCAGAGTGGGGAGTGTAGTGGAGGTCCCAAATAAAGCCTGCACTCCAATCATCCATTTTGAAGTACCAGGAATGTTCACACCGAGATATGTGACATATGATGAGCAAATAAACCAGCAGAGAGCCGCAGTAGGGCTCTGCGCAGTACCCATTAGAAGACCAGCACCTATTGATGTACCTATACCAAGAACACCATGGACAGTAAGGTATCCATTAAGAAAACCCTACCAGCAAATGAGACGAAATGAAGATTGCTTAAGTACAGTCCCGGAAGAAACCAAAAAGGCCTTAATGAAAGATGAATGCTGACGTCACGAGGTCCTGGACTGACCTCCAGGTAGAAGAAAAGACAACCATAGAATGATGCAAAGAGACGAAACGTTATGAATAAGGATATCATGAACATAGAATGAAGGGAAGATGTCAAAATGCAAGAAGCTTAGGATGTAAGCAGGATGAAGCCCGCTAACGCCTGTACATAGGCTTGAAACGCAAGAAGCTAAGAAAACATTGCGGCTTGCTATGCTTAGTAGAAGAATAGAGCGGCAAGCGCCATGTTTACATAATGTACCTCAAAACAAAGCACAGTATTATAAGTGTGAGTCCACTTTGCATTAAAAGCAGAATCAACTTAGATTACTAGAGGCCAAGCATGACAAGCTTCATATTCTAGCAAAATGAGGATAAACGGCTGAATCGAAACTCAGCAGATGCAATTCATGCCAAAGGAGCTAAGGTCATACCAATAGAAGAAGCGAACAGTACCTACATCTAATTGAAACTTAAGAACAGATATCCTGCCTCTGAAAGGTCGAGATAAGAAGGCGTAGGCAGGTGGCAAGCCAAATAAGAATTAAATGCACAAATCGAGAGAAACTAGGCAAATTCACGGTGTCTGCATCACGTGACCATCCAAGCGAGGAGAAGCACGAGTTCACACCTACGCGTGGCATCCACCAAGGAGAAGATAGCAGAACTTTCTCAGTCAGAAGGTGCAGTTTCGAGACCAACCACAGTAACATAATTGACACATTGTTGTTGAAGTGATGATTGATTGTAACCTTAATTGGAGGAAGGCCGGATAGCTGAGGGGGCACCCTGGACCTGGCTGTCCATTTTGCGTGCTGCTAGCAAAGTGGAAATTTATGCATGGGGTTGGTGCCAACCCAATCACAATGGACCAAATAATCTAGGGTCCTATAGTTAGTAGAACCAATGGGACTTCGTAATTTTAGTGACGTCTACAGTAGTCATTTTGAAGGAAGGGCTTAGGTGCCCACCTGACAGTGTTTACCCAATCCCCTCACTCTGTTACGATATACAGATATAGCACCTATATTAAAGTTACCTTTTCTGAACCAATAGAAATGCTTATTAACTTTGGATTGTTACACGTCAGCTATGACGAGTGTTTAGTATAAATTATATGTTTTTATGAAGTTCGTTGGAGTTGAAGCGAGAAGGACGATCGCATCACTGCTGATTTCCATGACTCCCCGTTTTTTGTACTTGTCAGTTAACGGACTCCCTTTGCCAAACCATTGAGTTGTCCTTATTGATAGGTGTTGGAGTAATAAATCTGCACCCCCATCCATCTCAAAGGTGCAGCAATCTCGTCTTAAAGTACTTCAGAGCAAACCCCTACTCTATGGGCCCAGCCGGGAGACTCCCCAGTACACAGTAGCTGTAGACTTTGTTAACAACTTGTACTTCAGCACTGACTACAAACGATTTGCAAATTGACAGCTGAGTATTGGAGAAGGTGAAAGGTCATCCGAACTCGGCGTTAATCTGCTGGCATCAGTTTTTGAAGATTGCACGTAAGAGCCCTTCTCTCTTGCAGTCAGGTTCACATTGTATTATACATTATAAAAGGCAGAGCTGCAAACGACTCATAAATGTTGTTAGGTTTTTATTGGGTAACATGCCGGCTAGTAAAGCTTAGAAACATCATAAAAAATTGAATACCAAATCACCCGTTGCAGAGCCTGCTATGTCCACTGCAATTTTGTCGCACTTAATAGCAGAAATCTGATGATTTTGCAGTTACAGAGTGTTTTTATTGGAAGGCATCTTGTGAGTTCACTTCAAAACGTTTTACAGTGATCTCCAAGGGCGGCACTCAAGACCCAAACCCACTTCATGCTTCAGGATATCCACACAGTATACATTCGAAAACAGTAGGTCAAATCCCCAAAAAGTGGCCCTCGTTTCATTGACGCTACTTTTAGAAATACACGGGTCACTATTTTGCCTAGATTCCCTGCACGTTTGAAAAGGGGTTGAATAGTAGCCCAACGATGCGCTGTCTAGCCCCCTTACATACATTAGTGTCAGGAGTGGGCTTCAGTCATTAATGTATGACGGGCTCCCGGTAAGCACGTGGTGCTGGGAATGAATGCCGTCACTGTGCAATGCGGCAACAATTAAAAATAAGCACTCCCATAGAAATGACAATAGAAGAGCAGCGATTCACACCGATGCTCTCCCACGTCAAAGACAATAATGGGCCTCATTATGACTATGCCCGTGCAAAATTAACATGCAGCTAATTTCTTTTTCTAGCACGTTTCTGCACCGGCATACTCCAAGTTTGCTAGTGGGGCTCCTGATTTACCTCCAGCCAAGAGGTAAGACAGGTTCCTTACCGGCAAAAAATAGCCGGTTGACTTGCATTGGCCTATGGGACTCCATGGAATGGGGAATTTGCACTGTTCCTGCCACTTGTAATCTGCTGTAATTCCGGCAGACCAAGTGGCGGGAAAAGTAACTCCGCCTGGTGGTATCCCGCCAGGATTCCCGGCAGAACACACACAGCCTTGTAATGAGGCCCAATGCATGAATGGTTCAGAAATAGACCTCTCATGCATGACACCTTCCTGACGCAGAGGATGGTCTTTCGTTTTGCGCATTTCAAAGCGCCTCCCATTTGAGGATCCAGGACACGCATTGAAATGCAATGTAACGCCCACTTTTCTGCACAAAAGCGCAAAGGGGCTGAAAAAGGGCCTCTGAATATGCACATCTAAGATGCACATATTCAAATGCCTTTTCTGAATTGGGGTGTGCCATTTTTTGGTCCAAGTGAGGGGACGCCATTTGCACCAAAAACATTTTGAGAATCTGCCACAGTGCGTCTGCATGGGAGATGATTCGAATGTGAGCAGTCATCCTTAAAAAGAGGATTTGTTTGGGAATCTCGAAGACTGGAACAGGGTTGATGGCACACTCCTGTCTCCCAGCTCTCCAGTATTGTGGGGTAGGGGGTTAGTATTTTCACACAGCAAGCCCTGTGGAGAGCTACAGGTCTACCCAGTGCTCTACAGCATGTGAGGGGTAAAGGGAGAGTAAAATGGGCAGCATGTTCCCTGCAGGTGCCACAGTGAAGGGCACAGGACCTACGGAGCAGTCTGTGGCATTTTTTTGCCCAGCTGCTGCCACTGTGAGAGCAAGATCATCATATGGTCCCCGCAGGTGTTTAGGGAGTAGTAAGTGTCCAGAACAACGTGCAGAATGGCGTGCATGATGGAAGCACTGGTTGGCAGAGCCTCCCGAAATTTGTGGGCCCACCAGCACACCCTTGAGATCAGGGGCATAGCTTAGTCAGTGATATTGGGGGGGGGGGTTCTGAGTTTTTCCCAACAAGCTATACAGTGTACCCGACTAAAAAGGGGGGTGTGGTGAGGTAGTAACCATCACACTGGTGTGTCATTTAATAGAAACAATAGCTTTATATTACTGTGACTGCAGTTTCTTTGGATCTTTTGTTGTATTGCCCTACATTTCGTATGTATCTCGGCCTTAACCACCTCCATTCATGTCTCCTACAGAAACCTCTGATTTCTGATCTGTCACAAGACCTAGGGAACACGCAACTACTGACACAAGAAAATCATTGAAGGGTTTTTACTAAGAAACAGTAAAACATAAACATATTGCATGTATATTGGTTCAGGATGGCTGTAACATAAAGGTCCTTGGAAAATGTAAGAATTGTAATCAATATTCTATAGGAAGGACAGCAAAGAGGCATACAGAAAGTTCCAGACAGGAAGGTCTCCTGCTTAGTTTGTCCTAGTGTTCAGTCCTTAGCCCTTAATCTATGCACCACAAAGCACCTCTGCCTCTCTTGTTATATCTTGAGGCTTCCTCTCTCTTGGCAAGTGTGCTGGAAATCCTCCCTTTTTAGTGGGGCTTTACTCTCTATTACTCACTCCCTTCTTCTATCACCAAGGGCTCTCCACCTTTATCACACATACCCTCTTCTGGGGATCACAGCCATTCTGTATCTCTCTTTTCACTGGAACACCCCTCTTCTGGGGATGAAATAAGTTCTCCTCTTCCGTTAAATCTGCCCTCTTCTGAAGATCGCAATCACTGTCTCTCTTACTACTTATCACTCCCCATATTCTCTCGGGTCATGGGTTTTGGGGGTATCTCTGTCTTCTGGCCTCATTAGGCTCCCCTCCCCATCACTGGAGTGAATCCTCTGCCCTGCTTAAATTAGCACTCCTCTTCCTCTCTGGAGCACACACCCCCTTATGGGCTCTGGAGACTCGTCCTCGCTCACAGGAGCACCTCCCTCTTCTGAGCTCACAAGGCTCTTGAGCCCCTCATTGGAGCACAAACCTCTTCTGAGTTCCAGGTGCTCTCATCTTCCTCATGTGAGCACCGCCTTCCCTCTTCTGGGATCACAGGACTCTTTTCCCCCTCACTGGAGCACAACACTTTTATGGGCTCAATGAGTTCTCCCCCTCACTAGAGCACACCCCTCTTTGTGAGGTTCCAGGGTCTCGCCCCTTCCTCATTGGAGCACACACCTCTTTTTTCTGCTGAAGGGGCTTTTATGTCACTTCTCTGGTGCTCTCCAGCTTCTTCAAAAAACTCCTTTCCCCAGTGCTAACCCGAGGGATACTCTCTGAGATTCTTAGCCTCTGTTTTGAAGTCGTCACCATCTTTTGCAAATTGACAGCTGAGTATTGGAGAAGGTGAAAGGTCATCCGAACTCGGCGTTAATCTGCTGCCATCAGTTTTTGAAGATTGCACGTAAGAGCCCTTCTCTCTTGCAGTCAGGTTCACATTGTATTATACATTATAAAAGGCAGAGCTGCAAACGACTCATAAATGTTGTTAGGTTTTTATTGGGTAACATGCCGGCTAGTAAAGCTTAGAAACTGCATAAAAAATTGAATACCAAATCACCCGTTGCAGAGCCTGCTATGTCCACTGCAATTTTGTCGCACTTAATAGCAGAAATCTGATGATTTTGCAGTTACAGAGTGTTTTTATTGGAAGGCATCTTGTGAGTTAATTTCAAAACGTTTTACAGTGATCTCCAAGGGCGGCACTCAAGACCCAAACCCACTTCATGCTTCAGGATATCCACACAGTATACATTCGAAAACAGTAGGTCAAATCCCCAAAAAGTGGCCCTCGTTTCATTGACGCTACTTTTAGAAATACACGGGTCACTATTTTGCCTAGATTCCCTGCACGTTTGAAAAGGGGTTGAATAGTAGCCCAAGATCGCAATCACTGTCTCTCTTACTACTTATCACTCCCCATATTCTCTCGGGTCATGGGTTTTGGGGGTATCTCTGTCTTCTGGCCTCATTAGGCTCCCCTCCCCATCACTGGAGTGAATCCTCTGCCCTGCTTAAATTAGCACTCCTCTTCCTCTCTGGAGCACACACCCCCTTATGGGCTCTGGAGACTCGTCCTCGCTCACAGGAGCACCTCCCTCTTCTGAGCTCACAAGGCTCTTGAGCCCCTCATTGGAGTACAAACCTCTTCTGAGTTCCAGGTGCTCTCATCTTCCTCATGTGAGCACCGCCTTCCCTCTTCTGGGATCACAGGACTCTTTTCCCCCTCACTGGAGCACAACACTTTTATGGGCTCAATGAGTTCTCCCCCTCACTAGAGCACACCCCTCTTTGTGAGGTTCCAGGGTCTCACCCCTTCCTCATTGGAGCACACACCTCTTTTTTCTGCTGAAGGGGCTTTTATGTCCCTTCTCTGGTGCTCTCCAGCTTCTTCAAAAAACTCCTTTCCCCAGTGCTAACCCGAGGGATACTCTCTGAGATTCTTAGCCTCTGTTTTGAAGGCGTCACCATCTTCTCATTTGCTGTGAAGAACTTTCAAACTGATTGGATAATTGTTAGTAGAAACTAGGCTTTGACTCTACCTGCGCTGCACTTGAAAGTTGCTGGTGTGATTGGACTAGTTTGCTGCAAGGTCACGGGTGGGTGAGGTGTTGGCCACAACTCGTGTTTAGAATTGGAACGTGTTTGAACGTTTCAGCTAACCACCAAAAACATGCAAATAAAATGCGCGCAACCCACTGCAAACAAAGAGCCTTAGAGTGAAAACTATTTTCAAATTTCTATTCGAGCGTAAAGGTATCCGAGTTCAAACACTCTGATCAAGTAATTTCCTAGTCCAAGCCAGCGGAGGAAAGCTTTGAAAGGCTTTCTGCCATTTTGGAATTCTTCCACTCTGTTTTCAACACAAGAGCTTTGGTTGGTTAGCAGCTCTGCTCTTTCCTTGCCAGCTTATTGGTCCCCTGCAAGGAAATCATTTGGGGGGCTCTGATGTTTGAAATGCCATCAGGGACAGCGAAACATATAGAAATATTGCTACCTGTGAAAAATCAGTTTTGCTTTGGGTAGGAAATATTTTCTTAAATCCTGTAGATCTGGGGGTTAGGGAAAGACATTTGTCTTTATAAGCACTGCTTCCAGGAGGGGTGAGGAGGCTGGAATGCGTTAGGCTTTCCCCTTCAAGGATTTTCACCTGTTGTCTAAAGGATCTCTCTGGATGTGCTAGTGGCTAGTGGCTCTCCATAACGTATATTGGTAGACCTTACCTAAACCATTGCTTCTTTTGGAGCCCTAAGCATGATGCATCCTGGAAGATGCAGTCCTGACTATTCAGTTCCTTTGGGATCAGGTAATTACTAACTAGTTGTTAGATCAGTGATCGTCTGCCTAACATTGTGGGTCTGATTTGGAGAGACTCTCAGGTTGGATCTCTTGGGAAAATCCTGTGGGGTTAGTCTGCAAGTGCCTTCTCCACCAGCCTTTTGCATTAATCTTTCTCCATGTACCAGATAGCATTTAGGATGCTTAACTGGTCATATTATTTTGTTTCTCAGGGTCCTGTCCATCATACTCCCAGGAAGACAGTGGATAGGATACGAATTTGGTACTGTGACTATGTCACAGATCTTAAATCACCACCCAGTCCTCCTACACCCACAATCCAATTCCGTAGTATCCAGATACACTGTCATAGTATATAGCATTAAAACCTGATCCAGCAGGCTGCATTGGGTGGTAACAGCCCAAGGCCCAATTTATAGGCCTGAGCACAGCAGGACCTTAACGATCAGCCCTGGTGTCGTTACCACCTGATCCGGCCTGCCGGATTGCAATTTATTGCTATTAACACCCCTGGTTTTCTATCCGAAATACCCAGGCTGCTGACCGCAATAGTTTTTGTTCGAATGAACAGAACGCGATTGCAGCGTCCTATTAATTCAAACAAAATGCTTAGCTAAGCTAGCCATCGTGAAGATGCAAGGTGGAACTTGATGAAGAGCCCCTCTTCCATTTCAATGGTGGCCCAGACTTTAGAAACAGCAGTGATGCTGCCACCAGAGAAATACGGCAAATGGGGTCATGGGGGCAGAAGGGACAGAGACTGGAGGGTTGGGGAGAGAGGAGTAAGGAGCCGGGGGTGTAGGAAAATGGGATGGCGGGTGCGATAAGCCTCCGGTTTGCATAGAACACGGACAAGGATCATGGAATTCAGCCTGGGATCCGAGCAACATGATTAGCTGCAGAGACTATCCGGGTGCTAATAAGTGTTGGGCGGTAAAGTGGAGAAAATACATCCAGTACTTGACTTTACCTCCAAAAACTAGACAAATTAAAACAGGTGGAATGGCCACCAACATACTTCTTTAAAGTCCCCACATGAATGTAGCTATCACCCCTGCATCAGGGGGGGTACATGGGTGGTAACGGCCCGTGAGAACTGTGCGCCGCCCCTTTCTGTTTGCTATTTGCACTCTAGGGTTTTCCCTGAGTGCAAATATTCGTTTTATTTTTAAGGAGACGAGCTCCACGCATATTGCCACCCCCATAATAAATAGAAAAGGAACTTAGTCCCTTTTCTATTTCAATGGTGGCTATGGTCTGGAAAGTGCGCCAGGACAGGAGTAAAACTCTCCAGTATGGAAGGTAATTGGGGAGGTAGGGAGAGGGTTGAGAATGGGTGTGGGATGTCTCTGTGGTTGGAGGGGTTGTGGGGGTGTGGGGAAGCAACAGGGACAGTTGCTTCCCCTCAGTCAAGATGGCGCCACCTGGGGAAAGGCCTCGGCTACCTGGAAAATGCAACCTGTACACAGTGTGGTCTTGCTTGCTTTTCCAGCCACCTGATTGGCTGAGCACCCTTCCCCAGCTGTGAATGGGGAATAACTCAATGTTACCACCACTAATTAACAGGTGAATGTACAGCTGATATGAGTGGCAGTAACTGTAAATGAATATGGCAGTATGACTGTGGGAAATATTGCCAGCCACAATCATAATGACCGCTATTTCTTTCCCATCATGCCGTAAGACCACTACGATGGGGATAGGTGCAGTATTAGTTTTCAATAGCATAACATCCCATCTTTAGTTTTAAATCAATGTTCAATGCTTTCTTTTTATTTGGGCCTCATTACACGTTTTCCAGGGACGCCTTGGAAGTATCTGACACTCTTTTTGGAAGTAGACCAGTAGTTTGGAATTACCATGCCCCCTGTCCAACAGTTTATCACCCAACCCCTTCCCTAGTTGAGCGCATGTGAGTGTGCATCCGTGAGTGCCTGTGAGCAATTTTGAGGGCACTAGAGCAATCCTGGTTGACAGACTTGAATAGTAGGGACTTAGCATTTGTCCTGGGAAACGTGTCAAGAAATGTTTGTATGTGTACAGCATCTTTTTTTGCCTGTCAGAATGATAATTCTTTAAGCCAGTGAGTGAGCCTTTCCCCTGGTTACACTGTGGCCCCATGGCTTCAGTGCATAGGCCGGACATTGTCAGATGGATGCCAGTATGGCATAAACAGACAAAACGCCAGAGCTTACTGGCCTGACCCATAGAAAGCTCCTTCGATGAGACTCACCTAGCTGCAGTGTGTGAGGTTCTAAAAAGGGAGAAAGGGAGTTCAGCAGTTAGGCAGTGGGAGGTCTACATGTTGTGGTCCTAGCAAAGGGTGTCTATGGCCAGAAAGAAGTGGCTGAATGAAACAAGTGACCCTATAGAAAAAGCTAGAACAGCAAAATCTAAAGAAGTTCAGAAATGACCCCAGTTATAGTTGTGCCCCCTACGAAAAGAAAGAAAAGAAGCCTAATACGGATTCCTCCCGACCCATGCACACTATCAAGGGACCACCAAAAAGGTGGTAAAGAGACGTAATTAATAAATTACAAACAGTTTGGTAAAGTGAAGTCAAATCAAGTTTTGCTTCACTTTACCAAAATGTTTGTAATTTATTAATTATCTCTCTTTACCACCTTTTTGGTGGTCCCTTGATAGTGTGTATAGGACGGGAGGAAACCGTATTAGGTTCCTTTTCTTCCTTTTCATGTGTATATTGGGCCTTTGTGCCAAGGCCTTATTTCCTCCCGTACACCTTGAAATTTAAAACCAGCCTGGCTGGAATTTTACAAGATTGAACTTTCTATCTACCAAAAAAGTGTGCACCTAGTTCCCCTCTTCCTTTATAGTTGAGCCCCCTGTCTGTTCCCAGCGTTACCCCCAGTAAAGCATTCTGCCCCAGAGGATGCCCTAGATGTTTCTGCGCTTGCTCCTCCGCCCAGCTATTTTGCTCCCTTCCCGTCCCTGGCCCTTGGGCGTATGTCCCGGCTGCGTCAGCCTCTGTACTGTCCGACCTGGATGGGACTGCCCTCCAGATGGTGCACGCACCCTATGGGGGCCAGTATGTGACTTCTAGAGGCCAAAATGAATCTAGTGGGAACGGAGTGGGAGAGTAGGAATCCTTCACCACTCCCAGATGTCCCCTCTGAACCCCCAATACTGGATCCATCAGAACCCTCAGTACATGCCTCAGCCTGTCCCAGACGAGAATTCACCACCAGCCCGGTACCCATCCCAGTTAGGTCACCTTGTGCATCAGGACTAGTGCATCTATTGTAAGGAGTGGGGCCACTGGAAGTGCAGCAGTCCTCCGCGGATTCAGCATGAGCGATGCAAGACCACAGACCTGTCTGCTAAGGGCCAATTGCAGCTACCTGCAGCATACCTACCTGGTCCCTTCCATCTCCCTGATCAGCCTAGATCCCCAGATCAGAATGCTTGTTCTGACCCAGCACCCAATCCAGCTCAACCCCTGGCCAGAACCCAGACCAATGCCTCTCACCCCTCTGGCAATAGTAAAAGTAGCCAGGGTGCCTCTTCTGGCACCGTGTCACTACCCTGACCCCAGCAGCCAAGTCAGAGTACATTCCAGTTCCCTCAATACTGGCAAGCACTGTACCCAGACAAAGTACCCCTGGCACCCCAACTCTTCACCCTAACCATCCTCTTCCCATCCAGTGGCCTCTATGTGACAGCCCAGGTAGGTCATATGCATGCCAGGATGCTGGTGGACACAGGAGGCACCTTCAGCACACTGAGGCTGGTGGAGTTCACGGCTGCTTCAGTGTCTGGACAGACTGTCACAGCGGTAGGAATATAGGGCATCCTCTCTAACGTTCCTGTATCATTGTGGTGCAATACCTCCTCTGGCCTACTGCAGCACTCTGCTTGACCCTGTCGCTGCTGCCCTATCCTCTTGTCTGCACGCTATTGCAAATTCTGTGCCCCTGGTCGATTCTCCCCAATTTAACAGTACACGATCCGCTAGCAGAATTGACAACATTGCTACACAAAACTTCAGCTCCGCTACGAATGAAATAGACTGCAAAGCTTGGGGAAAACAGAAAGGAAGAATGGGGAGCTACAAGCTGTCAAAAGTTTGCAAACAGACAGGACTAGGTTGTCCCTTCAAGTTGCCCCTTGCTCTCATGTACATGAGAGGTATGCCCAGTCGCTTTGCTGGGCTCTCTTTATTTGAGATCTTGATGGTAAGACCAATTCCCCTGCCGGCTGCAGCTCCTCCCTCTGTAAACAGGTTGCCTTTGGCACTGACTGATGATTCAGTTCTGGCATATTCAAACACCTTACTTCAGTGATGAGACGGATCTACCGTCAGGTCAGTGAGGAACAACCTGTACCAGGCCAGCTAAAATTACATTTACTGCAGGAGGAAGATGTAGGACACTGCCCTCTATAGCATTCTCTATTTTTCCCTCCAAAATCTGCCCTCAACCCCGCTATTTTTGATATTTAGAATATTGTTTAATTTCAAGTTTAACATTTTGAATTTACATTTTTTATTTTAATGTTGGCATTCTTTTTATTTACTTATTTTTTATTTAGTTTTTTTAACTTTGGGTTTCAAAGTTTAGTATTAGAATTTTGGCCTTGAATTATGAATTTTGATTTTTTGGATCTTTAATTATTATTTCTTGGGGGGATTTTCTGATTTTTTAAAGCTTATTATCTCTTTGGAAGCTAATATTTTTTTTAAAATTCAGAACTTTAATTTTTTTATTTGAATTTTGTTGAATTTTGTTGGGGATTTGAACGTTTTTTGTGGATTTGTGTAGCATGTTTGGATACAGTGTACCCAGCTCATTTTGCTTTAAGTGTATTTTATTTTAACATGTTCTGTTCCAGCATAACACCTTTGCCTCTCATCTGTCATTATTGCAGTATGCTATTAGGCCTCATTAAATGTTTGCCAGTACAGTAACAACGGTACCGGTAAGCTTGGCAGTACCGTTGTTACCGTACCGGCAAACTACGAGTTCTGCTTGCGGGTGCCTTTCGCACACCAGTTCTGACCTGGCGGGCGGACCGGCACCCGTGAGCAGAACATGCCAGATGCACCGGCACCATTCTGAGGGGTGCCGGTGCATCCGGCCTACACATTCCCATTGAGCCCCTATGGGCCACTATGGGGCTCAATGGGAATGGGGAGCATTTTTTACCGGTGCACAGGAATGGGCAATTACTGGGTCTGGCAAGGTCGTAATGACCCGGTAATTGCCCATTCTCGGGCACTGGTAAAATTCGCAAGTTCAGCGGCAGCCTGCCAGTTTTACCGGCAAGGCTACCGCCAAACTTGTAATGAGGCCCATTGTCTTTAAGTACTAGATTTTTGATTTCTTTCCAGCTTACTTTCTTGTAAGATATCTGCTTTCCCCTGGATCTAGTAAACTTTGCATCTGCTCCCCCAAGGACTTGGAGTACAGAAAGACTCTGACTCATCTGCGAACACACTGCTCCAACCAGTTTTTCTTATTCCCGTGGGTCTCCAAAGCCAATCCGTAATGTCCAACATTAGCTAGTTGATGCTTGCTCTTCTTGTTTGCATGTGTTTGACAAATTGTCTTTGATCGCGGCAAGCTGATCGCAATTCAACCGTTTTTTTGTCCCCTGCCTCCAATTTTAAGGAAGCAAGGGACACCCGTGCACCCTCAAAATTGCAAAATATCAAACATGGGGAGCGGGGACACTCCCACAACCCCTACTCACAAGGGTTGGTATTTTGCAATATATGCCACCAAATTGCCCGAAGGCCAAATCACCCATACATAATTTGATCAAATTGGTCATTAGGTCAATTGTTTTAGGTCAAATAGGCTAATACTGCTATCCTCCTGCTGCTCCTCCCACCTACGTTAATGGACTACCAAGAGAACTCATTCCTCCAGATCTGTCATGTGGCGACCCACAAACTTAGTCAGACCAACTGCTGGATCTGTGCCCATATGCCTCCCCATCAGGGGGCACAGAGTTCCTGCTCCAACCACTCTTGCCAGTGTCTCTGATATATTTCTCCACCATTCCGGGAAGCCCAATGAACACCTGGAAAAGGTGGATCTAACTTTGTGGTAGAAGGCCACCTTCCATGTGTGCTTCAAGTGGGAAAATCAATAAGGGACAGAAGATGTGGGCACCACCACCAGATGCCAGTACACGGTGCTCCGGTCACACAAGCAGCCCCTGGTTATGAAGAAAATGGAAAAATCTAACATGGACTGCCCTGAAGACACAGCAAACAGATGGGGGAATGTCTGATCTCACTGTCTCATACCAGTATGGTCGACGTTGTTCCAAGATATAGACCACCTGGCCCCCTGGGAAATTTTCTGGAAAAACTAGACACATTCCTCACCTTGATCGGGATCAAATTTAAAGACCTCCTGTTGGTAGGAGATTGGAATATCTGGTTGGAGAAAAATTCACATCCAAATTCATTGCCGAGCTCTTAGAGAACCATAGCTTGGAAATTCTAACAAGAGCAATATCACATAATAAAGGTCACTGTTGACACCTGATAGCAGAAAGAGCAAGAGTGGTGCAATTTCAGGAGTTGAAACCACTTCTCTTGTCTGACCACTGCTTACAACTGTTTGGCTTTCCCAGAAGGATGCGTAAACTAGCCGATCTGGACAAAATCCCTGGTGATGAAATACATAGAAGGCTAGCAGAGTTAAATAACATGCTTACATGTGAAGACTTTTTTAGTAAAGGCTCAGACATCATAGAGATATGTGATAAATATGCCCCATTGAAATCAAAGACCATAAAAAAGTCTAAATCGTGGTTTGGTCTGGAGTTGGCCTTGATGAATAAACAGTTGTGACAAGCAAACAGGAGATGGAGGTCCTCCAATTCAGAGAGTGATGCAGCAAAGGCGAAGGAAATGCTCAAAGGGTACAAAATAGCACTACTTAAGGTGAAAAAAGAATTTCTCCATAAAGAAATCAAACAAGCAGGGAACCAATCAAGGGCGCTGTTCGATGTAGTATCTTGACTTAGAAACCCAGCATGCATGGCTATGCCTAGTAAGCCCACCCAGGAACAAGCAAACAAGTTCAATAATTTTTTTTAACAAAAGGTCATAGACATTCAGGAAAATATAGATAAAATGAGGGCCTCAAAACAGGGAGGAAGCTATAGAAGAAAAGGATAGAGTGGAAAACAAGGAAGAGGAAGAACACTTCCGTTTCCAGCTAGTAAACGAGGAAGCAGTACATTCTTTGATTCTACAATTAAAACCAACAAATGACAAAGCATTTCCAATGCCGACATGTACGGGGAAATGCCTGGTAGGGTATATCACCCACTTCATAACATCTTTTGTTAACAAGACACTTGAGGAGGGTCATGTCCCCAAGGCCCTGAAGAAAGCATTAGTTAAACCACTCTTGACAAAAGTTAATATGGACCCCACAGTTTTGTAAAATGATTGCCCAGTAGCCAACCTGTGCTGGCCCACGATAATATTAGAAAAAGTAGTATGTGGAAATTTCCAAGCCTTTGTAGACAGCAAAGGACTACTGGACGTACTGCAATCCAGAGACGGCCCTGCTTGCTGTCCAGGATGACCTGTTTGAGGCCGTGGATAGATGCAAATCTACAGGACTGCTGATGCTGGACCTATCCGCGGCCTCCACGTGGTGGACAATCAGATCATGCTGCAGCGAATAGAGAAGGTTGGGAGGGCATCAAAACCAGTGGTGGATTGGTTTGGATCCTTTCTGACAGATAGTACCCAACAGGTCACTGTGGGGGGCTTTCTCTCTGAGATACTATGGTAAAAGTGTGGAGTCCCTCAGGGCTCACCACTTTCTCCATTGCTATTTAACCTTTACATCCGTCCGATGCTCGACATACTGAGGAAGCATGGGGTGAGGTTTCACTCATAGGCAGACAATACCCAGGTCTATTTCGAGGTAGATAATCTAGAAGAGACTTTGGAGAAGATGAACCAATGCATTGAAGAAATCAAACAAAGGATGGCAGGAAATCAGAGGCAGTTGAACACAACAAAAACTGAGCTGATTTTATTTGGTCCAGAGGGAAATTTATTGGGAGAAAGACAAAAGCCGGTAACCAGGATTCTTGACGAGGAATTGCAATACTCAAGGAAAGTTAAAAATCTCAGGTGCCTTTGGCAGGAAAACCTGGGCAGTGAAGCCCAGGTGGAGGCCAAAGTGAAGGCAGTCCATTACTCTCTATGAATTTTGAGAGATGTGCTTCCATATATTCCCAAGGAAGGCCAGGCAGTAGTGATAGGGGCACTGACCAACTCCCACTTAGACCACTACAATAGCCTGCTGGCAGGCATTCCATTAGGCCAGATTAATAGATTACAGAAGGCCCAGAATTCAGCTGTCCCGTTGGTTGGTCACTTAAGGAAGAGGTTGCCTGCCTGATGTATAGATGTGCGAATGGAGGTTCCATGTGTTAATTCTGCTGCAAAAATATTGCGATGCAAAGATATCGCCATATTTGTGCAGCGAAATTCACACATGGACCCTGCGGGGGACACCCCCACAACCCCTGCATCATGTTTTAATGTGCGGGGACTCCCCCGCAACCCCTGCTCCTACATTATATCCCCAACAGAAATAACGCCTATGGCGAACCAAACGCCCATATCTACAGCGATATTTTTGTTGGGAATATTATGTAGTGATACCCGAATGGATTGGCACCAGAGTATCTCACCACTAGAGTGTGCTTTTATCACCCCAAAAGAGATCTACGGGCAGGAGGTGAAATGGTTATGTGCGTACCCACTAGGAACATTGGCTGCCGAGCAGAGGGAATTGAGAAAACTGCCTCTCAAAAAACCACAACTTAATATTGCCTTCCCATGGTGGAGTATGTGCACCTATTAGATCAGAGCAGTGTGCATTGGTTCCAGGCTCCTCTGATGAAATCATTAACCATACCATCCACACCACTTCCTTGGGTCCGCCCCCAAGGATACATCCAAGGACTTTTTGGATGGAATAAAAGTATGGTTCAGCCCCTTCTGGGGATAACTGCTTTCATATGTCCTGTATGCTGTTTGGCGGTTGGGGGGGGGGGGTTGCTTGCAATAATTATCATCTGCAAACCACTCTGGTACCTCATTTCAAAGTGTTGCCAGACCCCTGGACCTTACTTGACCATGTCTCACATGCCTCTCACATCCTGGAATTCAGACTCCCTAAACCAATAACTTTACAGACTGGCCATTGAGGTGTGACACTGGTCCCCAACCTAGTTGATGTGGTCACTTTTGGAACCAGAGGGGGGCTGTGGAAATGGCATTCCCCACGTATGGACCCCTCGCAGCCTTTACCTGTGTTTCACATTTATGTACCTTGTTGTTTACTGCAGGCTTTGTGTATTTTTCATTTTACCAATGTATTGCCAAATGGATTTCCCATCTTCCACTGTATGTGACTGTATATTAATTTTCCATGCCTATGAACCTACCCACTCGCCCCTGACTACAGTTTCAGTGCTGCATATGCTCATGGTTAATTTCTGCCAAGTGCTTGTGTGTTCTCCTGTGTTTGTATTTTGTCCTGTTTTTTGTATTGTATTGTCCTGCATTTTGTATTGGTCATTGCATTGACGCCAACATTACCTTCTCACTGCATTGTATACTTTACTTTAGGATTGCTATAGTTGCCTGTTTTCTGGCTCACTGGACATTGCCCACTGTTTACCTTGTGGTCATGCCATGTATTTATAGTGTGTGTGTGAGATCCTGCCTGGCTATTTAGACCTGTGTTGAGTTCCTGGTATTTTGTTTAGTCCACTCTGTGTCCCCTGCACTGTGGTATGTGTGGGGGTTGTGGAGCCCAAGCTATTCTCCAGCCCTGGGAAAGGGCTACACTCTCTCCAAAAAACAGTTCCCCCTGTTGTTTCCGGGAACCTCTTCCCCTCCCTAGTAACAGCAATCTGACAATCTGCTTTTTTGCCCACTTGTCCATACCCTTTGATTTTCCTGACCCCCTCGTCCACTCACCAGTAACAGCAATCTAACAATCTCACCCGCCCTTTACAGCTATTGTCCTTGCCTGTTTGACACCCTTTAATTTCCATCTCCCCTTCCTGACGGTACTGAAACTAGTTCTCCCTGTTGTGTTAACCCATGGAGGGGGTATGGGCTGGTTCTGGAGGGACAATGTCCTATATCATGTAATTACCCTTCTCATTGTCATGACACCAAGCATCATGGGTGTGGGTAAAGGGCCAGCCTCTATGGTGAGGTAGCGACAGCCGTATAACCGTTTACAGAGGACCAGTAGGGTCTCTCTTGTTGTTTGCAAGTGGTGGTGGGGTGCTCATGGGTGGGGGGTCAGAGAAGCCGAGGAGACTCTTTCTGCAGGCACCCTGTACCTGTCAAGGGGCTACAGGTACAATGTGCCTGCAGACGGCCATTCTTCCCCTTTTCTCCTCCTCCCTCTAACCTGCTCTATTTTTCACCCAGTAGGCCTCCTGGCCTCTCTGACTCTGCTTCCCCCTGCTTCTTTGTCCTGGCCTCTCTGCTTCCCCCTGCTTCATTCTACTGGCATCTCCACCGCTGCTACTCTCTCCTGCTCTATCTTGCTCTCTCCTTCTCTCTACTGCTCCCTCCTCTTATCCCTCTCTCTTCCTCTCTCTTTTCTCCCCCTTTCTCTGTCTTTCTACCACTCTCTTTCTATCACTGCCTTTCTCTCGTTCTGTCTCTCTTCCTGTCCAGTTTTCTTTCCCCCTTCTCTCACCCCTCACCCTCTATACTGCCAACTTTTCTCCCCTCTGCCCCTATCTCCCCACCAGCTAGTTTCCTCCTCGCTTCCCACTCTATCCCTCTCACCGCTCCCCAGCTGCCCATTCATACTTCTCTCTCTCCTCTCCCCAGTCTCTCTCTACCTCTCTCATCGTTCCCAGCAGCCTCCCTACTGGAACATCTCCCTCTCCAACCCATCCCTTCCCCCCTTGGGGTCCACCACAACCCCCTGCATCCAAGGGTACTCCCCAGGCCACTGGGCCCCATGCCAGTGGGTGTGCCGAGCTAGCATGCCTGCTATCAATGCCCTACCTCATGCCAACAGTCGAGTGCAGACAATTACCTGTGTCCAGTGTGCCTAACTTACTCTTCTGGTAATAAGTCTACTTTTCTACTTGTAATAAATATGTTCCTGGTTTCTGCAAAGATGTTGTTGTATTCATTAGTGTTCCCACTATTCGTTGTAGCCTGCTTGTTATTGCCCAAGGGGCGACCCAGTTCGTCTGCAGACACAACGCATCCCTCACTGGGTCTTTTAATTCCCTGGCCTAAAACTGTGGTCCTGCCTGGGGCTCCCACACGGCCTTGCTCAGTTTGGCCTGCTTCCCACGTCCACAGTTTCTCTGTGGGTTGAGGCGTGTCTCTGTGTGTGTATTGCTTATGAGGCTAATGCTAATTATTTTCATAGCATCTACTGGAGACAAGTAGAAATAATAAAATATGGGGCTTGTTCTGTTTATACCATGCACAAATTCTACCACCATACACAGTGAAAGGTTTAAAATGGCAATAAAACCTGATCCTGCCGTGCCAAATCAGGTTTTATTGCTATTAGCACACATAGTTTTCAATCCAAAACCCAGAGTGCTGACAGCAATGAATTTTGTTTGAATGAACAGGACGTGGTTGTGATGTCCCGTTCATTCAAACAAAATACTTACCTAAGATAGCCACCGAGGAGATGGAAGGCAGGACTCAATGTGGAGCCCCTCTCCCATTTCCATGGCAGCCTGGAATTTGGTCCCGCCACTGCCAGAGGAATGGGTTAAGTGGCGTGGGGGGTATGGTATGTGACGAGACACAGCCCGGAGTGAGGGAGAACGGAGCGAGAAGAAGCAGGAGGTGGAGGAAAATAGTGCAGCGGGTGTGAGCAGCCTCCAGGTTGCTCATAACGCGGTCATGGATCGTGGATTCAGACCGTGATCTGAGCAACCTGATTGGGTGCTGCAACCGCCCCAGGATTTAATTACCAAAAACTACCATTTACTAGATCCAATCTGCTTTGCACATGCAAAAACAAAGAAGGACAGTTCCTCATCTACTGAGTTATACTGCCAGGGGCATATGTTAGCTAGTGAGATTTCCCATTAGCCCTGTGAAGAAGTGGTATAGCTCGTATAGTGTAGCTACATAATGATAGTCTACGTGAAAGGTAACCCCTGAGTCAGAACATTCTGAAGGACAGTAATGTTGAAAAACTAATGGGAACTTATGTCATCTAACTTCAATCCTTCATTTACACTACTTTGGGAAAAACACACAGAACCATAGCTACTGTTGTTGTGATGCTGTTCCAGGCTGCAGGCCCAGCCAGCAGGTAATCTATTATCATGGAATCTTCACTGCCTCAAGTTCTGGTGAGGTCATGGAATTTATGCTTGTTCATATGAATACAGTGTTCTAATTTTGTCAGTTGAAGCCTCTGTTGTTGCTGGCGGTCTCTCCATCTGTTTAACTCAATAAATACTTACAAGAAGACTTACCTGTCTCCATATGGTCTTCACAACAATGGCGACGAGGATGGGATATTAGCAGGAGACCCCCAGCGGTGATTCCACAACCGCCGCTCTGCTTTCCCTCGAGCGTTGCAGCAGCGGTTCATTGTCAAGTCTTCCCATACGTTATATCGTATGATAGGCCGCTCCGCCACCCTGGCGTCGAGCGACCGCCAAGCAGAGTTTGACAGCTACAGTCCTCAAGTAAGTGCCTGCGCTGCTATTGTTGCTGGGATCGCCATGTCCCGCTGCCGCCATACCTGTCAACCGCCCTTCCCCTCCCGGTCGTATTCGCCGTTCCAGCGCAACGCTCCAGAGGAGTCCCGCATCGTCCCCGTGTCGATTCGGGCGGAGCGGGTGAAGCACTCCTGTCCTGATCCGCCCTGCGACCGTCCGGAAGCCGCTGCTTAGTTCCCGAGAGGGAAGGGGAAGGCAGGAGGAAGGGGGCCACCCAGTTATACGTAGCGGCGACGCAGCGTGAAATCGAAGAGGAGCCCAGCAAGCCTACCGTTTGTTCTTTAGAGAAGGCGCACAGTGGATCTCATCAGTGTATGTATGCCTGCTGTAAGGGATTGAAGTGACCCTTTTCACTGGCGTTATATACAGGAGGAGCGTCAGAAGAGCAAATTGTCTAGATTGCCAAATCTCAAAACTTGTGGCCAGTCAACAAGTTTTTTTTTTGCTCCCCCAAAGTCTTCACATCTGTGCTGTAATTGGGAGTTGCCCAGCAAAGACGGTGCACCACAGAAACTTTTGACAAGGCACCCAGAAGGGTTATACTTTGTTTTGTAACTGTCAGGTGTTCACTTTGCATTACCAGTTTTACCAATGCAGCTGAAGGATAAGTGAGTTTAGAACAAAGGTGCGGTTCCTACTACAACAAAAGCATGGCAGCTTTGCCAGGAATAGCAGGCCCAACTATTTTCATGCCAATTCCTGGCTCAGCAAAAATACTGTGGTCCCAATGGCGCAAGGGATTTTTACACTACATGAAAGCTGCTGGAGGAACGTCGTATTCTAGTGAAAGGAAATTGGCACTATTATTACGCTTCCTGGGGTATGAAGGTCAAAGGATATATGAAACACTTCCCCAACCGTCTGGGGGTGGAAGCGGTGATGATATGAATGAGTTTGACTTGGCTTTACTGATGCTCGACAAACATTTCAACCCCAAAACCAACACAATAATGGAGCGGTATAATTTTCGCATGCGGGTACAGGCCCATGGAGAATCTGTGGAAGAATATGTGACAGCATTGCTGCACCTGGCTCTTTTTTTATTTTTATTTTAATTTGATTTAGTTGATACACAACTTTTTAAATATATACAAAAATACACAATTATACAAAAGGAGCAAAAGCAGCAAAAAGGAGAAAAGAGAATAAAATAGCAGGGGTACAAGAGATAAACATATTATGCACAAACAATGAATAAAAACAGAATGCATTACATTTCTTATACCTTGCAGATGATTTGAATACAATAACAAAATAAAAAAAGATAAAAAATAATAAGGGATAAAATGACCAAACAAAACGCCTCTCATGAACCAATGGGAACCCATACAAAATTAATTTGAGGCAGCTACAACAGGCAAAACCATTCTTAAGTATTGGACAATAGCGATCTGTACTTTTTCTCTTGAGGTAGAAAACATAATTTGCCATTTGTAGTCACTTGAAGTGCATGTGTGAAAGGTGATAATGTTCTGAAAGTATCTTTCTCTCACCAACATTAAAGACGGACAATCCACTAGCAGATGTTGCAGAGTTTCTTTCTGCTGTACATAAATGCAATATCTGCAATAGTTCTGTCCCTCCGGGATCAGTTTCCGTCTAGATAATACATCTCTCGTACCCCATAGGTTAAATCTAAACCGCTGGAATTCGGATCGTTTAGCTGGGGATGGACATTTCAGCAGGTACTGAGCAATGATACCGTAAGGCTTGAGACCAAACACCCAAACGTTAAAATCTTTATAGAGCGAGCACTTCGCTAAAGTCCCCGCCCAATCGACGCAATAGAATTTTACTTTAGCATGGTCAGGGTTCTGAAGTAACAGCTCTATTGTTACATTTGCCTCACTCATATGGCTAAATACACACTTCCGCCATTTCCTTGGGTATGTATTACATGATTTTAGCAAGGCTGAGGCTAAGACCTCTAGAATTGTCCCACTTTTTATACCCAACAGGCACTTCCATAGCAGGGCACTCTGTCTCCACCTTGCCTGTGTATACAAAGACACCAACCCCAACTCATATCGCACCATAGCGATCGGGGTCGCTTTAGGTAAGCCTAAAATAGCCTTCCAATACTTGGCCTCTAAGGCCTCCCAAGGTGAGCCTTTGTCTAACACCATACTCTCCACACCATACAATACAATCGGGACAACTTTCATTTTGTAAAAATCTACTGCATGTTTCAGAGAGAATTTACCAAATTTTTTTATGATGATTCTGGACTGTGAGGTCAATTGGAGTAACTTACTCTGTACCATTGTTCCTATGTCGCCCTTGGATTGCCTGTTTGAGATTTCTAACCCCAAATATTTGTATTCTGGCACCTTTTCCAACTTGATGTCTTGTATCGACCATGTGTGTGTAAGGGGGGGCCTCCTTTTACTACCCCACTTGGGGGGACAGGCAATTACTTGTGATTTACTTACATTAATTAGCAATCTATTTTCGCGAGCGTATTCCCCAAGCCTTACAAGCAACCGCTGTAGACCTTGTGGGGTCTGGGACAAGAGGCAAGGTCGTCTGCGTACAACAAGTATGGGATCTGCTGAGCCCCAAGCCTTGGTGGATCACCATTACAATGCAAAAATTCATTTCCAAGATCTAAAATGAAAAGGTTAAACAAGAATGCAGCCAATGCACAGCCCTGTTTCAAGCCACGTGATGTTTCAATTTCTGGAGACAGCTTCCCATCTAAGCTCATACGAACCCGCATTGATGTATTAGAGTGGAACACGATGATCAGGGACAGTAGGGATATCGGGCACTCATACGCTTTCAATTTTTTAAACAGCAGAATTCGATCCACAAAATCAAATGCTGCCTTGAAATCTATAAAGCCCATATATAGAGGTTGAGACCTCTCTAGCTGCTGTGCCATGGAGGAGATTGAGTAACATTATGTTAGGAATTGTTCCTAGACCCTTTACAAAGCCAGATTGTAATGGATCGACCAGTTTTTTTGATGAAACCCAAGCTTGCAGTTCCTTCAGAATTAGCCGACAATATAATTTTCCCGGGGCATCGAGCAGCGAGATTGGCCTATAGCTGCTCGGTTCCAGTCTATCTCCTTTTTTATAAATGGGGATAGTTATTGCTTGTGTCCACGAGCTTGGGAGACACTGCAATGCATTTATGGTCTTCAAGATTTTATAAAGGACTGTCGCCCATGTTTTAGGGAATTCTTTTAACTCGAAGTTTGACAGACCGTCAGGACCACAAGCTTTTGAGTAAGAGGCAGTAACAATTAGATATATAATATCATCTAAATCAAATGCTAGATGAAAGGGTGCCAAGGGCCTGGTGACTTCGCTAATGATCGTAGGGGAGGGGCAGGCATAGAGAAGGGAGAAGTAATCAATCCATTTCTGGGTAGACACTCCATTCACCTGTAAGCTTATCTAGGAACCTGTGGTTGCAAGATTTATGGTTGACCACATTTTCGCTATGTTCTTACTTGCTAAGGTTTTCAGCATGCTGGCCCCATCCTCCTGGAACAGGATCGCTCGATGTCTTCTGCCCCAATTTCTATACCTTGTTTTCGCTCTCATAATCAGCATTTTCCTGATCAGGAGAGGTGCATTACGGGCTACTCTTAGTTCATAACGGCGTCTTGATTTCATTTCTTTTACATCTTTATCAAAAACATGAAGATGTAGCGATGATTGCTTCGATTCGGTGCCTTGTTTTCGGGGCATTTGTATTAAATCTGGATGTTCCTTCAACCCGTTTCTAAGCAATACGGTGTAGTCATGGTGGCCTTTCTCTAACAAACAATCAAGTGTAGTTACATCATTCTCTGACCATCATAGTTTTCCCCCCCCCTCCATAGACTGTACAGACTGAGCCCTTGTATTTATCTACTTTTGAGCCCTTTAGCGCATCCCATCGGGTTTCCAGTTTATTATGGTCGCTCACCTCTGTTTTTGACACACAAAAGTTCATTACCGCAGGCCAGAGATCCATGCCGATTTACTGTCTCCTTTTTGCCATGTCGGGGCCGGCGGTATATCAGATGGGAAGGCACCATTAAGGAGTATCAAACTTCTGTCCTTAACGAGGGAGTCCCATATTTTCCTTCTGTTTTTATTTTTGCTACCCTCCATACTCAAACAGTTTACATTTAAATCGCCCAGCAATATAATTCCCCTTATCTTTGGGTCCACCACCACGAGATCTAGAATATTATTTAGATGTTTAAAAAAGGCATCATCCGACATGGCGATGGGGTTCCAGTAAATATTCACAAGAGCATAAACCTCTATCCCGTTAATTTTGCCAACAACATGTAGCTATTTGGAATGGCCCAAAGCTCAGAGCTTATGCCTCTGTCCCTTTTCACGGCTATCAACAGTCCTGACATCGGGCGTCCCGTTTGGGGTTTCACTGCGGGATTTAGGTGTAGGTCATAATTATCCATGTGTGAGCCACGTCTCCTGTAAGAATACAATGTCATATTTACACAACTCTTCCTGGTCGTTGTTTATGAGGTGGGAAAAACCTCTGGTGTTCCAGCTTACCATTGACAACTCCTCCCTCGCCCCATCCTCACACTAGTTTGGTCCAGTGGCCTTAGACCTCGAACCATGGGGCAGGCCCTCGTTTGGTGTGTTCAATAGCGGCTCAACCACAAATCCCAGTGCAAACAACTCATCCTTGGCCTGCCAGGTTACATTTTGTACCACTCTTGATTTGAACCACAAAATTACTGAATTCAAATTGGCGTGCACAGGGAACTCCACTAATGATAAGTCCGATGAGACTATATCCTGTAGTTGATGGATTTCTGAGAAGATAGCCATCACCGCCCTCCTATTAAGATCATACTGCGTGCAAGGAGGACTTCTGCATGATAACCTCAAGGGAAACGATGTAGGCAGATTTTTCATAGGAGGTTTAAGTTGGGTATTTTTCATCTGCTTTCCCCCAGCCTGCATGGGCTTTTCTTCTATATGAGCTTGAGGACCCTGCAGTCTCCTAAGGGCACATTCAATCAAAGAAATGATCGGCCCCGTTATTTGTGTCAGATCCCCAATATTATCTTTCTGGGCCATATTTCCTTGGGGTTGATCTGACAGGCCAATCACTTGGGCGTAATTCGCTTCCACAGCCCTTTCAGGGCGATGGGGGACTCTAGCCTGACTTACTTTTTCTAAACTCAGATTCCGCGGTTGAAATGGCTCAGCACCCACAGCTCTTTCCAAGGCCAATTTACGTTGCCCACTGTCGTTCTTTTCCATTGCACTCACCAAGCTCGGTTTATCAGGTGGCAATAGTGTAGCGTGTGATGCTTTGGCCATATAGGCATCTACCGCTTTCCTGATCTCTGCCCGGTCTACACTAAGGGCCAGATCCTTGGCTTCCAACTCTGAAAAATATTTAAGGGGGGGATTGACCGAGTTGGGTTCCCGGGAAGTCAATTTTTCTTCTACACCTTTATCCGAGATTGCCAACTCCCCCACTAGATCGTCTAAGGGTGGGTAGTCCAAGGCTTGAAGGGGGCGAAAATTTAAAGTCCCATTTTTCCAAACGAGGGCTCGGGCTAAGTATTTTTGTTTAATGGCCTCGGATGCAGCTATGGTAGTGCGCTTGGGGAGTGAAATTACCTTAAAAAAATGTTTGACCGACGATTTTCCTATCGTCTTAGGGGTCTGCTGGTTTTTTGGTATTTTTTTCTCAGGTATTTTTGGGGTCTGTTTTCCTCGCTTGCTTTTCTGTTTGTCGGGGGATATATCTACTTCAGGTGTTTTAGCTTTCGGCTGTTCCCCCTGAATTTCCTCAGTGGATGATTTTAGCATTTTTAAGCTATCTTCTCCTTGAGGCACCTGCCCGCCTCCCCCTCTCGAGGATACATATATAACATCATCCAAGTACGGAATCACTGATTCAACCACATTTGATTTTAAGGTCACATTTTTAGCATGATTCTCTCCTGTGTTAAAGTCGGTAGGCGTGTCAGTTTGAATCACTGCAGAGATTACTTGTGGTTTCAATTCCCTTGCAGCAACCGAGAAGTCCCAAATTTTGGAAAAGGCAGCCTCATTCAGGACTTGCCCTTTCATAATGTTTTCCATACATTTACTCTGGAGGTTTAATTTCTGTTCACATGCTAACAAAGAACTTGACATTGTGGCTAAAGCAAGGTTCATAGCCTGTAAAGCGATCCCCCAGCCATTTTCCGACTGCACAACTACCACCAACGTGTTCATACTCTGATTGTGGGTTGACTGAGTTGACACTTCTTGTTCATCATTGATGGTATTAGGGTCTCTTACTGACATTGCTGACTCATTTGCCGACCTGGTTCCTCACTCCTGGAGTGGGCTGCACTTAGAGAACTCTCCGAGAACATTACCGGGGAGGCTGATAGGTTCTCAGGGATTAGATTGTTTGAGAATACAGAGTCGTTTGCATCCAAATCTATCACAACAATGTCAACTTTCTGTCCCTCAGGGTTAGAGGGTTTGCAGTAACCGGGTGCCAGGGCACCAGATGCCGGTATAGATTCCAAGAGGGCTGTATCTGATATGGAGGAATCCTTCGACGGGCACTCAATGGGCGGCTTCAACAGTTGGTCATGTGTTTGCAAATCAACAGGGTTATCATTTAATCTGTAATTCGGGCCAGCTAGGTTACCACTCTCACCACCATCCTTCTCTGTAGGTTTAGGTGTCGTGGACCCAGACTGTGCCCGAAAGGCAGATAGAGACCCATTGCAGAATTTACGTATATCAGTGTTCCCCGGTGCCGGGTCTCTTGAGCCTCTCCACCTCGGGATGGAACAAGACATGCCAGTATCATCCTGTTTTCTGGCGCCCCCAGTATTCATACTCTTTAGTGGGGTCCGTTCCGGCATACCCGATTTTAGGGATTTGAGGGATATGCGCATCCTGGGTCACCTGTTCCTCTCGGGGGAATCTAGTCAAGTTGGGGCTAGGACCCCCCCTCATCAGGGATGAGCACAATTAAGTAGCCCCTCCCAGCAGTGAGAAACAAAAAGCTTGCTGGAAGTTAAAAACTGTGTGAATCATAGAACAGCTCTGGATAGATCCACGGAAAACAGGTTCCCCAGGTAGATCTTTCTATTGACCTCCGGTCAAGCCAACTATTGGGTTTTGACGCCCGCAGTCCCCAATGAATGGCTACAGTCGTGCCGGAGATCTGGGCCCTAAAGCGCCAATGAGCCACAAGACAGGGATAGCCGGGTTCTGCCAGGCAGTGTGTGTGGCACTCCCCTCACAGGCACGTAACCCACCGCTAGCCCCCACTCTTAAAGCAGGAGGCAGGAGGCAGATGGCAGGTGGCAGAAAACTCTCCTCAACTCACCTCTTGCACACTCGCTGCACTCTCATACTCCCCCACTATTGGGTGGCCGGCGCTGTGGGGAGATCGCTAATGGGTCCTGGGCACTCGTATGCCCTCATATGCTCTCCAGTGCTCAAGAGCAATCCAACGCAGGGCCTGCTGAGGTGGAGCTGATGGAGCTGATGGAGGCTCTTCTCTCGACACCCGCCCCCTCAGCTCTCGGCTCACAGCTCCGTCTCCACTGCGCAGCGTATCCGCTCGTCTCGGATCGCGGAACCAGGAAACAGAGGAAAGGACCCTCTGGCATAGGGAAGCACAAGGGGGCGTGTCCCGCCGCACCGTGTCAAGCCGCACCTCCACCACCACTCACAGACTCACAGAGGCCGCTTCCGACACACAGCAGAACTAGCTGAAATCTTCTGCAAAATCTATTCCATTGTGGCACCTGGCTCTTTCTTGTAAATTCCAAGAGGCATTTGACGAACACATTTGTGATCAGTTCATAACTCATTGTGGATCCAATAAGATTCGAGAAGAACTATGGTTAAGAGATGAGCCTGGTTTGGATGAAGTATTAGAGCTTGCCAAGCACGTGGAACATTCTCTGGCCTGTGTGGCTACACTATCCAAGAGTGACGTGATGGAGACAAAGGAAAGTAAGAATGAAATATTAAACGTGATAGATGCGAAAAAAAAGGAGGGGAAGAAATAAACAGACAAGTCGGACTGCGGGGGAAGAGAGAAAGAGTCAGGATGCATCACTGCAAAGAACTGATAGAAAAGATGAAAGAAAAGATGAAAGACTTTGTTTTAGATGCACTAGTAGTACGCATTTTGCCTCTTCAATCATGTGTCCTGGTCGCAGAGCTGTTTGTGCGAAATGAAAAAGGAGAGGGCATTTCGCGAACTGCTGCAGGAATGACCAGTTTGGCCAGGCGGGTCAAAGAAAGGTTCTTTACGTGAATGAGGAAGGTCGTCAGAGGAGAAAATGACCCTACCAATACAGAATGTTATCGTCAATACTGTTAATGTTGTTATGGAGGGTGAAGGCTCAGATGATTGTGAGCGGCCGTGTGCGGTGTTCAAAGTGAATGATCATAGGGTTTCTATGATGGCTGACTCTGGTTCAAAGATTACTTTGGTGTCTAGAAGTGTGTTTGAGAGGGAGATGAAAGGCGTGCTGTCAGAATTGCTAGAGCCAGAATCTCGGCGGCTTTAATCAGGATAGGATTGAGCTGTTGGGCTATGTTTGGAGTACATTTGAATTTAAGGGACGGAAGTGTGATGGCAAGGTCTATATTACCAAGAAAGGTCAATCCTTGCTAGGATGGAGGGAACAGAAGAATTTAGCCATCAGACTCGACCCCAATCAGCCTGAGCAAGTTCTGCAAGTGTCATCATGTTCAGCTTCCAGCAAGTATGCGTCAGAGTATGGAAAAGTGTTTGATAAGACATTGGGGTGAGTGAAAGGTTTTCAGCACCGAATAGTGTTAAGGAGGGGCAGCACGCCTGTCGTGGCGAAACTTAGGTCCGTCCCCTTTTCTCTACGAGAGGGTGTCAAAAGAGAAATAGAGAATTTGTTGCAGTTAGGCGTCATTGAAAGAGCGGGTGGAGTTGAGTGGGTATCCCCTTTTGTGGTTGTCAAAAAGAGTTCCGGTGTGTAGACATGTGTGAGCTTAATAAATGTGTGAAGGTTGAAAGGCATCCACTACCCAACATGGGTGAGATGTTGACCATGGTTCGGAGGGGCAAGGTCTTTTCGAAGCTCGATATGACGTCTGCATATCCCCAAGTTGAACTAGAGGAAGGGTGTAGGAAAGTTACGGCATTTATCACCCACGAGGGAGTGTTTCAGTTCAGAAGGATGCCGTTTGGGTTGGCGTCAGCCTCGTCGGTATTTCAGAAGATTATGGATCGCCTGCTGAGAGGGTTGAGGGGAGTACTTTGCTTCCAAGACGATGTGTTAATTTGTGGTGAAATGCTAGAGGAGCATGACAGGAATTTGGGTAGTGGGTTGAAGATTTTTGAGGAGAGAGGCATAACTTTAAGGGAGGAGAAATGTAAGTTTGCTGTATCTAAAGTGGACTATCTAGGTCACGAAGTATCTTGTGAGGGTGTTAGACCCAAAGAGAGTTTGATTAATTCTATAAAGGAAATTGAGAAGCCAACCACCAAGAGTGAGCTACGTTCATTTTTGGGGATGACGGAATTTTACCAGTAATTTGTTGTGAATTATGCATCCAAGGTTCAGGAGATGAGGAAAATTTTGAGGAAGGGTGCAGATTTTATTTGGAATCGACAATGTGATTTGGAGTTTGCTAGAATCAAGGAAGAGATTGATATGGCTCGTCCTTTAGGGTGTTTTAACACAGGAAAATGATCAATTGTTACGTTGGATGCTAGCGAGGGTGGCCTGGGTGCCGTACTTTCACAGAAGCAAGTGGATGGATCGGAAGAGGTGATTGCACATGCATCACGATGCCTTAAGGGGGCAGAATTAAGATATTCAGTACTTGAAAAAGAAGCTCTGGCGTGTTATTGGGCTGTTGAGCGGTTTAGAAATTTTGTTTGGGGTGTTGAGTTTGTGATTCGGACGAACCACAAGCTTTTAAAGGTCATTTTGTAAACTAAGGGGTTAGACAAAGTCTTGCGCAGAGTAGCAGGCTGGGTCACAAGGATGCAGGCACATAGTTTTAGGATGGAAGTAATTCCCGGGAAGGACAACATACTTGCCGATAGTTTATCAAGGGTGAGAGTCTCCTCAGAGGATATGTTGGAGGATGAGGATATGGAAATGGTCTTCGTGAATACTGACGGAATAGTATCGAGACAAGAATGGTTGGATGAGATAAGAAGGGATGAGATAATCAGTAAAGTGATCCCGGATATAGTGTCTACGAGTTGGCCGAGTAAGTCAGAGTTGGCGGAGGGTGTGAAACCGTATTGGGAGGTGAGAGATGAACTATCAGTTGCCGATGACATATTGTTCAGGTGGGAGAGAGTGGTAGTTCCAGTAGGTATTCGGAACAAAGTGATTGATTTGGCACATAGAAGTCACATCGGTGTAACCAAGACCAAGGGTGTTTTGAGAACGGATTATTGGTGGCCGGGCTTCGATAAGGAGGTTGAGAGCCGGTTAGCTGGATGTTATGTATGTACCAAGAGTGGCAAAGGTATGGTAGCTAAGAAGCAGTCATTGGTTGATGTTGGAGTTCTATCTAGGATCTGCAGTGATGTGGCTATGGATATTTTGGGCCCTGTTGAGCTTGGATATGGTCAGTGTAAATTCATAGTTTTGGTTGTGGATCTATTTTCCAGGTGGGCAGATTTTAAAGTCGGGAGAGCAATCTCTGGAGAAAGCATGGTCTGGGTGTTGCAAGAGATTTTTGCTAGTGAGGGTCTTCCAGTAAGTGTTCTGACTGACAATGGTCCTCAGTTTACTGGCGGATGTTTTCCCATTTACCTAAAAAAAATGTGGTGTGGGTCATAAAAAAAGCTGCTCTATATCACCACGAGACAAATGGAGTAGTTGAAAGGTTAAATAGATTTGTGATGGAAAGCATTCGCATGGGGGAAGTGTGTGGTTATGATAGATTGGCGACTATTCAGAATAGAATGTGGGCATTGCGCATGGCACCTCATGCTACCACAGGACTGTGTTTGAACTCATCAGGGGAAGCAAACCTTATTCCATGGCATGTCCTCCGTGGCTCGGCAGGAGCCGGGAGTCGGATGTTGTGATTGATGAAGTGAGAAATGCTCTTAAAAGGAAGAAGACCAAATGGGTTAGGCGTGAGAATCAAAGGAGAGGAAGAAAGGAGTTGTGTGTGGAGTGTGGAGACTGGGCCAGGATAAAGAAGGGAGTAGTTAAGAAAAAGGGGGATTCTCTATATTCAGATTCAGTCAGGGTGGTAGCAGTTATGAAGGGTGCGGTACGTGCGGCTGGTGGACAAGTGTGGAATAAAGTTAGGGTTGCCACTGTAAGAAGAGGTCGTGTGTGAAAAGTAAAACTTTTCTTTTCCGAAAAAGATTGTCTTTTTTAAAAAAAAAAGGGAGATGTGTTGTGATGCTGTTCCAGACTGCAGGCCCAGCAAGCAGGTAATCTATTATCATGGAATCTTCACTGCCTCATGTTCTGGTGAGGTCATGGAATTTATGCTTATTCATATGAATACAGTGTTCTAATTTTGTCAGTTGAAGTTTGCTGGTTTGGGGAAAAGCCTCTGTTGTTGCTGGGGGTCTCTCCATCTGTTTAACTCAATAAATACTTACAAGAAGACTTACCTGCCTCCATATGGTCTTCACAACAACTGTGTAGTCCAATGCTAGTCTTTTTTTTAAACACTTTCTTTTTTGAGTCTTATATATTAACAAACAAAGGAGTTAAGACAAACACTCCAAATCAATTAAGAAGACAACAGATCCATCAAATGAAAACAACCTCAACCCATCCCAATCCATTTAACATAAGTTCCAAACCATGCAGTATTTTACATTAGAGACCATAAATGTTAAAGTCATATATCAAGCATACATATACCTTACCATCGTATACCAGGGGGATTCTTGGAGTCTTGACTCAGCGTTATGGGAGGATGGGGGGCACATCACTATTCAAGACCTTGGGGGAACCAGGGTGTGAATTATTCTGGGTGCTCGTTGCTTAACTTCTGAATGGAGCCCAGTAATCCATGGGCTTACTGTTCTCTGGAAGCAATGCATTGTAGAGGGACTCTTTCTTCTCGCACGTGTTCATGCAGTTAAACCATACCCGTTAAGAGGGGGCTCTTGATTGAGCTCAGGCCTTAGCTATCAAGGATCTAGCTATAATGAACGCCATTGCCAACAGCTTTAGCACCCCCCTTATGGCCTGGGTCGAAAAGAGCTATCAGCCACATTTCAGGAGCACACAGGTTATTCACCTCCAGTATGTCAGACATGGTACCTTTAATATCGTCCCAGAAGGATTGCACCCGGGGAGAACTCCAGGCTACGTGAAAGAAGTCAGGGTCATCGGATTTGCATATGATACATTGGTGGGACCTGGTCGTGTAGAACTGTGGAGTTTGGCTGGAGAGAAGTATGTCTTATGGATACATTTAAAGTGGATCAGCCAGAAGCGTCCAGACATGGGAATGGTACGAGTTTGTGCGCAAACTTGCTTCCATTGGTTATCAGTGAGTACCCTCCCATGGTCAATATCCCATTTAGCTCTAGAGTTATGTACAGGGAGCGTCCTCTGGGCCCTGATACATTTATATAAAGATGAGAAAAGGTTAGCGCTAGGGGGGCGGATTAGTGGCGAGCTGAAGAATTGGAGAGCCTGGAGGAGGTGTCAGGAAATTGGCCCATTTGGTCTTGATCACTTCCCGCAATCGCAAGTACAGTAGTTGTGTGACAGAAGTACAGTCCCCTCTTCCCTTCAGGTCATCCAAGGTAATGAATCGATCATGTTGCAGGAGATCACCTACTTTGTTGCTTCCCAATCGTTCAAAGTGATGCCTAAAGATAAGTTCATGAGTGAGGTGGAGACCCCTGGCACGATATAGGGACAGTTTGGGGAATACCATCTTCAGGGGCTGTCTCCTGCTGCAACTTTCCAGGCTTTCAAGGTATTGGTCACTGGTTGTATTTCAGTCTGCACCACATTCACGAGGCATCCCAGAGCTGCCCCCTCACATCTCCTGCAAGTCTGGGTACCCAAGACCGCCTTGATCATATGGTAAAATTAGGCGGCGTAAATTGTTCTGAGCAGAGCAGCCGGTAACAAAGCCTGCTTGATCTGGGAGGACTAGCGAAGGTATATGTGGCATTAATCTATCTGCAAGGATGTTGGCAAGAATTTTGTTATCCGTATTTATCAGGGATAATGGCCTGTATGAGGAGTATTTACGGGGGTCCTTAGTAGGCTTCAGTAGAACTGTGATAAGGGCGGTCCTGCTGGACTCCGGTAAGGTTCCGCTCAGTCTGGCGGACTCGTACAAGCCTCTTAGTTGTGGGATTAATAGATCTGCATATGCTTTATATAGCTCAGCAGTGATTCCGTCCAGGCCGGGGGCCTTCCCATTGGGAAGGGAGAGGATTGCCTTCCTGGAACTCTTCATCAGAGGGGGGTTAGTTCAGAGCCATCCCCAGAGCACGGTCAAGCCAGCCAAGGGCCACCTTATCCAAGTACTTGGAGATCAACTCCTGGGTAGCTACAGTTTGTGAGGAGTAGAGTCGATCGTAATAATCTCGGAACACTCTATTAATTTCCCCATTATCCCTAGTCAGAACTTCTTCTGGGTCCTCTATCTCCAGTATGGGATCAAGCTAGCGCTCCCACCTGATGGCCCAGGCCAGAGTCCCCCTCAGCATAAACGGCAGCAGCAATCGAATCGCTCAAGTATCGTTCCTCCCTTATGGAGAGGAGGGTCAGCTCATCCCTGGCTATCTGGAGGAGGGACGCACCTCTTCGGAGTCCCAAAGACCTTGTCGTATTTCTAAGCACTTACCCTCTTGTTCTAGGGTGAAAATAGAGCAGCGAATGAACTTTAAAACCCCACCATCCTTGGCGATACAGCACCCGCATAAAGAACACCTTAAACGCTTCCCAGAGCACTCCAGGGTCATCCACTAACCCAGTGTTGGTTTCAAAGAAGGTCTCAATATCGCTCCTAATCTGCTCCCAGAAGGCTATATCCTACAAGGCTTGCACCCGGAAGTGCCTGCGCAAGGGCCTGTGGGGGAGCGGGAGGCCACGGATTTTCAACCAATACTGGCGAGTGATCAGAAAGGGACCAGGGGAAGATGAGAGCTTCCCCAACATTCTGAGCTAGGGTACACAATTACATAGTCAATCATGGAGGAGCTACCATGCACCCCAGAATAATAAGAATATTCCCGGCCGAGGGATGTTTCAGTCTCCAAGAATCGTGAAGGTTGTGATATTCAGCAAGAGCCGCCCATTTCACAGCAGCCTTCGGGACTGGATGTGGGAGCCATGAGAACACAAGATAGGGCCATGTGGAAGTATCCTGCCCAAATTATTTCATAGCCAGAACATGTATGTAGGTGCGCATATATATTTGGGGCATATATATTGATAATAAATACCCTCCACCCTGCAATTTCACCCGCCAACATTAAGAACTGTCCCTCCTCCGATTTTTGTGTGCAACTTAAACTGCAATGACGGATGTATATATGTGGCGACCCCCCGGGAATAGGACGAGAAGGGTGAACCATATCTATGCACCCCCCACCCTGCTAGATCTGGGTGTTTGTCCGAGCATGCTAGGTGGGTTTCCGGGAGGCACAGGATACTATCACTCTGGTTTTTTGCAAAATGTGTTACTAGGCTCACTTTTTTTTGCATTCATAAACCCCCTTATATTCCAAGTCATCACATTCAACGACCTATAGTGGTGATGCGTCATCTCAGGTAAAAGGCATATGGAAGGGGGATCGAGGTTCCATATGGAAAGTCTCCATGACTCTCTGTATGTGCACAGTAGCCCACAGTACCTGGGAGCGAGGCGCTCCGAATAGAAACAAGGTCTCCATAAATGGCAGTCAGCAAGTGGCACTCTCTAACATTGTTAATAGTAAGGAATAATCTCTCAATCAATAGCTCTTTCCAACTATCCCTACCCCCCACGGCCCCGCACGTCCAATGCTGGTCTTGTGGGTATTGTGGTTTAGCTCATGCCATTTTGCTCCCTTGCACAATATTGAAGTTTCATTTTGCCAACATAAAAACTGTAGCCGATGTGCAAGGTGAACCAGGGCTGGAAGCCCTGACTGGGATAGTCTGATATTTATATATCATAGCCGTCAACACACCTCCATTTTGCGGGTATTATCCAGTCACACTCACGCCAAGCCCAATACTCCTCCATTCAGGCTACCGTCTCTAACCCGTCAAAAACAGTGTCTTAATGGGAGTTAGAGTATCAATAGCTTGAGAGATATAAGCGCTACAGGTAGGGGGCTTCATTGCATCAATGCTTTATGGTTTGCTAAATCATCCCAGGACATGCCTGACACCTCCATAACACAAATGCCTGTTCAGATGAGAGCAGTTTGCATTCTCAGACTTGTAGCTACTTTGCCATCTCTGCTTACTTGTGGTGGTTTCAGAGCAGAGATGAACATTTCCCACACTTTGTCCATAAACTGTTTGCTTCTTCGATTGATTGTACCTGTAAAGAATGCTTTATCCATATAAGACACGAACTATTGGTACCAAATGCAAAGAAAACGGTAGGTCCACTTGGTCGAAAATATTTGACCTTGTCACATTTGACCAAATTATTTGTGTTTGTTTTTTTGTTCGGAAATTAGATGCCCATTACCCCTCCTATTCGCGTACCCAACCCCTATATATATTTATTTAAATTTGACCACATTTTGAAAAAGAAAACGTTCCAAAAAATGTGGTCAGAAGTAAAAGGTCCAATGTTTTACGAACAAGTAGGCCAATACCAAGAAAACACCAATTCTGGGGTGGACTGCTGACGTGACAATGGACCTTTTAGGTTGTCTGCAGTATTTGCATGACAAGGAAAGGGAGCACAATTAGACTGATGGTGTGTGCAGCAGTTTTATTTTTAAAATTTGATTTGTAAGGCGCTAGACACACGATTCGCTTCGGAGCACCTGGAAATCCAATGCAGATATCTAACTACCCTTCATGTGGGTGTAAGTGAAGCACCCCCTGCTGCGTGTTGATCTGCAGTCTGGTAATCAAAGTTATGTATTTCAATTATAAATGAAGAGCTATGGGTGACAGAGGACAAGAAAAGGAGGGCGGGATGGATGACCTATTCACATGCAATGCTGGGGCAATTTGTGATGACACTATAGTCTGCTGTGGGCTGGTTTTATTGTTTATTAAGGTTGCTCGCTTTTTTCATTATTTGGAACAAGCGAGCAACATGTTTTGCATTATGTGAATAAAAAGGGCTGCTCTGCAAAAAGTCATATGATTTTGCTTATCAAACAAGTAGGCAGCTTTGAGCATGTTCAAGGGTTTTTAATTGACCCCTGCTTTTACAAATGTACCAGTCATCTACTGGCAGCTTCGGTGAGGACTTTTTAAAATGCATATGGCCCTTCACAGTTAATAGTTAGCACTTTTCCTAAAGAATTTTAATTTCGCATATGAAAGGGTCACCAAGAAGAGCCTTGCCTCCATAACTCATATGCCAGCAATTTCTCTCTACTGTGGAGCCGTATCGGGCAACACAGCTGCAAATCACAGCTCCCAGGAATTAGGCCAGACAGGAAGCTTAATCACGACAGCTCTTCTTCCAACTCGCACGCTTGGACACTCTTGGAGGGGTCTTCCACCCTGACACCCAGAAGCCAGGTTCTTGCTTGAGATGCTGAGCTCTGGTATGAATGCCAGTGCAGTGCAGAAAGTGTGGTAAGTTAGTTAGTTTAGTTTTTTCATTTCCCTTTACAGGTGGGATCAAGTCCTGTTGCAATGTTTTGGAGACTTTTTCCCGAGCAGCTTTCCTTTTCAAGGCACGGAAAAATAGCCTTTTTTCCTTCCTTGATATAAAGGATCGCTCGTGTGGTAAGCTGGCTGCTCTGGCTTGGCACAGGTAGTGCTCTTTAGGCACATTACAGCAGCGGGACGGCATGTGCTCCATCTGTGTGACCCATTGACGCGTGTGTGTGTGATGCGTGTACCGTGCGCATGCTGGGAGCGCCTGTCACTGCGAGAATAAGATCATCATGAGTGACCTGCTGATGAAACGAAGTGTCCATGAAAACGTGCAGAGCATAGGGGCATTAAACATGGCTGCTCTCGGCCAATAATCTGTAGTCCCTGCTGGAATATGCAGGCCTGCCAGCACACCCTTGAGATGCTGAGGTCTGGCAGGGGTGTCAGAAGAGTACAGAAGGTGTGGTAAACTTGACTGCTCTGGCTGACAGTGTTGGTATGTGTAGCATCTGGAGCAATGAAGGCGTGAGATAGCTGGAGGCTCGAGAGAGAGGAACGCAAGGAATGGAACACGCGGAGCGGGAGAACGACGGTTGAGGGATGAGAAGATGGAGAAGCGGATGAAGGATGCACCCATTCCCCACTCCACATTATGCCCTTTAGCAACGCTTATAATTACATAGACTATTTATAAGACGTGTTAAGAAATTATTATTGTTATCCTCCCAAGTTATATAACAATTAAAATACTTCCCATTCACTTACCTGCGTATGCCCCTACTTCAGTGGTGACGAGGAGGTTTCCACGGCCATTGAGAAGGATCTCCGGCCGACTGCAGGTAGGGGCGCAACAACGTACGACGAAAAGCACCATCAAAATAAAAAAACAGAAGTAGAAAAGATTGCCTGTATGCGTACTGAATAAACAGGTTTTTGTAAGTGACAGCATCAGGGAACAAATCACGTGTCAGCTGACTCGCCGGCCATCATAAGGTCATGCATCTACCACATCATTACAAGGAAGTATTGTGTAATCGTTATGTGATCAACATCATCCCCGCAGCAGTATATTAATAAATCAAGGGGTAATCATCATACACTCGTCTTCATCCTCGCAGCAGTACATTATTGAAATATTGGGTAATCCTCATTCGATCACCCTCATCCTCGCAGCAGTACTTAAGGAAATCATCATTAGATCACCCTTATCCTCGCAGCAGTACCTCTATAATAGAGTTACGGGACATTATTGCAAGTTAGCAGTGAGCAACTACATGTCATTTATCGTAGTTCAATAGTCTACATTAAGTGCATTACAGTAGAGTGATTCAAACAATATCATAAATCACATGGAAAAAGAATATAATAAAAATGAGAATAGAAGTTAGCAATACGGCTCACAGAGGCAGTGGAAATATGTCCATGCATGGTGTACCAGCTCCTCAAATGTTCATGCTTGGTATAGGAGAACCTATATTACCTTGGAAAACGTGGCTTAAAGTATTTGAAAACTATGCCACTGTGGTGTGTGAAACCAACTACAGTGTAGAGAGAAAGAAATCCGTATTGCTACACTGTCTCAGACCAGCTGGTCAAGAGAAGTATGAAGATTTGCCAGATCTATCAGCAGGTGAAAGTGGCGACATGAATGAGTATGAGAAAGCAATTAAAAAATTGAACAAACATTATGAAAAGAAAATCCGTACAATTCTGGAGAGGTACACATTTAGGAAGAGAGTTCAAGAGGAGGGTGAAACAGTGGAACAGTATGTTACAGCATTGAGAAAGTTAGCAAGAACATGTACATTTCATCAGCAGCTGGAAGAAAGGATAAGAGATCAGTTCATGTTCGAGTGTGGGAGCAGTAAAGCAAGAGAAAAACTGTGGGCGGAGGATGAGCCCTTGTTGGATGAAGTAATAAAAATGGCTAAAGAAGTAGAACACACAGAAAAATGTGTAAAGGCTTTAGAAAACAGACTAAAAGAAATGTCAACCAAGGCAGTAGTCAGTGCTGTACAACCAGATATGGAAAACATAGTTGCGGCTGTTGAAAATGAGACCAAAGGAGCAAACACTTACCGTCAAATGGATAGGAAGATAAGGTTTGAAAACAGGTCAATATCTGAGAATAAAGATGTTCTTTACAGAAATAGTAGAAAAGAAGTAGAACACCAGAAAAGCGGTGGATATGCTCAAAGAGGGATTGCACCAAAAAAGGAGTTGGCTGAATCAATAAAATCGATGGTTACCCCTGAGAGCAAAGAGCAGCTCAGAACATTTCTTGGCGTGGCGGAATACTATGCAATGTTCATGAAAGGATTTTCCAATCATACAGTTAACTTTCGAAATATGCTGAAAACCAATAAGAAATTTGAATGGGATGAAGAGTGTGAAAGTGAATTTTCTTTCAGTAAAGCAGCTTTAACAAAAGATCCAATACTCCAGAACTATGTGAGGGGAGACGAACCTTGATCCATTTGATACATTTGAGTGCCATTGTGATTCAGAAGATGGCTCATTGTGTTTAGCACAAAATACAGAGATCTGTGTTCACATGCCAGATCACAGTACACAGTTCAGGGAAGACTGTCTCTTACTACGTCTGAGGTTGGCATATTTGCATGTAGATGTACTTTCGGGATGTTAACAGCTACTGTGGTACAACACAATGCACCAGCACTAGATCGCACTAGCCATAAAAATGAATATTGTTTTAGTTTGCTGCACTTTTTTCCCCTTGAGGAGGGTTGTAAAAATTGGCAATGGCAAGTAGGTAGTGGTGATTAGGTAGCCAAATTCAAGACTGTGGAACTAAACTGTTGAGGCTCATATTCTGCCTTTACCGTCAGACAATACAGTGATCCTGGACAAATCATCTTATGCCACCTTCTTCAAGATGTTTGCACTCCCATGTTCTGATGGAATTGTTTAGAACATAACCTGTTCTTTCCTTGTATGGAGGCCAATTGATTTTAAGGGATCCTGGACAGAAAAGAACTGACTCAAAAGTGCAGGCCTATCACAAGCTTACTGTCAGGTCTGCTTATTTGTTTTGCAAGTAAGATTCTACAAGTCTGTTAGTGGGTGTATTTAATTCTTTAAAATAAAAAGCAATGAAACAACCCTTATTAATTATTGTAGGCTTGCAACAATTAGTATTGTGATACTTGCATGCTTCCCTTGATGATGGGGAAAATTAAGTTAAAATCAGTCACCTTTAGCATAACATGATTCTATAACAATTGTTTATTTTTAAATGTTGAGTTATTTTGTGATTTGTGTACTTTTCAAGCCAGGTCTACAAAACAGGGTGTTATTGTAGTTCTTGAAAGTCAAACATTCACAAATATGTGCACCTTGCTTTGTGACAAGAACTGGAGAGCAGTTCAAACAAGTGCAGAATCAAATCCTAGCTGCAGCTCTTAATTAAAGTGTGTGATCACGGGCACCTCAATTTACCTGTCAAACTGGACAGTGCATACATATTTCAGAATTATCAGCCCCTCGGAGTGATTTACTTCTCAGGGTACACTTGTAAACCTCACTCATGGTTTAACAGGCTATAGTGTTGCTTCATGTTTAATAATAGTGACCATTGATGCATTACACACCACAAAGTAATTTGTTTATTTGCTCACTAACTGCAATACCGCTTGACAATCATGTCCCTCTTCTAGTCTCAGTCTAAGTCCTGATAGGTGCACCTTCCTGGTAGCTTGTAATCTATATCCGCTATCAATGCTATTATTGTTTCTTGATAACTTTTTTATTCTGTGAAGCTGCTAATACGAATTCTGTGTCCACGCTTGGGTATGTGTTAATTGTCCATACAGTTATGCACTTTGTGCTGCATGTATACTATAACCGATATGCCTTCCTCATGGTGGCTATTTCTAAACGTGCCCTGTACCCTAGCTAGAACACAAGTGCACACTGGTCGGGAACTACTGATGTTGCCTTTGAAATTTCACTTTTATTATTCTGCTTCCCATAAGGATGAAGAGGGCAAAGGAACTTTGTGGAGATCCCTTGCTTATTATGTGACAGAGAGTCTTGATTCATTAATTTCTTTAGTTTGTCTGTACCCCAGGCCCCAAAATTCCTTAAGATGACCCCATCTCCCATTAATCTAAACCACCCCCTCTCTTTCAGATCAACCAGAGTGCCTGGAAACAATGCAACTGAGCTTGTCATGGATCCCAGTAACATAACTACATTAAATTGAGGGCCAGTAACTTCAACGCATTGTAAGTATCAGTACTCAACTAAATTGAACTCATTACATGAACTGTGTAAGGATGAAAGTAAGATATGCACCCATGGCAGTGTGCTCAACCAATCAGGTGGCTGGAACAGGGTGTGAGAATACACATTCTGCACCTGCTGTTTCCAGCCACCCAAGTCCCTTCCCCGGGTGCTGCCATCTTTTTTTCCTTTTTCGAATGTGGGGAGGCAACAGGAAACCTCGCTCTGTTGTCTCCTGCCCCAAAACAAAACAAACCCCTCCCCCTCTCACTCCATCCCCACTTACATGCTGGAACTAAGCTTTGTCCCTTTTCCCTATAGTGGCGGCCATCTTTTCTTTCTGAGGAGATTGCGTTGCGCAATAAGGGCAGACAATCTCCAGAGAAAAAAAAGAAACCATTCGCACCCCAGATAAAGCTTGGGTGTGAATGGCTTCCACACCCACGGCAGGGTTGGACCTGGCAAACCTAGGCTTGGGCTGGTGGGTCATTACCGTCCATGTCCGCCCCGGCCGCAGAGTTGAAAGCCATAGTCAGCCCTGCTGGCATACAAGCATACACATGCATGATATTGCACATACATTTCTGCCAGGTCTGTTCCACCCATACAGGAGTTTAAATTGATGGGGTTGCAAGTTGCTAGGTTCCCGACCTCCTGCCAGAACCAATCCCCAGTTCAGGATATCGAATGATAGATAAAGATGTGCTTTACAAATCCCATGTGACATAACCTTGGTCTAGAGATCTACGGATATGTTTCCTTAGTGCCAGGGATGAACCAACATAATTGGTAAAGGTTACCGTTTTATTTTGCTTCACAACAGTAAGCGACATGCAGAAGAACTTCTAAGTATTAACTTTTCGAATGTCTAACAAAGCTAAAGCTCTTAACGTCACTACTTCAGTTGCACTCTTATTTCTTTTGAATATGCTGAAATAAGGCCCATACATAATGTTCAAAAGGTCCCACCATTTTTAGTATATGTCATTTTGCAACCATGTAGACAATGTAAATGCAGACCTACAAGTCCCAGAAAGCAATATTATGTGAGCCTCAAATGTATGTATGCTTGATCAGTTCAAACTTGATATGGAAAAACTTTAGATCTCTCCGTACAATGTCCATTAGGTTTTACTAATTTCAAGACTTACTTGGAGACACCCCAGTACAGTCTTTTTGAAAAGCCCCCTGCTTGTATTTGCTGTCTGAAAAAGGAATGCATCTTGTTGTTAAGCGTAATGCGCACATAATTTACACACCAACCAATCACCATTAACACTTAATAGGTACTGAGAAAAAGGGCCACGCCTACACTGCAATGACTACTGCAGACATCAATACAATGACTGCCCATTAGAGTTGCACTGCTGACAACTTGCCAGAGAGAAAAGAGGTATTGTAGCCAAGGAGGCCTCCTGGTAGAGTGTCTTAAAAAAAGAAAGGTCGGGGAGCTGATTAACAGACGCAAGGGGAACATGAGTGCTTCTAAAGGTGGGGTTTGTAATAACAAATGTTCTATGTAAATATAAAGCAGCAACCGGAAAAGAGGCAGTCCTCGACCATACCTCATCACTGCCAATTAGCAATAAGGAACACTATCAAAGCACAGCACTGACCACCTTCTAAGCCTATGCAGATATCTAGCTCTTCAAAGTGGGACCTCACTCTGGACCTCTTCAGAGAATGTCATTGCAGCCTCTGTGTCCTTGAATTAAAAATTCTGTTTTGTTAAGGTTTTCGCTGGCTGCCAGACTACCCATAGACACCAGAGATTTCCAGACTTCTAACATCATTTCATGCATTGATTCAGGATTCCAGTCTGGGAAAAGGGATTCTATTCTGACCCTGATGGCTGCTCTTTTTAAAAGCACTTCCCAGTCACTGTGGTCCCCAAGGACCATCATGACCTTGCCACCATGTCACCATGTTCCCTTCCTGTCATCTTGTGCATCCTGGAAAGGAGACACCTTTTTGATAAGGAAAGTACTCGAGCCATCAAAATCCAGTAGGTGGGTGTCCAGTATATGATGCTATCTTCGGCACATATCGGTCTCTGAGGTCACATCTGGGAACCTCACAGCATGAATATTAGCCGCTCAGCTTCCCATCTCTTCATGTTCGAGTTTGTCACCTAAGAGCATTGTGGCATCAAACAACTGTCCTTGAACGCCCCTCCGCCATCTGCAACTCATCCAGAACAGGACTGCGAGATTTGTCCTTGGCCTCAGGCCCAGGGATTGTATCTCTCCAGGACTGAAATCTCTGTACTGGCTCCCAGTGGCTACGAGGATTAAGTCAAAACACTCTGCATCATCCAAAAGGCCTTCTGGGGCCTCAATACCTTCAACTCTCTCTGCCTAAATATTTTCCTTCTCGAGCTCTTCACTCATCTGCCTCCAAGTCCCTCAGGGACAGTCGCTTCTCCAGGTAATGAGTTGGTGGTAGATACATTTCTCCGGCTGGGGCCTCCCTCTGGAACAGCCTCCCTGAATCCCTGAAACTTGAGGAGAACCATCTCCGGTTCCGGAAGCTCCTCAAAACCTTCCTCTTTGCTTCCGCTTTCTCTCCTCCTCTACCCTGCTGAACCCCTGGGTGAAACTGCTACTGCACTAGTCAGCGGTCACCCTCTGATCTTGGGCCCAGGTCCCCTCCCCGGCCAGTTGAACACCTGCACTGCCTCCCTGGCAACGCCCACACTTGGGGACTGTTTTCTGTTTCCCTACAGTCCCCTACCAGGACTTGACACTTGATGACTGCACTTACCCCTGCACTTGACACCACCTGGCCGCACTTTATGTATTGCTTTTATTTATTCTATTTATTCTGTTACAGTTGATCCCATGTACTGCACTGACCCCTCCTCCTTTCCCCCTTCACTTTTCCCATTCCACCTTCCCCTGCACATGCGCAATCTCAATGTTACCTGGCCTAGTAAGGTCGTTGTCTCTGTCTTTCCTCTGTTCCACCCTCCTTGCCTCGTCGCGCCTTGAAACACTTGTGTATAGGTGCGTTATAAATGCCATATCATATCATAATATCAGACATTTTTACAGACCACCCAGGAAGTCCTCAATGGTGTCTTCAGCAACCCCAGTTGAATCAGTGAGACTGCCATTAAGTGTCCAACTCTGGTCCCTCATAGTCCTCCCTGGAGCCCTTTTTTGTCAGGCTCTGCTAGCACTCACACAGTGGACTCCACACACTCGCCTCCTTGAATCGGGAAGGCACAATCATCTTCAACAAATGATCAATGTGTCACACAAAGAGAACGCATGCAGTCCTCCTGCTGTAATCTGCTGCCAAAAGAATACTTAAGTAGGGGCATACACAGGTAAGTGAATGGGAAGTTGTATAACTTGGGAGGATAACAATAATAACTTCTTAACACTTCTTATAAATAGTCTATGTAATTATAACCATTTCCACATGTAATGTGGAGTGGGGAATGGGTGCATCCTTCATCCGCTTCTCTGTCTTCTCTTCCCTCAACCATCATTCTCCCGCTCCGCGTGTTCCATTCCTCGCGTTCCTCTCTCTCGAGCCTCCAGCTATCTTGTGCCTTCATTGCTCCAGATGCTACACATCCCCTCTCTTTAATCTAGAACACCTCCACACTTAAAATTCTTCATAATCTAATGAATGTCTAGGTCTACAGTATGCTCTGCCAGCTCTTGATGACTTCTTCATAACTTCTCTAGACTACATCCGCCTCTGTTGCATATCTGTATCTTGTGGCAAGGAAAATCTCTTAACTTCATTCCTTCCAACACCTTGAACAAATTTGTGCTCACCAGATTCACACCCTCCATCCATTGCATACAACTCATCTCCTCTTACTCTTTCCTTCAAAACCATCACTCTCTCATTGTTCCATACTCTTCCATCACTAGTCCTCAATGCATGTTTAAACACTTCAACTACTTCCACAGGTTTCGACCAACAACACCCACTTTCTCTCAATACTACTGTAAGTTTGATTCTAACCCAACTTCCTACTTCTGGTAACCCACCTTTCTTGTATCTCTTATTATCATACTGTTCTTTGTTGATCACTTGTCTTTCCTGAATATTCTCTGTCACATTGCTCAAATCAACACCCGTACCAGCACCCGCATTCATCCATCCCGGATACAACTTGGTATTCGCTCTCCTTCCTCTGCTTAACTAAAATGGGGAGACACCGGTGGTGCAATGTGGTATATATCTATGAGCCAACACCGTTTTTCTTTACTTCCATTCTCCAATCTCTCCCATTAGACCATGCGAATTTTATGGCATCCTTTATCACTCTATTATATCTCTCAACCATCCCATTAGACTGAGGATGATAGATAGCACACACTTTGTGAACAATCGACCTCTCATCTAAATAGTTCTTCATCTCTTTGGATTTAAACTGAGGTCCATTGTCGGATAATATCTCCTCAGGATAGCCCTCACGCTCACAGACTTCCTCCACAAACTCAATAACAGTTTGGGTCGTAACAAGAGGCACTATGGTTACTTCCGCCCATTTCGTCAACATATCAATCATAACAACACAATACAAAGCACCTCCATCACCCAAACTGGACCCAAAATATCAATTGCAACTGTCTTCCAGACCATCTCAGGGATGTCTCTCAACACCATTGGATAACTCGCTCCCACACACACTTTGTTACTTTTCATGCAAAGGACACAGTTCCTTATTCTTCCTTCCACTTGTAGATCACACCCAGGCCACCAATATGTGTTTCTTATCCTTTGCTTCGTTTTCATCATTCCTTGATGGCCTTCATGTCCTAACTGGATGTTTTTGTCTCTGAGGTCCTCCAGTGGCATCAACCCATCACTTCTCATTAAACATCCACTTTGGACATACAGTTCATGTCTGACATTCCAGAACAAAAGCACTCCAGCCTCAGTTATTTTGTTTTTATTCCAATTAGCTTCTTCCACATTTTTCATTACTTGCTGAAGGGCATTACCCTTAGTCATTTCCTCATCCCATTCTTGTTTTGATATGGCCTCATCAACTATTTCACAAATCGTTTCTAGTTCATCTACATGCTCACTCATATCATCATAGCTCGTTAGTCTTGATAAACCGTATGCCGTGCAGTTCTTTACACCCAGAATATAGACCATGCTGAAAATAAATTCTTGCAGCCTAGATACCCATCTGCGACCTCTACTCGAGACTTTGTCTAACCCTTTCGTGGCAAATACTTCAACAAGAGGTTGGTGTGAATTTCAAACTTGACACCCCAAATAAAACTCCAGAATTTTTCCGTAGCCCACTTAATCGCAAGAGCCTCTTTCTCTATGGTGGCATACGCCTTCTCCGCACCTTTGAGTAAACATGATGCAAAGGCTAGCACCAATTCCTTTCCTCCATGATACTGTACTAGAGTTGCACCCAGCCCCACATTGCTGGCAATGGCAATTAGGAAATGGTGATTAGGTAGCCAAATTCAAGACTGTGGAACTAAACTGTTGAGGATCATATTCTGCATTTACCGTCAGACAATGAAGTGATCCTGGACAAATCATCTTATGCCACCTTCTTCGAAGATGTTTGCACTCCCACGTTCTGGTGGAATTGTTTAGATCATTACCTGTTCTTTCCTTGTATGGAGGCCAATTGATTGTAAGGGGTCCTGGACAGACAAGAACTGACTCAAAAGTGCAGGCCTATCACAAGCTTATTTAAGGTCTACTTATTTGTTTTGCAAGTAAGATTCTACAAGTCTGTTAGTGGGTGTATTTAGTTCTTTAAAATAAAAAGTAATGAAACAACCCTTATTAATTATTGTAGGCTTGCAACAATTAGTATTGTGGTACTTGCATACTTCTCTTGATGATGGAGAAAATTAAGTTAAAATCAGTCACCTTTAGCATAACATGATTCTATAACGATTGTTTATTTTTAAATGTTGAGTTATTTTGTGATTTGTGTACTTTTCAAGCCAGGTCTACAAAACAGGGTGTTATTGTAGTTCTTGAAAGTCAAACATTCACAAATATGTGCACCTTGCTTTGTGACAAGAACTGGAGAGAAGTTCAAACAAGTGCAGAATCAAATCCTAGCTGCAGCTCTTAATTAAAGTGTGTGATCATGGGTACCTCAATTTACCTGTCAAACTGGACAGTGCATACATATTTCAGAATTATCAGCCCCTTGGAGTGATTTATTTCTCAGGGTACCCTTCAAAAAATGTAAACCTCACTCATGGTTTAACAGGCTATAGTGTTGCTTCATGTATAATAATAGTGACCATTGATGCATTACACACCACAAAGTAATTTGTTTATTTGCTCACTAATACGCATTTCAACTTTGGTTTTGCAATTGATCAATATGTTGTCCACAAAAACATTACAGTAATTGAACAAGCTGTATGACCGAGAGTAAAAACAGGAAGCATTGCATAATTAATTGGTCTGATTGGAATGTTCTTGTCAACAATGGATGGGGAGCAGGTTTCTAGTTTCACCAGCATACTATAAAATACACTGACATTTTATTTATGATTTTACAAATAGGTCAACGCCTTTTTTTGCACCTAGCAGTCATGGGCATGTGCCCCTTTTGTCTTGCCATAAAGATGTCTATTTCTTTGTTATTTGATGAGGCACAGTCAATACAAATATGACATTTCACAAAACATCAGACAATATCATATAAACAATAACCGTAAAAACAACTTCCAGAGTAATGTCTCGTCCTAACAAGTCATCTGAACACTAATACGTCATTCACTAATATCGTATTTTGAAAAGAAACCTAATTGATTCAGGAAATTCACTACCTCTAAGGTTAGAGCTGTCTCGTGTCCAGAGGACAGCCTTTGCCAGAACTCCACTGCTTCCAGCCATTCGACATTATTCACGAAACGTTTAAAAAATGTAGTTCTTCATTCGTGAGTACCGAGGCATTCTGTCAGGATGTGATTAATGTGTGCATTGTTTCCAGGTAATACAACGTACAGTTGGAGTTCGTCCCACTTTCTTTTTCATGCACTACTAAAGGTTTCCTGATCGGTAACAGGTTTAAACAGAATCTCAGAAAGTCCCCTCTTTTTCTGTCATTAGGACATTTTCGGAGGTAAGAAGGCACAGTACCCCTGGGTTTGTCTAAAATTGAGAAGTTGTAATGCAGCGTAAAGTTACGTATAGCATTGATTGTCTTTATTCAGTCTTTATCCAGTCTGTTCTGAATATTTCTTCTTCTTCTCCCTGTGGATTCTCTACCTGCTCTTCCATTGATTGCTCACAGTTGGAAAATATTTCCGTCACTGCCTTTTGTAGAGTTCTTAAGTAATCGCCAAAGTCACTCCGTACCATTTGGCACACATCTTCATACAAGGTGTTTTCTGAAAGAAATTGTATTGATCTATATAGTTGAACCAGTTTCCCCTCTAATTAGACGCCAATGAACTCATTCATAGCTCGTAACAAAGGGAAGCCATTGGTAGTGACTGGGGTATATTCAGGATTTTCTTCCATAATCACCCTTCTAATACTATCCAGGACAATCTCCACACCTGGGATTCTATGTCTATTCTGTAAAGCAGTGTCGGAATTGCCTTCCCTTTATAGAATTTACTAGGGGTAAAATCAAAAACCTGCAATACTTGCCTTGTGAACTTAATCTGACAGGCCATCTGGTCTATTTTACCAAACAGCCTGTTTTCAGCTACTGCTATTTTGGATCCCAGGTATTTGATTGACATGTTTCTTTCTAATGGTTCACCATTCAGGAACCATTTTGTGGGTGTTATTTTTTTCCCAGGGTTGCTGAAAAGCAATACAAATGACTTTGTTGGATAAAGATGTCCATGTCAGAAGAGAGCGAAAATGGAAGATAGCTTTGCTGCTGTTTTGGTGCGTGCAGCTCATAAATACCCTGCACTGTGCGCAGATCTATTACTGGGTGGTCTGTGCTGAGGGCAAATATGCATTTGTGCATTTTCTCCAGATGGTAGCCTTCTGTGCCCATTTGATTAGTGCAATGGCTGCATGTTAAGTTTATCTCATGCTCAAGGTAGACTCTGGGCATTGGTGGAGTTATTGGAGTGGTAGCCTGAGGAGATGGCTGTCAGAGTTCCGTCTTTGATCACACAAGAGATCAATCCCTCCCCCCAAAAAAAGAAACCAGGAACTTTTTCACAGCCGCTTTTCCCCCACAAACGTCCCATGCTGGATACACCCAAAGACCAGCTGGATCAGCCAGATGAGGGAAGAAATCACAGTTTAGGATCACCAACAAGGGTCTGTTGTTTTGACCATGTGCCTGGCACCAGACTGAATGTGCCCCAGACCTAACTGCCTCTCAAATATTTCACCTTCCACAAAATCTCCATCTTTTCCTATAGACTGCACTGCTTCTGATGATCAGAAAATATAATTATTTGGTGCTCTAGCTGACTTTTAAATGCAACATAAATGTGATGCACAAAGGGGGTGTAATTAGCATTGGAGCTGGCACTAGTATGGACTGATATTTACACATGTGCTGCTGCTGGTCATGAAAGAGAAACACCTATACGTTGGGTGTTTGTAAATAAGAAACCATACTCATGTTTTGTGACATACCACGCTAAAACATTACATTTTATGAATACAATAAGGACAGAAACATAGATTCATAAAACATACTCATACAACATAGCTTCATAACACATTGTGCTCTAGCACTTCTGAAGTGTATTTTTTGCTAGATGGAATTACAAGAATAGATCTTAGTCCAAATAATTGGACAGACTCAAAGAGAATGGTAAAGTACTACTTTATTCTCAGTTTAATAAAGCAAGGTCAACTGGCAGACATCGGACCGAGGCTTGCACACTCACAACCAAGTATGATGACATGGAGGTTGTATACCCCAATATGTGTCATCTATGACATCATTCTAAGTGGCAAAATACAAAAGTTATCAAGGGAAGGGATTGGTGAAGGGAACATAGCTACGTATTGAACATATAAGGATCAGTGCTTCATTGGCTACCCGTAGTCGGTACAGCATGTGTTGAACTACCTTTAAACACACATAGTACTGATTATAGTGGACAAAACATCAGTGGTTTGGCTTGCCCCCAATCCCACTGATTGGTTAGCATTCTATCCCAACCTTGGACTTTTAGCTCCTTAGCAGCATGTACGTGAAACGAAACCTAGGTGTTTGAATCCTGTCAGATTACTCCCTATTTTCCCAATTAGTCTTTCATCTGTCATCGGTAGGCCATCAGCCAAAGTCTTCTGTTTTTAGTTGACCTTGTTGCTGCTCACTGTCCTGGAACATTCAAGGGAGTATGAGCTCACGACTATCTTAGCTTAATGCTTTGTTTTTGACTTCTAAGTCACATGTGAAAAGACCACAAATGTGTCAATTTCAGCCTTACATTTACTGATATTTGCTTTAATTATGCAGGGTGCTGTTGCTACTCTTGGCCTCTAGGTACTTGCTCACTCTATCTCATATAAACTTTAAACACTTTTAATTGACCAGCAGTTTGGCTGTCACATATGTTTTTTCGCCTTCCTTCACTTATAAACAATGTCCCATATTCAGAAATTATCCATGTACTCCATTTGTGCTTTGCACTTATCCCCCAAAATAGCATCTTCACTCTGGGCCAACCTTGACTCATCTTCGGGTCTCCTCACAGGGCTGTTTTTCCGCACCTCCTGATTCTTACAGCCTTGACCTGTCTCTGAGGAACTTTAGTTTAAATTCAATGTGAGCTGCCGTCCATTTTCCTAACATGGCCGTCCTTGACATGTTAAATATTCCTCTATAGCAAGCTTCTATATGTTCTTTTTCTACCTTGCGTTACTGCATATTTACAGTTATTGATCAGTAAGTTACTTCATTTTCTTTGGATCCATGATTACCTTAGCTTTAGGTTCACGTTACTCTCATTGCTTCATTTGCATTGTTATATAATATGTTCCTATTGTTTCAACATAGGTTCATATATCTTCTTCATGACATCACTTTGTCTTCATCGTCATATTTCACTTTCACGTCCATCCATAATATTCATTGATGCATTCTCACATCTTGGCAAGCTAAATCCTTACATTTACCTTCCATGCAACATCCTTCCACACTTTCAGTGCAAGGGTATATTCTGTATGACTGTCTGAGTGCATAACGTCTCTCATACACTCGATGCGGTATAGGAATGATTCCAATATGATGGTTGTGAGGGGGTGGGAACTGTCAAGAAAATGTTTACCTGCTCCTCTACAACATACTCCTGATGGTTTCATTAAGAAAAGCAAAAAATGCACAAATTTAAATGTAATCAAAACCATGTTTACTGCCAAAAAAAACACATAGGTGTCATTCATGGTATGATATGATAAGATAGGTTATTTATAATGTGCTTAATACCTAGAGAGTCCTAAGCGCAGACCCGAGGATCGAACCTTTGTTGTTCTGTGTGGTCTTGCTTCCAAGGTGAGCACGTTGCCGCTGAGCGACCCTCCCGAGAACTGTACTATGCTTCAGTTGTAAATGTGCTTTACTTTTACAGTCAGATTGAGTGAATTAACCTGTGTACTCAAGTTTTACATGTGCATTAATTGCCCAATTGAATTCATTGGATTGGCCAACACATGTTTCACTCAATTAATGAGCTTCTTCTGGGCCTAAAATCTTTTGAATTCTATCTCACACTATAACCTGCAAAACATGTGGTAACTTTGTTCTTTTCACGTCAATGTTGATCGGGTTAACTATAATGTGGACACTTAATTCTGTCAATGTTGATCGGGTTAACTATAATGTGGACACTTAATTCTGAGCATGAAGAACATAATGAAACCATCTTCGAGCAGAAAGAGAAAATGAAAAGAAACAAGAATTGTTTTAAATAAATGTGTTATTTCGTTATTTCAAATAAATTTAAAAAACAGTTCATCAAGAAATGGCATTTGGTTCATTAACAGAACACATGTGGGCTGGGAGGATAGCTCGGGGGCAACATGCAAGACAACGCATAGCAACACAGGGTCTAATGCTGGTCTCGCGCTTCGAAACTGGTCTCTGCTATTAAGCGTGTTACACAAGAACAATTATAAGAATGTAGTTATGTATCAGACCTCATAGATGCCTTTCTGAAACAAACAATGCTTACATTGGAATCGTAAATTAGAGATTCCACCCACATTATACAACAAAATTAGGGACATTATTTGAACATATTTTGGTTACACTGGATGTGAATGCACTGTATACCTCAATAGACAACCATTTATCTATGAAAGCCATCAAATATCACTTTGACAAGACAATAGTTAGATACTTTGAACAGTGCATCATGTTTTAAGAGATGTTACTTTTCGCAATGACCAACAAGGACTTCCTTTTTAATGGCCAACTATGCATAAAATCCAAGGGGGTTGCAAAGGGAGCAAAGTATGTGCCTCTTCTAATTTATTCATGGGCCATTTTGAGACTCTACTTGTCACAACCACAGGTAATCTACACAGAGAATACATAGCTTCCTGGTTCAGCAATATATTAATAGCAGCCTTTGGAGTCCTTATTGTGCCTATTTGCACCTCTCTTATAATACTTCTGCAGTATCTTTCTATGAGTACATACAACAAAAGGAATCACCCTTTACCACACATCTCTTGCTTGTCATGCTGGAATTCTATAACATAATATATTTCGAATATATGTCAAAAACACATTTTGTAGTAACACTGTCAGCTGTATTGTAGGAGTATATTCTTTCAATGTTCTCTACTCAAATTGACTGCTTGGCAAATAACATATTTAACCCAGCCCTCACCGTGTGTATTTGTATTTATTTATGTTTTATGTAGCGCCTTAAGACAAGACGCTGTGCAGAGAACAGGCAACGGTACAATAAAATGAATAAGCAAAAAATATAAGAAAACAATCAATCAAGCATGTTGCCCAACAACAAATGTGTATATGCACAATATGAAAACAATGACATTACCACTGTTGGACTCATGAACGCATTAATGCGTGAAATATCACTAAATGTCAAATGTGCACAATAAAAACAATGTTAAAGAGGGTTCCATTCACATTTTTTTTTAAACCGACTAGTCTGACACGTTTCAATTCACAATAGTTGGAACTTGCTTGGGGCTGGTAATTTTGGCTCTAAAAAATGTGATAACGATTCCTAGCGGGAGGCAGCTGTGTGGTGCACACAATGGACAATATATGTTTCCTATTGCACATGGCAATGGGTGATTACCATAGTTTCATCATTGATGTTGCATTAGAAAAGCCACACTTTGAAAATTCTTAATGTCCACGCATATTCAATAACCCACTCCAAAGAGCTGAACTATGTCAGTGTTATGCTGGAACTATTTGTAGAGGTCTGTTTTACACCAGCAATCCACACTAAAGAGACACAGACTTGAGTTTATGATGAGTGGTGTTTTTTTATGGAATATATGTGTAACTTCAGCCTCGACCTCTGTCCTGATCTTGAGGCAAAATCATAGCGAGAGCAATGCTTGGAGAATGGAGCTTGCAGATGATCAATTAACAAGATTATGGTCCTCGGAATGGCAGAACACATAAAGGCACCCCGTGGATAGCTGAAATCCTAAATGACCACTTCGGCAAAGCTCTTAAGCTTTCTTTGTCAGAGTTATAGCCCCACCACCGCCCTAAGGTAGGAAGTCCATTACATGTAAAAAAGAAAATGGAATACCCTGACATAGCGTGATGAGCATTTTATTGAAGGACATATGACATGTTGGTTAAGGCTAGCTCTGGAGATGTTTGGCACTTTATGCAGACTTCTATTCTGGGGTTGAAACACAACAGTGGCTTTCCTATGGCAGCACCTATGTGATTACAGTTTCATTCTTACTTTATTTTGGCAGCCTACCTTTTTTTCCTTAAGATCTTCCTTAGTTTAGCCTCTGTGACAATACACAAAAGAAAGAAAGACACATGTTTCTGCAACAACACACGTATTCAGTGTATTCAGGGAGGAAAAATGAAAATCCAGCAGACCGTGGAGGTCAAGAGACCAAACCATCAGCCTAAAAAGGGAGGTCCAGCCCCTGTAAAGAACTGGTGGTAGGGACCGTGGAGCTGCAAGAGGAGGGCGTGAAACTATATCCACAGATATAGAGAGGGGACTACTTGCCAAGGTGAGATGTCCTTCTGCAGATAACGGGGATACCCCCAAGGGGACAACCCAATCCAGTGACTCCACTCACTTTAATTTACCTTGTTCATGGAAGTAATTTGAAGGATGATGGCTTTTTTTTTCAGTGAGTTAGATTTATCTTACAGGAGATCCATTACAAAGCAGTACTAGAATTTAATTTCAGAATAGCGATTACTATTTATACTGTCAATGTAATTACTAACTATTTCCACAGTCATTCAATTATTTAGTGATGGCCTATTCTTTTAGGGTGGGCGCACCCTTGCATTCTTCTGATGGCTAGCGGCTGTGGCTCTGCTGCAGTAGCAGGGTATGTGATTGCTGCAACCTTCTTACTTGTTGTGTTAGCTGCAAGATCCCCACTAATGATCCTTAGTCCCTCGCCGCTCACTTGACATAAACCTTATCCAGGAAATCTTGGCTATGTGGAATTAAGCAATGATCTCAATTTTCTGACAGATTCACTGGATTTGGCAAACGTACCCACCAACCTTAAGTGCCAGCCTATTATGCAAGTCTATGTAAAAAGGAAGAGCATACTCGGCCTTGGCATGTTTATGAAAGTCTACCTCATACCGCCATATTGCTGCTTCTTCTGGCCCATGTTAGGGTACAGGGAAACTGGATTTCTTTTTTGACTAATTAAGATTCGACATTGGGCAATTTTGATGCCACCCCCGTCACTGTTGATTGTGGTCTGCCAAAGCTTTCATGTCTGCATCCTCTTTTGAGTAACATATATGTAAAAACCTATAATGCTTTGCACGATGTACTAGTTGGTCAGGCTGCCTTGTTTAAATGCTATGCCAATTATACCGAAGCGGTCCTTGAACAGGCGTGCAACTCTTAAGTCAGACTATCGCACATTCAACATTTGTGCAGTTGCATTGCACAAGGAATGGAAAATAATGGGCTTAGCCAAATCACACCAAAACAGCATTTTTGTTACTAGACTCCAAGGTACATTGGCAGATGGACAGCTATTTGTAGATTTATGTTACAAAGTCCAACCTGCCTCTTCATTCCACGAAGACTCAGAAGGCTTTTGTGAACTTTAAGTTAGCATTATCCACTCCCATTACAACCCACTGTCTGACTTGCTCCTTCTCTCCCTCTCACTCCCCACTCCCAACCGTAGGCCATTCTTTTGATCCGACGGCTGAGGTCAACAATGCATCAACATCTCCACCACTGACAAAGGTCCTGCTGTCTCTCTATCCTAGCTTCCTGGATGGAATATCAAAAGGCTCTCTCCTCCACTCTGGACTCTGCTAAATCTAACAACTCCACCAACCTTATATCATCCCTCAACTCTCATCCTTAAAAACCATCCCCAAGCTACCATGCTGTGCAGCCCCCACCAAAGCTTCATCTCCCCCTTTCTCTCTGCACACGACTGTTCCTTCTATATCTCATCTAATACCACTCAATTCCGAGACACCCACACTGCTCTCGTTTATCTCCCTCCTTCATCCATCCCCCACCCCTCATGTCCATGCCCCTGCAGCCAATCATCGCCGCACATATTTTCTGCCACCTTTGACATAGTTGCCATCCTTCTCTACTCCCTATGTTTTTATTTCTCGGCTCCCTGGGCATTGCCTTTCACTGGATTGCCTACTTGTCTAACTGGTCGTTCTATGGGTTCCCCAGTGATCAGTGGTTGGTTCCCTATTCTTCAGACTCTACATTTCCTCTAACCATGCACTGATCTTCTCCGTTGGTTTCTCCTGCCACCTACTTACTGATGATGCCCAACTCTTTTTCTCCCTTTCACTCTTAACCCCAGAAAGGTCGACTCCAATCGTCTCTCTGGCATTTGTCACTGGATGGCAATCCACTCTCTCAATTAATCTAAAGCTGAAGTAATCTTCACCCAGATCCTAATGTCACACCGTTTTCCTCTTCTTCAATTTCCTTTCCACCTGATCACCACAACCTGTCTCCGAAGGCTCACATCCTGGATGTCCTTTTTGATAATTACCTCAGGTTCCAATGGTCTAACACTTTGACTGACACTGCAGCCAGGCTAAACCTTCTGAACATTACAAAAATGTGGGCCTCATCACGACCTCGGCGGTAACGCCGGCGGTATAAGCGCGGGGGCTATTAGCGCGACCGCCATAGCCCCCGGTGCTAATACCGCAGGATCACGAGTTGGGCAGACTTGGAAGTCCCCATTCCCCATTGAGCCCATTCGGGAATGCCCCATTCCCCATTGGGCTCAATGGGGAAATTTCGCGCTCATACCGCCGGCGGATTTCCCGCTGGCGGTATAAGCACGAATTCTCAGCAGATTTCACACCAGCTCAGAGCTGGGTTGAAATCCGCCGAGGCCCTGATTCGGCAGACCCTTAAATCCGGCGGTAATAGCGCTACCACTGGATTTAAGGGTTACCGCCGAGGTCGTACCTTTCTCGCTCCTAAAAACGTGCTCTCTTCCATTGTCCTCATCGGTTCTTTTTCTGAAGGCCAGGCATTTCCAGGCTCAGAAGCCTATTGTTCTTGGTACTAGGATAAGGGTTCTCAATGTGCAGATAAATCATTAGCATAGGACACCATGTGAGAGAGTTCATACGCCCCGTTTACCTAGCACCAGTGCAGTTGGTGCCTTTGTGCAGCTCTTGCTGTGTTCTGGACATAGTGATGTGTATGCCGGGCTCTCTGCTATCAGGAGCGTTCCTTGTGATCTCTACGAGAACACTCCTTCTACCCCTTTTAGTCTCGAGGGATCAGGAACACACCTGTCTGGCTCTACTCCCAGGGATTGCAGACACTTGGGCACACAATGGTAAGGCCGACTCAGATCTTCCACCAACAAATGCCTGGCCCTGTGGACGGTGATCAGGAGGATGTCTCCCCCAAGCCCTGAGAGATGTCCTTTGAATGTGTTCAATAGTAGTGATGCACACCTCGGCATAAAGATGAAGGTGAAGATGAATCCATGTGATTGGTGCAGTTTTGGCCAACTCAACTAATCCACAATGAGTACTCCTAATCCTGGACTTCACCCACCCTAAACTGCTTTGTACTACAGAATTGTCATCAGAAGCCCTCGACGGATCCCATGTGTCAGCATTTTTCTTGCCAAAATGCTTATTGAGAAGCAACATCTTTAAACTAATACCCTGATACTGCAGGGCTTCCTATCAAAGGAATAAAAGTAACTTGGTAGGCCTGCCACAAGGGGCTAAATCCTGTGTTCCAAAAGCATGCTGCCGCACCCATCATAAAAGGACTAGCGTTCTTACTTTCCAGAAAACAAATTGGCCTTCCAATGCAAAACAGCTATTCAAAGGGCTTTTCCAAGTAGCTCAAAAACGCAAATCACTCATTGGACTACAAAAAGATGGAATATTTCTAACTTTATTTAACTGGTTTTTGCAGAGAATTTGAGAGAAATCCCATTCAAACCCTATATTTCATATTTAGATCTATCAATCCACGATTTTTGTTGTGAGATGTCCATGCTGTCACTGAGGTTCTCATTGTCAAGTTCATAAAATAAACCCCTTGTCTCATCACTTGTAGGCTTTGGACTCAACCCACATAGCAAACTTTCAGGTTGGCACAATGGGCTTTTAAAATCTGCCACCTCCTAAGTGTTCCAATGTAGCCTTGCAGTGCACCACAATCAAGGGGTGTCAACTTTAAACGAGAAGCATCTGCATTTTAGTTTTAAATAGCTTGAACATGGCTCAGGACACACATGGTTTGTTGCAAAGTATAGTAATAACAATAACATTGTGTTATCATGTCACACTTAATGCTGGATTTCTCCCACTTCTGAGCACTGTAATAATTGGTGCGCTTATTATTATTAATGAGATGCGTGTCAATATGTTGCTCTTTTCACCAAGTGGCAATCCCTAATATAACACTCCATGGTATACAATCCCACACAAAAAATCTGGAACAAAAAAAAGGTTGTGCTTATAGTTAAAATCCAATGTATTTAAATAAAAGAAAATCAAAGGTGGTTCCCTAACTGTATGCAGGGGAAGACACCACAATCATGAATGTTGAGTACTTATATACACAATTAGAGTGTGCCTGCCTGTAACAGTCTCACTACATGTAATACACATATTCAGACACTGCTATGTAATATTGATATATGGCTAACATTTCTTATCCAAAATAATACAATGCCACATCTAAGCAGCACACTTAATGATGGTTTTCAGCCATTGGTCTCAAAATTATCTTAAGTTAACATTTAAATAAACAATATTTTCTGTTAATAAATTGCATATTAAGGGCCTGATTTACAGACACGTTTTAACATGGGAAAGTCCCATTGAGAACAGGCCCTAAACATTTTCTTTTCTACAATATCAAAAACAAGCATTGGTATCAGGGAAATGTTTCATAGAAAAATGACATTTATCGAAGTATGTTTACGTGAAATTGCCCTCCTGTATGAATGTGGGGCTGTGAGATTTCAGCATATGCATAGCACAAGACAAACTATGATAGGTTACCTTAGGATCCACACGCGTGTGTTTAGGAAAATGGTGTTATCAAATTTCAATCCACAGCATTGATTTATCTACTCTGTGCATCCATCTTTCATTTTGACTTTCTGAAATGACAACAACCATGGCCCAACTGTTGCCTTAAATTACTTGGGTACATGTAGAGAGGTATATTTAGAGAGGGATCCTCTCACTCAACAAAAAATCATTTGTAAAATAATAAAGTTTATTTGGAATTTCATATTTTCTACAGGAATACAAAAACTAAACTTACTTTCATTACAATCTATTTTTTTAATGTATATGGCTTTCACAGGTGTTAATTTAGCGATTTGCTATGCTGAGAAGTGTGGTCACCGATTCACAGCCTAAGGTGTTTGACTAAACCTGTAAAAACATCTGGGTACAATTTGACTGGATTTACTTTACAAAGAACTACACTTTATGCAGAAATGCTATCAGTTCTACATTGCGCACACAGCAGAGAAAAGGCTATTGGTTTTCATGGAAATACAAAACTCACTTGGCTTTAAATACAGTGAGAAAGAAAAGAGCATGTCCCACTATAATATTTATACACACTTTTCAATAATTCTTTATGCCCCTGAGCCAGCATGAACCCTAATAGTTTTTAAAAAACTCCCACTCATCCTCTCCTCCCTCTTGGAAAGCAGGTGTGTTCCAGGTAATAGTCTCCTCATCAATAGGGCCCAAACCTCTATGTAATACACATGCTCAGATTTCATCCATTTGGAACAGGTGTTATCCCGTCTATGCAGCTTTTGATTGCCGAGTGAGATACCAGTTTCCTGGGTGTATATATTTTTATAATCATTGCTATTCCCACATTAGGTCATTAATGACTTCTCACTATTTGATTAGTCACAACTTTCCATTGGCTTACTTATTAGTCAAACACTCTCAGATAATAGTACCGCCAATATTCATATGTTGATCATAAATCTGGCATGTAATACCATTGTAAAAGGTGGGGTCTAGTATGCTCCTAAAACATTTTAATGCAAAATAATGTGTATTCCATATTATATCATAACAGCATGCCATATCAATGAAATATGGATTTCTGGGATTCTGGGCACTATATGCAACATGAGTGTGTACGGTACTTTTTCATGAAGTTATTAATCTTCAAAATTGTATTAATTATTAGAAAATGTATCCAATTCAGATTAATCAGAATTATGGCATATAATAACATTTTAAAATGTGACGGCAAATATGCTTTTAACTCATTTGATAGAGAAGAATGTCACTGTAATAACTTACCTTTCTCTTTGTCTTTAAGTCATGTGGTTGTAGTTTTTATATGCTACATTGTTTTTCTATTTGAAATGTAAAGCTGCAAATTATTATTTGCTTTCAAATTAAGGACAGGCTGAAGTGACCAGACTTACCCGCAGTTGATTATTAGCTTGAACCCGCTGACAAGGGCCTCTTTTATTTGAGTTTCCATTAGGCTGGTCATCTAGCAGCCTTTATGGGGAGCCAAGGCTCAAAGGTGAATAATTTGGCTGTGAAGCCCTAGACTGAATTCAGTTCAGATGGTTATCGATTCTGAGCACTGTGTTTCAGATGGCATTAGAATGGAAAAATCATGTGGATGTGATATGTCCCATTACTCAAGGGCTTGTTCCAGATGGCCCTTTGTTTTGTGAAGTTAGTGTTTTTTTTTCTGATGTAAGATAAATTATACTTTCCCCATCACAGCAAGCACCTTGAGTTATCATACATTCAGTGTCAGCAGGCTCATTGGAGATCCACAAGAAAAAAGTAATATTTTCCCTGTGTAAAAAAGAACTTGTGGCTATAATATTCAATACATTTATAATAAGTTTCTGATTGTATTTAGAAGCACATCACAATATTTTCTCTGACCAATACACTCTTGAAATAGTGGTATTTTAGGTATATCTGACAGCTGTTGGAAGAAAGAAAATTATACTGCTTTCATTTAAATATTTCACCTCACTTCTCTGACGTACATTGTGACATTACAGAAAAAAAACAGTATGCAATGTGATACTTCATTTAAGAAGTACATGTCGATGTCAATAATTTACTTGGCTTTCATAACTTTTAATTTTATTTCTGTAGTACCGGCCCTGATGTCACCCTCGTTGGTCAGATTACAGACACACTCTGGCCTTGTAGCATTTTTAAGTATGCGGTTCCATGAATTTTATGGAATAATGTGATATATTGTTTTGATGGATGGCTGTCTTGCATTTCCCAGACATTTTGCGTTTGTAGTATTCTATCATAAACATTGTTCTAGTACAGTTTTAGGCACTGTTTTTCATGAAAATAAAGAGCTCACTTTTCAACTTGGGCTTCCTCATGCATCGCCTTTCCATTGTTGGGATGCACGTTCAGATTACCGCCCCAAATGATTTGCATTGCGAAAAATATATGAAAACATGGAGAATGGGTAATGGGCGGTGCAGGGGGGAAGCGGGGAGCTTTACGGGTGGAAGCCATTGGCTGAAGTGGGACGTTTTATAAGGAGCATTCACGTACACACACATACAAATGTATCCAGTTAGGCCTTTGAATAATTAAGCAGGAAAGCGCACAGCCAAATAGGCGAAGGGCTGTGGCCCAGTACCAAGGCCGTACTATTTTATTTTATTTATTTATTCTTTACATTTGTATAGCGTGCAAACAGTCCTTGGGCATCGTGGCACTGTTACTTGAGGGGAAACTTAGTTACAGGGATGGTACTCATGTGAGCCAGGGCAGAGGTCCTGTATTGCCAAAACATGAACTAAGACACTGGCACTCCCCAGAATTATGTTCATTCCATTTGAACTACTAGTCGTGCAGGAATATGAGCCTTAAATCCTTCATGAATCGGATTGGTTAGTGGGATACCAGGGGACCCACTACAGGTGGGAGCATAGAACAACACAATCTGTGCTTTGTAACAAGGAGAGCCAAGGGTGATGCCCATAGAGTGGTGAGGCATGATGGGGGAGCCTGCGTGCCTGGGATAATAAAAGTCCACAAGGACCAGGCTGACCTTGAAGTTATCTGCCAAGTTCATGTTGACAACCAGGTGCACATCAAGTGGTTAGGAATAAAGGCAGGGTGGTGGCAGTTGAGTCTAACCAATTACTTTGCAGCGTTTTTGTATGGGATAGGTCATTACCCACATGTGGTGAAGATGGAGGAGAAGACAATGTGGCCAATTGGAAAAAGGGCTATATGTGACAATTAGCATGTAAATAGGTAGCAACCAGATGCAAGCAGCTTGATTTCCAAACTCTTGACCACCTGAACTGGCTTTGGACACAGCCCTAAAGACAGTGGCCATTAGTCAACACTCCAAGAGGTGCCAGTGAGAGGCGAACCAACTACTAGGATGTCAGCTTTATCGCAGTTCAGCTTTAACCAGTTCCTGGACATCCAGTCTCCAATCTCGGACAGGAAATTCCTCAACTACGAAGGAGGATCCACCACCGGGGCATTAAGATCGAAAGGAATCTGTGTTTTATCAGCATAGGTGCAAAAGGTCACTCCATGGTTGGCAATACGATTGGCCAGAGGACACAGATAAAGATTAAACAACAGGAGGGATGGAGTCGACCCCTGAGGGACACTGCAAGTAAGAGCCAATGGAGGACTTTGAATGGAGGGAGTGACACAGTCTGGAATGCGGAAATCCATAAAAGGGAAGGGTCATCAATACCAATCCCTTCCAAACTCTGTAACAGGATCCCATGATCGACCGTGTAAAAATCTGTGTGGAGGTCGAGAAGAATCAACGCTCCGATCCGAACTCTCTGCGATCCTGAAGCAAGGCAATGTCATCAAGGATGGATATCATTATGGTCTCCGTACCCATAAGGGGGTGTAAACCGGACAGAAATGGGTGAAGATGGCAATAGTCCTCAAGAAACTTGGATAATTGAGGTGTAACAATGGCCTCCATTAATTTCATGAGAACTGGGAGTAGAGAAACGGGTCGATAATTCTCCACCATAGAAGGATCAAGCTGGGCATTCTAAGCTTATGGGCCTTGGAACGTGCATTTGTTATTGGATGGGATTACACCAGAATAATTTTGAGTCCAAATAACCAGACAAACTCAAGAAGATGGCAAGATACTGTTTTGTAAACAATTATCTAAAACAGGAAGGTTACAACGAACATCAATGGGCGTACACTAAGTCTCTCAATGATTTCCACAAAAAATACACTTCCTTTACTCCATTATGCGTCAGTGTGACGTCATACTACGTGGCAATAGTGGAAAATCTATCAAGGGTCGGGATTGGTTAAGGGACACATCTAGATATACAATCATATAGGAGCTAGGATTGTTATTGGCTGTCCTTTATCAGGTGGATAACGTATGCCTATCTCTTTAACATGTAATGTAAGAAAAAATAGTTATATCGTGTTTCATTGGTCTTCTACCTATAAGTCCCTTCGTTATACAGACTAATACAATTGGTTGGCATGCTTGTGCCATGTCTTGTAATTGGGTTCATTTAGCAGCACATAAGCCAAGACCCAGGTGCAGGGAGATAGGACATGAAGCTACCTCACCACCCAATTAGCCTTGCATCTCTCATCAAGCATGCCTTCTGACATGAAATTGTCTTTGTACCTGTCCTTGCAGAGTATCCTCATCCTGGGAATGCACAAGAGTGAGGGCACTCACTATCGTGTCTGGAACTCCAAGTTCGAACTTTATTTTCATCCTTGGCTCACTTGACAAGAGACCACAATTTGGTCCATTCTGCATTTTTTTTAAGGTTTTAAATGAATTAAAACTCTCCATCCTTTGGATTCTTTCTTGCACCTTAACGTGAGAGGATTCATCCTCCACATACTTGTTCTTCTTCAGAGTAGATAGCTGACCTCGATTTCTAAGATCTTGGGCCTCATTACGAGTCTGGCGGTAACCCTGCCGGTGTGACCGGTGGGTTGCTGCCGGACTCATAAAACTTTACCGGAGCTTGGCTTCCCAGGGCCAGTGGGAGTTCCGAGTCTGGTGGTACGGGAAGTCAGGCACTGGTAAAATGTAAGTCCCTATTGGGAGTGGGGACACAGAAGCACCGGCACCGTTGCTAACAGTGCCGGTGCTTCCTTGACTGGTCTGTCTACCATGGCCTCTGCACCCGGCAGGGACAGACCTGTCGGGCACAGGGGTCTCTGGCAGGCAGACTCCTAGTTTTCTGATCCGGAATCAAGGGTGCCGGTGAGCTTACTGGCACACTTGTTTCCGGACCGGCAAACTTATGATGAGACACCTTGACTTCAGGCCAGACAGCTGTACGACGCAGCTCTACTGCAACACAGCTTTTCATTCCCCCTTCATGGTTTTTGGCTTATTTATTTCATGATACCAATGTCCAGTTTCTGTACATTGGCGGCTTCACCAGCATTATTTTCACTACTCATAGCTAGCTTATAGAATTACTTAATCTAACTTGTTTTTCAGCGTCTGTACATTCTTCATGCTTCTGTTTTCTGCAGTACTTTGTTAACATGTAATCTTCTTTTCCACTAATAGTTCACTCAATTCTTTACTTCATCATTTGTCCTCTAGGATCCATACATTGTCTTCATACAGTATCTCGGGATGTCGTGCACACTTTCTTATGACGTCATCAGTTCATTTTTTTAGCTCTTTCTCATATTCCTTGAGGGAGTTCCTCCTGTAGGCTGTCATCAAATCGAGGGTACATTCGATAGGGTTGTCTCAATTGATATCTTCTTCCAAATACTTGCTGAAGTATTAGCACGATAGCTGGTGTCAGACAAGGCAAGGGTCTCATGTCTCCAATATAAAGGAGGTAGAGTGGCTTGATCTCCTATGGATGTATACATCTGCTCCTCTACAATCCCCCCCATGGTCTTGTCCTTGACTACCTCCTCAAGTTTTGCTGCTTCTTTGTATCTTCTCTTCAAGAAGGGTTCCTTGGGTATCCATATCTTCATCACCCTCAGTGTACCTGTTTTTTTAATGTGTTCATCCACTCTCCATGTCATGTAATTGCACTCTCCATTTGGGGTACAGAAGATCCAACGGCCCACATCATTTTTATGATTTTTTAGATACCAGAATACTGTTCCTTCAGTTGCCACAATACTTGCTTTTATGTAGTCTCTGATGGCACTATCAGTCAGCACATTGTCTTCTCGTTCCTCCTTTGTGTCATTCATGATCTTCATTCCGACTGCTTTCTCTGCCGCTTTCCGACATTGTCCTATTATTATCCTTATCATACAGAATCCAAATATTATTATCACCTATATTGCTCCAAGGAACTTCAATAAGTTTGCCATCCAATAAGGAATCCATGAAAACAGGAGTGAGAACCAACTATCATCTCCAATGGCCTCTATCTCATCCACTATTTTTACGTGTAGCTCTGTCAACATCGATATGCCTCTGTCAAAGTCCCGTTCTCGCCATCATGAGATGGTTTGAATGTACAAAATGATGGCCCGATCTTAGCGCAAACACCTCCTTCCATTGCTGTAATCATGTCGAGGACATATATATTCTGAAGGGTCATTAATCTTATGTCCCTCAGCTCTTCTTATATGGTGTTCAATCCTTTGATAGTGGCATTAATTGTTTGCAGCAGCTCCCACTTGGAGATCTTCCCTTGAAACAGTCCTCTAGTAGTACATGCTGCCAGATGACTGAGCTACTTCACATCTTGCGCCAATATCTTTTTTTAAATGAGGGTTCTTACTGTAGTCATGGCATAGGGGATGAGAGAGCAGACGTTACCAGTCAACCAAACATCACCAACTGAACATAATAGGCCAATACAGAGGTTTCACCGCCCAACTTGGTGCGGGGCGAATAACGCGGACCTGATCCACATGTTTTGGTCGTGCACCACAACACAAGCCCTGTGGACCACTGTACAGCAGACAAGCGAGAAAGCAGGGTCGACTGGGTACAAATGGACCCCAGACGAATGCCTTCTGGGAATGTACCCCAGGCCAGCCAAACTTAAGCACCTAGCCAAATTAATGGATATTATGTGCATTCTGGCAAAAAGGACCATCGCAATGTCCTGGAAAAAACCTGCAGGACCCCAACAAAAAATATGGCACAGGGAATTGGAACGCTGGGTACAAGCTGAAACAAAGGCATGGGAAGACAGCGTAGCCAGATCGACGGATGCCTCGAGCATGACCCTAGCGGCCTGGAAAGAACTCACAGGATCCCTGTCTCACCCCTCGGACGACAAGCCCCCATGAAAGGAACAAACCTACGGAAAACAGACCTATGACCAATGTCACTGAACCCCATGAGCAACTAACTTCTACCTTACTTGGTTCCTACAAGCTCAAGCCCCCTCTCCCCCCCATCACCGGCTTACCTGACCCCTCCTGAACTGACAATCTGTTCTATCGAAACGGAACATTTGGAGACAGTTAATGTTGAATTGTTAATTTGTTAATGTTCTATTACGAAATACACATCATCCTTTAACTATGCACATTTCTATGTCAAGCTACTGTAATAACAATCATAAATGCAAATAAACAAAGTTAAAAATAAATTCACCGCCCAACCAGCTTACTAAAGCCAATTACACTTCTCTCGCTTCAAATATAAGATAGGGTTGGATTCTATCCCATTTTCCCATCTAGTACTTTTTTAGTGTCTTACTGAATTTTCCCACCAGTCCATTTGTTTGAGAGTTGAGAAGAGGATAAATATAATTATATCACTATACACATCTTCACTGTTGGACATGATATTCTTAGAGAACCCTACCTGTGATGAAATGTCCTCTGCTCCGCAGGAGTACAGGGGTGAGTGGTGTGTTAAGGCGTGTACTCAGCAATCACTTCTACTAAGTCAGAAGTGATCCCAATCATTAAGGTGAAAAAGGCACAGCACTTCAGATATACATCCTTTGTCACTTTTGGTGATATGGGGTTCGGCCAATTAATACACTTCAGGAAGGGTATGCGCTGGAACAAAAGAAATAGAAATAACAATAGTATTGTAGTACCAAATATAGGAATATTCTGTAAAAATAGGATATTTAATTAAATTAACAGAAATGCACACTACTAATAAAAATGCTACTGGCAAACCTGTGGAAGGGAAAACACAGAGAAATCAGACGAACAAATAGAGAGGTGTTCTGGGTTTGTAGACAAAGGTGCTCAGGCGAAGATTTCAGCAACAAAATGTCAAAGTTATTGAATGTGTCTTTCAGAAGTTAGAGAGTAGTGTCTTACTAGTCACTGACGTCTTTTAGGTGGAGCAAAGGATTAGGGCCCCTTCAAATACCGTTATTCCTTGTCTTTCAGGGCTCAAGAGTGTCAAAACTGGTTTCTGGTGCTTTTCTGCAGCTAAACTGGTGTTAAGACAGTCGAGTTGTTCTGTCCCAGTGATGAGTGGATCGAGTAGATGGTCAAAACTAGTCGAGTCCATGGCTTCCAACAGGTCTAGTCGACGGTTGCGTCGGGTTGAAATGATGCTTTCACTAGGTCGAATAAGTGATGGTGAGTCATTTTCTTCCAGCGGGTTGAGTCGATTTAAGAATCGGGTCAAGATGATGCTTTCATTGGATCAAGCCAGTGGTTGATGCATGGCGAGTCAAGTGTTACACGCTGTTGAGCTGGTGGTCAAGTAGAGACAGTACAATGTACTTGAGGTGATAGGCAACCCTGGGGTGCTTTCTGGGCTTTGCATTTGCTGAGAAGCTTTGTCCAGGGTATCAGGCGAAAGGAGAGTACTTTCTTCTGTCCTTTACAACCAGGGAGGTTTGTAAAGAGTACTTGCAAGGTTCTGTCATCTCCATTGATCATGTCCTCAGTAGCAGTGTTCTCAGTTACAGAAGGACTTGTCCAGCCAGCTGATCATCTCAAATAGGCAATGTAATGGTTATGGAGACGAACATGCTGCTTCCTTGGATCACTCTGTTTTTACCTCTATGGCAGAGGGCTTTGGAGCAGACTGTGGCCCGAGGTGAATCCTTATTCAAGACCTGCCCAGAGATTAATCAACTAAGGGGGAAGGTCCCCATCCCCCCTATTACAGGCATGGTCCATAGCAAACCTGTAATTACGGGTCCAAGCCAGTCAGCTGAAAACAGTCTCCTTTTGCCTTCTGATGCCATACACAGAGTAATTTGTCTGCAGGAAGTGGGAAAGGACAGGAATTTTGGGAGCCGTAGCAAAATCCAAGATAGTGGGACCCCTCTGTTGACTGAAGCTCTCTCATGGGCTACTCTTACTTTACTCTTTACTCTGTCTGCCTTCATCAAAAGGACTTCAGTAAAAAAAAAAATGTTTCGGTTATCTGGAGGTAGTGACAAGCCTCCTCAGGTGGGTTCCAAGGGTAGACTTCCTGGATAGGACCCACATTGTTGTTGTACAGACAGGCAGCCCAGATAGTTTAATAGACACCAGGCCCTATCAGGAATGAGGTGGTGTTTACCAAGCTGATAATAAAATGGCATTGTTTGTAGCTGTATACTTGTGTAATTACAGTAGCCACCAGGTCAAAATCAGAAATTGCTTATATTCAGTTTTTATTAACTGCCACCTAACTGCAGGAGTATAGATTCATGATATTTTAAACCAGGGGTGCATACAGTTAAAAAGCCACCTCTCTCTGTTGTAACTTTGGGTTCCAGTAGCTATGTTCCAGAATGTACTTTTGACCCTTGCCTGCCTTGTTGCTACTGCAGTGCAGCTGCTGGGAAAGTCAGGAGATGGCTACAGCAGAGGTAAAAGGCTACACATATTTACTGCTATGGGACATTATGAAAGTTAGGCCAGACTAGCAGATTGCCCCTTCAGAAATAAAATAGCCTGTATCATTTCATTATTATAATTCAAGAAGGTTACGACTATCCCTTCCCCCCATGACCAGATGGCATTCTGTGACACAGCCCTGTAATAAAGCCAATGAGGGTACTGGCATCTGCTATGGCAGTTGTGCTTCTCCGGATTTGTTGTTCAGAATCCCCAAAATTAACCAATTTATAGTTCTGGTATTGCTCCAGTAGTCTGAAAGTATGCTCACACTGCTCTCGGTCATTTTGGGGAAGACTTGGCCAGGTTATGACATCCCTTTGATTGCTTGTTAACTCAAGTAGTACCTGCAGAACTCCTTAAGCATCAAAACCATCTGGATCAAGAAAAACAGTTAGGGGACTATGTCAAATGTCTTGACCACACCAAAGTGGCCAGAAAACTCATTTTCATTGATCACTTCAAGGATGAATGTCCTTTGACATTGCGGTGCCAGTACCCTTCTATAGACCTAGACTGGTCCTTTGTTCACTATAGAGAAGAACATCCTCTCAGTAGGCTTTGAACACCAATGATCTTCAGCCTTCTCTAGGGCTACTACATGCATGCCAACATGCCCACTGACATTTTGGAGATGCTCACCCATTTGTTTCCTTTGCTTTCTGTGACTTGTAGTCCTGAATTTGTAATATGAAATGCACAATTGTGAATCCCACAATGAAAAAGAAAACAAAGACTGGATGATTATCTTTCAATTGACATGGGGCATGGTGTTATGAGTATGATGCTGGCCGTCTTCTTAGGACATTGGGTAGTGAAGAGTGAGCAGACTAATGCTGTGATTTACAGATGTCTTACAAACCCCCGCCTTCTGCTGCCTGGGACTTCACCACCTGGAATTGAACTTCCAGGTCGCAAGTGGTTCCCTAAGCTTCCAGGATAGCCTTCTGCTGAAAGTAGGCAAATCTGGATCCAGTGGACTAGGACTTACCACTGCAAATCTTTGTTCTTATTTTGTTAATTTGTGTTTCCTGTAGTCATATAGTCTTCACCCACAGACTCCTTCGGAGCAGCACTGTATGCGCCCCATGACTACTGCATATGTTATGTTATATTATGTTATATGGATTTTTTACTGCAACAGTCACCATTGGAGTGGTCATACAGCACAAATGTTTGTCTAGCATATTATCTCCCTGCCCAGGTTTACCAGACCATGGCATGAGGAACGGAGGGAAAGGACACATGGGAGAAGGGGAAAAGCGAGGTTGGAGAGTACAACACAGACTAACGTTTGGAAGGATATGACAGAGTTGAGGATGAGGGTATGTGCTTGTGGGAGTAGGGATGCATAAGCAGTCATTAGCAGTGGATCGGATTGAATGCTAATTAGGAGCATGGTAATTAAACATCTTGTGGTTAAACAAGTTCTCCAGTGATGGCTGTATCTCGTACTTCCAAGGTGGTACTAAAATTAGTCAGAGCATGGTTGTGTGATGAACTCATGATGTGCTCCAGCGTGCCCTGTATGTGTGGAGGCTTAATTGTTAGGTAACATTTTAAGCATCCTCTGCCAATCCCCGGGCTGATAATTTGGGACTAGCAACCTATTGTCAGATGTGACAGAACCAAGAATTTGTTGTGTAAAGAATTCACGGACCAGAAAGGGAAAATGGAAAAGGGATGATGGAGCAAACCAGAAATTTCATCAGCTATCCCTTCTTGGCCACCGAGTGATGAGTTCATTTTATGAGTTGTTTTATTATACGTGCCTTTAAAAAAGTCATGCCACAGTGAGAAAGGGCTAGACTGACTGCCGCTAAATGACAGTATAGCGAAGTAATAACGCATAGCAGACTTAGTTTAAAACCAAGTATGATTTGTGTTATTACTTGGCTAGAATGCATTTGGGGACAGCCCAAGGGCAGCGTCAGGGCCTTTCAATCTTTTCAACTGAAAGGAGCCTCAGGGGGACCCCAGCAACTGCCCCCATGCTGCCAGTCAGCAGTCTTGTACCATGATAATATATTAATTTCTCTATTGTCCTTCTGTGGCTTAAAATGTGCACTTTGTTGCATTACAAGTTGTGTTTTCTCTTTCCATGGGATATACACCTCATTGCCTTCTAACACTGGTTCCTCCACATCAGCCACTTGCTGACAAAGAAGGGTTTAGAGCTTTTCAATGGGCATTTAGTGTTTAAATTTCCTGCTTGCTGGCAATTGCCAGCTATTTACCTTAGCATTTTCATCATTGTACATACCACGGGTGCCTCAGATTGTTTTCGCTCTAAGCAGGGGGCCCCCACACATCTTCAGCCTGTCCAGGGGCAGCCAGTCTAACCTTTTCTTTACTGTCGCTTGACCATTTTTCTGGGCATCCATGATCAACCAAGTATGGTATGTGTTATTACTTGCCTAGTCGGCCATTTTGGAGCAGCCAGTCTAGCCCTTTCTTACTGTTGCATGACTTTTGTTCTGGGCATCCTGTCCGGGACAGCAGTATTTCCATGCTGCTGCTCTGCACTCTCCATGCACCATGGGGGGCATGGCAGGAGCATGTTTGATGTCCCACTCCATGTTGTTGACTGCACTGCAGGCACAATAATGGGTAGAGCCAGATGCAGAGCAGGAGCACACAGCTCGATGTCCCACTCTTGTCCGAATGTTGCAGGGAGAGGGTATGGAGTCAAGTCATCATAGGGGGGGAATGATTGTGTGTCAGTTTAGCATTCATTTTCCATGCTGCATCTGGGGGGAAAAGTAGCCAGGCATTTCTCGTGGCTTGCCCCCAGACTACTGGAATGCTGGAGTCTCTTCTGATCCAAGCATCCTGATTGGCCAATGCCCCTTTCCATGGTGCTAATGTTAAATAAAGACTGATTTTCTACAACTATGGAGTATTGCCTGGTTCGTGAATACCTCAGGATACCGCTTAACTCGTGATGAGGACCACAGTGTTTCTGGGAGTCAATCATGTTCTGTGCAAATAGTATTATTGCTCTTCATCAGTCCGTCTCTGGCAGCTGGCAAGGTTAAACAACACGTGTGTCTGTATGATGCACATTTAATCTGCAGCTTTTGACAACTTAAATAACACGTGTTGCTACGATATACATTTCCTCGGAATTACAGAGCAGGACAATTACTCTTTTTGCATTTCTCTTCCAATTTAATGCAGGTTTCATGGCTATATGCAAAACAAAAGAGGTGATGGCTGGAAGGTTTGGAACTTATCCTAACCTCTGGCATTGCTGTGGGCATCCTTCCAGACTATCGTTCTTCAGCCTGCCAAGCCATTACAGAAGTGGGAAGACCATACGCAAATCATGCTTGAACCCACCCCAAAAGGGACAGCCCAGCCCGAACTGCTAGGTCACATCCCTTCTGCATGAGACCACAAGCATCCTCAGGCATGTTTCGGCCTCATTGGGCTTCATCAGTGAGGAGCAGCTTGAGTCTCTAGGCCCAGCAGGCTTGGGACCCACGTCTGGGCATACCTGTCCCACTCAGGGTAACTTATGCAAAACAAAAAAAGGTGATGGCTGGTCGGTTTGGAATTAATCCTAACCTCTGGCACTGCTCTGGGCAACCATCCAGACTATTGTTCTCCAGCCTGCGAAGCCATTACAGACGGGGAAAGACCATATGCAACTTTGCTTGGTTCCACCCCAAAAGGGACAGTCCAGCCCGAACTGCTAGGTCACATCCCTTCTGCATGAGACCACAAGCATCCTCAGGCATGTTTCGGCCTCATTGGGCTTCATCAGTGAGGAGCAGCTTGGGTCTCTTGCCCCAGCAGGCTCTGGCCCATGTCTGTGCATTCGCACCCCACACGGGGTGACCTATGTAACACAAAAGAGGTGCTGGCTGGAAGGTTAAATTAATCCTAACCTCTGGCATTGCTCTGGGTAACCCTCCAGACCATCGTTCTTTAGCCTGCCGAGTCAATACAGAAGGGGAAAGACCATATGCAAATCATGCATAGTCCCACCCCAAAAGTGACAGTCCAGCCGAAGTGCTGGGTCACATCCCTTCTGCACAAGACGACAAGCATCCCCAGACATGTTTGGGCCTCATTGGGCGTCATCAGTGAGGAGTAGCTTGAGTCTATAGTCCCAGCAGGCTTGGGACCCACGTCTGGCTATACCCATCCAACTCGGGGTGAATTATGTAACACAAAAGAGTTGATGGCTGGAAGGTTTGGAATGAATCCCAACCTCTGACATTGCCCTGGGCAACCCTCCAGACCTCTGTGCTTCAGCCTGCCAAGCCATTACAGAAGGGGAAAGACATATGCTAATCATGCTTGGTCCCACCCCAAAAAGGGCAGTCCAGATCGAACTGCTAGGTCACATTCCTTCTGCACAAGACCACAAGCATCCCCAGGCATGTTTCAGCATGGCTATATTCAATGCTAATGCCTGCCCTACATTGCAGGAAAGGGCACGGATGTTTGCTGCATCCAACTCCTGCCAACACCAGGACTCTTCCAGGACACTCGCCGTGCTGAAGACACACCCACTCCTCCATAAGTAGCTCAGACACCCACCTGCAGGATGATATACATTTCCTCTGAAGCATTTGACAACTTTATAATGCGCTTGACATAACACCTTTTTATTAGGCTTATTGGCTCATTTGCAGGACAATTGCTGTTTTTGCATTTCTCTTCCAATGTAATGTAGGTTGCATGGCTATATGCAAAACAAAAGAGGTGATGGATGGAAGTTTGAAATGAATCCTGACCTCTTGCATTGCTCTGGGCAAGCCTCCAGACTATCGTTCTTCAGCTGCCAAGCCATTACAGAAGGGCGAAGACCGTATGCAAATCATGCTTGTTCCCACCCCAAAAGGGACAGTCCAGACGAACTGCTAGATCACATCCCTTCTGCACGAGACCACAAGCATCCCCAGACATGTTTTGGCCTCATTGGGCTTCATCAGTGAGGAGTAGCTTGGGTGTCTAGTCCCAGCAGGCTCAGGACCCACGTCTGGGCATACCCATCCAACTTGGGATGACTTATGCAAAACAAAAGAGGTGATGGCTGGAAGGTGTGGAATTAATCCTAACCTCTGCCATTGCTCTGGGCAACCTTCCAGATGACTGTGATTCAGCCTGCCAAGCCATTACGGAAGGGGAAGGACATATGCAAATCATGCTTGGTCTCACCCCAAAATGGGCAGTCCAGCCCGAACTGCTAGGTCACATTCCTTCTGCACAAGACCACAAGCATCCCCAGGCATGTTTCAGCTAATGCCTGCCCTATATTGCAGGAAAGGACAGGGGTGTTTGCTGCATCCCACTCCTGCCAACACCAGGACTCTTCCAGGTGAAAGGATGTGCTGAAGCCACGCCCCCTCCTCCATAAATAGCTCAGACACCCACCCGCAGGGTGAAGTCAGCAGGAAAGGGCGCAGGTGTTTGGTGCCCACAGGGGGGTCGGCCCCCACAGGGGCAGAAGTATAACGCTCCAAGACTGCAGTGAAGGAAAAGGGTGAAAGCAGTGTGTTCCACGCCTGACCAGGAGAGAGGTTGGGCAGCGGGGGGGCAATGCCAAATACAGCTCTCCTGTTGCTGTGGTGTTTAATCCATATGAGAACCCTCCCACCATACCTATTACCGCCCCGCTCCATGCTATCCCCTGGAATGCCAAAACGGAAAATATTGACAGTTAAGCAGAAAATGTTACCAAAACTGACTTCAATTGGGGGTGAAAACATACATCCCACAAGCCCCATAAGACTTTCGAGAGAGGCATAGACCGTGATCAATGAAATCAAGCAGTTTCTTGATGCCAACCAGGAGGAATGAGGGCCAAAGATAAAGACCAAGAGGCCTGGGGTAGCCTACGTACCACCATCATCATCAGAGCTGACCCTCGCAGTCCGGCACACTGGGCCACTGACATTGCCACGGATAATGACAGAACTGATCCACATCACGCCAGGCGGATCTATCCCCCATGGGCAGGCTGCAGGAGGTGATAATGGGTTGACAATGACATTATCTCGACCCACCCACTCTTGGAGGCCCAGCTCCACAACATGCATTTGGTGACCAGTCTTGACCACCCTGCCTCCTCACCAATTAGATCCGGAGTAAGTGATGCTGAACCCGTGGCAATGAAGTCCAGCACAGCCCAGAAACCCAGGAACAGTGTGCTTCCCGGTCAGGAAAAGCCCCTAAGGAATCAAAATGGATGATGCGATTCCAACAATGCAGGGGTCTTGACTTGATCTCACAATGTTGGCACTGGCCCTGGCCCCCAAAAGCCCTGTTGCACCTATGGAAAATACAGACAGCGAAGGGGTTGAAAAATATTGTGTTGATACAGTTGTAAGCCCGTTCCCTAGGGGCTGCGACGGAAATTAGAAGGGGCTGGATAGCCATAGGGGCAACAGGAGGCTGTGTGGCAGCCTCCACTGCCTCCCTACCTGTAGTGCACAACCGAGAATCAGTTGCCAAAGGGGTACCTGTGGTCAGAGGGTGCAAATGTAGTATTGTTCTGACTGTGCTGGCAGATCTAAAAAAGGGGGTGGGGACAACAGGGGTGCAACCAATCAGACTGGATGAAGTTGTGGGGGCCCTAAACCACCTGGAGGTGGAAGACCATGATGATCCCACAAATATAACTAGCTGGCCCGGGACCCAAAAGTGCAATCTTTGAGAATCCAGGACATAGAGGGTCCAGGCTCAAATCCATCCAGGCCCCCTTGTCCTCATCCCCAGATCATTGAACCTCCACAGTGCAACCATCACTGCAGATTCCTACCTGGTGGGTAGACTTTGCCTTTACTGCCAAATCCCTGGACAGTATACAGACTGGCATGGCAGGCTATGTGGAACCAGCTCTTCTCCGTACGGGGTTCACCCTAGGGCATGTATGCCACTACATGGGCAGAGTATGTTAAACAGCAAGGTCAGAGAGGGTAGCATTGGGGTGTAGTATTTTTACACATGGTCCCCAAACCGGTCCCTAATCACTTGAAACCCAGGGAAGAGCTCACCAACAAATGTATCCACTGGCTCTGTGTTGTACGTGGTTGTCTTTTTGTAAACCAGAAAGACATTCAAATTCCACTAGATTGCACTACCAGAGGGTGAGCGCTCTCAAAAGCATTCTGATAAACGTCAGGGGCTAGGGATAAGCTAGCAGCATATTGGGCTTTGATACAAAAAGCCACCCCTTGCAAAACAGTATGATCTAAAATAAGTACTATTTTATGCATAACAATGTTCACCGCCCTGATACTAGGTCACATGATTTTGTTGTATATTTATTTGTTGTACTTTTGTATGTGTTACAATGTACTTTTATGGCCACAAGGCCGAATAAAGTTATGGACTGACTGATTGCGCTGGCTTATATGTTTATATTTGCTTGGCTGTGGTTTACTGTATAGGTGTTTCCAATCCTGTTATCAGGCTAGCATGTACCTTTATTTGCTAGGTGAGTGAATTGTTGAACCTTTTGGGCCTAATTCACAGAAACATTTTATAATGGCAAAACCCCATTGGAAAACACTCTGTGAATAAGGGCCTTAATGTCTGTTGCAGAACTATTTGTAGCTAAAGTGCAGTCCTGACAGTAGTGTCTTTCCATGTTTAGTTTTGTGATGGTGCTTTCGAATTAAGTGTTACCTTATTTTCAGCGCAGCATCAATTGTGTCTGTTCCATGTTGTAACCTTTTGCAGGGACGGCTTTAGGCATTGGCATCCCGGACGGTCGCCTGGGATGCCAGATTAGCCCCTCAACAGCTCGGGGGAGTCCTTCAAGGGCTCTCCTGAGTTGGCGTGGTCAAAGTGCCCTATTGAAATTAAATGCGCCTCACTCTCGTACTGGGTGCTCCAGCACGAGAGCAGTGAGATTTCCATTTCAACTGAGCACCGCTGACACACCATCATGCAGGGCCGGTCTTACAACAGATTGTACCCCTGGCGGGAAGCATCATTGGCGCCCCCCGTCCCCTGACCTGTGAACTCATGCATGTGTCATCGGCTGAGCGGGGACTATGAGTTAACAAAATTGTCAATGCTGGCATCTGCTGAATTTCATGAACCTCAGAAAACAGCAATAAGAGGGTCGAACAAGCCTGGTTATGTTAGTCTGCTTTTGCTCTTCATTTTTAGTAACAATGACGAGTTTGCTGCTGTGACTCAGGTCAGAGAATCGATAATTTCAGATCTACACTAATTTGTATGACCTCAAACATTTAGCCACTCTTGAAAGGTGATGAACTGGTCTTGAACAGTGTTACTCGAACCTCCAGGAACAAGCACCAGCAACATACCCACCGATAGCTGTACAAGCCCGTTTATCTCAGCATTAAAATACATGCATTTATGCAATATGTATTACATCAAATATTTCACGGGAAGTTAAATATATTTGGGAGAGACACACGTAAACAATATCACTACTCCATGTGAGTGGTAAAGTCTACTTTAAACATATACAGAGAGTTGACACGCATGTACAATTCAACATAGCTCCCAATGTTAATGTTGGAGAGGTGGCATTCTAAAATTATGACAATACAATGTGGACATTATTTTGAAACACACTGCAGAGCATTACCGCTACAGAGAAATGGCAGTTCGAGTATTGGGGTTTGTTTCGCTCATGCTCGTGGACACTCAAAATTTTTAAATGTTTCCTTCGTGATCACTCATTTTAGCTCCTGACAGCACCATGAAACTGTAAGATCGCAAAGAAAAACGATGTCTACCATCCCAACATAAAAACAAGGTGGAAGACAACCTTTTCTTGGGACTCGTTAAGTTTACTTTTTGCAAATTACTAGTCGCGTGCTGCTTGAATGACAGCGGCCCTTGCACATTGTGCAGTGTATAGACGAATTTTATTTCAAGGGACTTGGAATACTGCGGGTATGAGGGGAAGCATCTCCAGTGTACCCCAAGCGTAGTGCGCTTTGCCCTCCACCCTCACTCCCCAGCCTTGCAGCCCTGCGCTTTTTCACATTCTCCATTATGGTAAAGAACATTGTCCCGAGTTTGGAAGAGAAATGGACTATGCAGAAGGAGCTGCCTCCCCAGGGTGTGTTTAGCTGCTGGTGTATCAAATGCAGAAATGGGTGGCATCAAGAGCCCCACGCTCGAAACACCTTTTGTGCACTGCTTGGTCACACGACAGAAAGTGTGAGCAGGTGATTCCCCAACACTTGAACCATTCTTTAGAGACCTGGCTTTGATTAATGTGGCGTTAGCTAGTCATGGCCATTTCCCAGCGTTTGTGTTAAAGCAGATCGGAAGCTGCACCATGCAGGGTATTTTAAAGGCCATGAATTGATGCTACAGCATGTCGCCCCCAATGGAACAAAGAAAGTGAAGCATGCATCCTGCAAGTCTGGGTATTTGCATTATACGGAAGACGGGCCAACCGTCCACGGAGACGGTTTCTACTGTAGTTGCTGAGTCTCTTTCCCAAGCCAGCTGCTGTGCATACTTCGCTCAGCTTTTGGTCCAGTGCCTGCATCCACCCTTCACACCATCATTCACAAGATGCGTTCGTGTAGGTGTTTGTGTATCTCGTTAGACTAGCGTGATTGCTATTCCAAACAAAAGAAGTACAACGATTCAGAAGAGTATAAGACAAGTCTGAGCGAACAGTGAAATGTATGAAACTCTTGCACTAAAATAAAGTCAGCAGTGCATGCCCTGGAAAGAGGGGACGACAAACAATATGCTCGGGAGCGGGAACTAGGGGGGTGTAGTAACCCCCAAACTGGCCCAAGCATGGTAGCGGCCCCCAGGGCCTCGCCCTCAAAGTAATTTTGGCCCGGCCACGGGCCGAATGGCAAACGGACGGACCAATCCAACCCCGCTGGAACATGCAACTGTCTAAGATCTGCTGACAGTGACACTCTGCCCAGGTCTTCTGAGAACCGGATCTTTTGATCTCCTGAGGAGAGTCCACCACCAGTGCTTGCTTCCTTTTTCATGACTACTTGAGCCTTGACAAAAGTATTTAGCTTTGTGGCCTCCAGAGGATATTCTTGGATGGCCCAGTCATCTCTGCAATACCATTTTCAAAAAAATAAAACGCCTATGCAGCAATAGGCCTCACCTGCGAGGACGGGAGCAGGAGGAAAGAAGTGTGCTTGCCTCAGCCGGCTGTAGTTACTGCCGGATTTCCTGAAACAAGGCCCAATCAGCGAGGGCAGGATGCAGCAACTTTTTGTATTTGCTGATTCTGCTGCTGCTTGGCAGTGTGTGCTTGTGATGGGAACAACTTCAGGATTTAGTGACCCACTCACTCCTCTTTTCTGTAATGGCCGGGGCATGCCCAGGAAAGAGGGAACGACGAACAATATGCTCGGGGGGTGAACTATGGGGGCGTAGTAACCTTCAAACCGGCCCACGTGTGGTATTGGCGCCCAGGGAATCGCCTTCGAAGTGGTTTTGGGCTGGCCACGGGCCGAATGGCCGATGGACGGACCAATCCAACCCCGCTGGAACTTGCAACTGTCTAAGATTTGCTGCCAGTGACACTCTGCCCATGTCTTCCGAGAACCGGCCTTTTGATCTCCTGAGGAGAGTCCACCACCAGTGCTCACTTCCTTTTTCATGACTACTTGAGCCTTGACAAAAGTGTCTAGCTTAGTGGCCTCCAGAGGCCGTTCTTGGTTGGCCCAGTCATCTCCGCAATACCATTTTAAAATAAATAAAACACCTATGCAGCAATAGGCCTCACCTGCGAGGACGGGAGCAGGAGGAAAGAGGTGTGCTTGCCTCAGCCAGCTGTATTTACTGCCGGGTGTCCTAAAACAAAGCCAATCAGTGAGGGCAGGATGCAGCAACTGTTTGTATTTGCTGATTCTGCTGCTGCTTCGCAGTGTGTGCTTGTGATGGGAACAACTTCAGGATTTAGTGACCCACTCGCTCCTCTTTTCCGTAATGGCTGGGGCATGCCCAGGAAAGAGGGAACGACGAACAATATGCTCGGGGGCGGGAACTAGGGGGGCGTAGTAACCTTCAAACTGGCCCATGCGTGGTACTGGGCCCCAGGGCCTCGCCCTCGAAGGGGTTTTGGCCTGGCCACGGGCCGAATGGCCGACGAACGGACCAATCCAACCCCGCTGGAACTTGCAACTGTCTAAGATCTGCTGACGGTGACACTCTGCCCATGTCTTCTGAGAACCGGCCTTTTGATCTCCTGAGGAGAGTCCACCACCAGTGCTCACTTCCTTTTTCATTACTACTTGATCCTTGACAAAGGTGTCTAGCTTTGTGGCCTCCAGAGGCCTTTCTTGGTTGGCACAGTCCTCTCCGCAATACCATTTTAAAATAAATAAAACACCTATGCAGCAATAAGCCTCACCTGCGAGGACGGGAGCAGGAGGAAAGAAGTGTGCTTGCCTCGGCAGGCTGTAGTTACTGCCGGATTTCCTGAAACAAGGCCCAATCAGCGAGGGCAGGATGTGGCAACTTTTTGTATTTGCTGATTCTGCTGCTGCTTGGCAGTGTGTGCTTGTGATGGGAACAACTTCAGGATTTAGTGACCCACTCACTCCTCTTTTCCGTAATGGCCGGGGCATGCCCAGGAAAGAGGGAACGATGAACAATATGCTCGGGGGTGGGAACTAGGGGGGCGTAGTAATGTTCAAACCGGCCCATGTGTGGTACTGGCCCCCAGGACCTCGCCCTCGAAGTGGTTTTGGCCTGGCCACGGGCCGAATGGCCGATGGACGGACCAATCCAACCCTGCTGCAACTTGCAACTGTTTAAGATCTGCTGACGGTGACACTCTGCCCATGTCTTCCGAGAACAGGCCTTTTGATCTCCTGAGGAGAGTCCACCACCAGTGCTCGCTTCCTTTTTCATGACTACTTGAGCCTTGACAAAAGTGTCTAGCTTAGTGGCCTCCAGAGGCCGTTCTTGGTTGGCCCAGTCATCTCCGCAATACCATTTTAAAATAAATAAAACACCTATGCAGCAATAGGCCTCACCTGCGAGGACGGGAGCAGGAGGAAAGAGGTGTGCTTGCCTCAGCCAGCTGTATTTACTGCCGGGTGTCCTAAAACAAAGCCAATCAGTGAGGGCAGGATGCAGCAACTGTTTGTATTTGCTGATTCTGCTGCTGCTTCGCAGTGTGTGCTTGTGATGGGAACAACTTCAGGATTTAGTGACCCACTCGCTCCTCTTTTCCGTAATGGCTGGGGCATGCCCAGGAAAGAGGGAACGACGAACAATATGCTCGGGGGCGGGAACTAGGGGGGCGTAGTAACCTTCAAACTGGCCCATGCGTGGTACTGGGCCCCAGGGCCTCGCCCTCGAAGGGGTTTTGGCCTGGCCACGGGCCGAATGGCCGACGAACGGACCAATCCAACCCCGCTGGAACTTGCAACTGTCTAAGATCTGCTGACGGTGACACTCTGCCCATGTCTTCTGAGAACCGGCCTTTTGATCTCCTGAGGAGAGTCCACCACCAGTGCTCACTTCCTTTTTCATTACTACTTGATCCTTGACAAAGGTGTCTAGCTTTGTGGCCTCCAGAGGCCTTTCTTGGTTGGCACAGTCATCTCCGCAATACCATTTTAAAATAAATAAAACACCTATGCAGCAATAAGCCTCACCTGCGAGGACGGGAGCAGGAGGAAAGAAGTGTGCTTGCCTCGGCAGGCTGTAGTTACTGCCGGATTTCCTGAAACAAGGCCCAATCAGCGAGGGCAGGATGTGGCAACTTTTTGTATTTGCTGATTCTGCTGCTGCTTGGCAGTGTGTGCTTGTGATGGGAACAACTTCAGGATTTAGTGACCCACTCACTCCTCTTTTCCGTAATGGCCTGGGCATGCCCAGGAAAGAGGGAACGATGAACAATATGCTCGGGGGTGGGAACTAGGGGGGCGTAGTAATGTTCAAACCGGCCCATGTGTGGTACTGGCCCCCAGGACCTCGCCCTTGAAGTGGTTTTGGCCTGGCCACGGGCCGAATGGCCGATGGACGGACCAATCCAACCCTGCTGCAACTTGCAACTGTTTAAGATCTGCTGACGGTGACACTCTGCCCATGTCTTCCGAGAACAGGCCTTTTGATCTCCTGAGGAGAGTCCACCACCAGTGCTCGCTTCCTTTTTCATGACTACTTGAGCCTTGACAAAAGTGTCTAGCTTAGTGGCCTCCAGAGGCCGTTCTTGGTTGGCCCAGTCATCTCCGCAATACCATTTTAAAATAAATAAAACACCTATGCAGCAATAGGCCTCACCTGCGAGGACGGGAGCAGGAGGAAAGAGGTGTGCTTGCCTCAGCCAGCTGTACTTACTGCCGGGTGTCCTAAAACAAAGCCAATTAGTGAGGGCAGGATGCAGCAACTGTTTGTATTTGCTGATTCTGCTGCTGCTTCGCAGTGTGTGCTTGTGATTGGAACAACTTCAGGATTTAGTGACCCACTCGCTCCTCTTTTCCGTAATGGCTGGGGCATGCCCAGGAAAGAGGGAACGACGAACAATATGCTCGGGGGCGGGAACTAGGGGGGCGTAGTAACCTTCAAACTGGCCCATGCGTGGTACTGGGCCCCAGGGCCTCGCCCTCGAAGGGGTTTTGGCCTGGCCACGGGCCGAATGGCCGACGAACGGACCAATCCAACCCCGCTGGAACTTGCAACTGTCTAAGATCTGCTGACGGTGACACTCTGCCCATTTCTTCTGAGAACCGGCCTTTTGATCTCCTGAGGAGAGTCCACCACCAGTGCTCACTTCCCTTTTCATTACTACTTGATCCTTGACAAAGGTGTCTAGCTTTGTGGCCTCCAGAGGCCTTTCTTGGTTGGCACAGTCATCTCCGCAATACCATTTTAAAATAAATAAAACACCTATGCAGCAATAAGCCTCACCTGCGAGGACGGGAGCAGGAGGAAAGAAGTGTGCTTGCCTCGGCAGGCTGTAGTTACTGCCGGATTTCCTGAAATAAGGCCCAATCAGCGAGGGCAGGATGTGGCAACTTTTTGTATTTGCTGATTCTGCTGCTGCTTGGCAGTGTGTGCTTGTGATGGGAACAACTTCAGGATTTAGTGACCCACTCACTCCTCTTTTCCGTAATGGCCGGGGCATGCCCAGGAAAGAGGGAACGATGAACAATATGCTTGGGGGCGGGAACTAGGGGGGCGTAGTAATGTTCAAACCGGCCCATGTGTGGTACTGGCCCCCAGGACCTCGCCCTCGAAGTGGTTTTGGCCTGGCCACGGGCCGAATGGCCGATGGACGGACCAATCCAACCCTGCTGCAACTTGCAACTGTTTAAGATCTGCTGACGGTGACACTCTGCCCATGTCTTCCGAGAACAGGCCTTTTGATCTCCTGAGGAGAGTCCACCACCAGTGCTCGCTTCCTTTTTCATGACTACTTGAGCCTTGACAAAAGTATCTAGCTTTGTGGCCTCCAGAGGCTGTTCTTGGATGGCCCAGTCATCTCCGAAATACCATTTTCAAATAAATAAAACGCGTATGCAGCAATAGGCCTCACCTGCGAGGACGGGAGCAGGACGAAAGAAGTGTGCTTGCCTCAGCCGGCTGTACTTACTGCCGGGTGTCCTAAAACAAGGCCAATCAGCGAGGGCAGGATACAGCAACGGTTTGTATTTGCTGATTCTGCTGCTGCTTGGCAGTGTGTGCTTGTGATGGAAACAACTTCAGGATTTAGTGACCCACTCGCTCCTCTTTTCCATAATGGCCGAAGCATGCCCAGGAAAGAGGGAACGATGAAAAATATGTTCGGGGGCGGGAACTAGGGGGGGCGTAGTAACCTTCAAACTGGCCCACACGTGGTACTGGCTCCCAGGGCCTCGCCCTCGAAGTGGTTTTGGCCTGGCCACGGGCCGAATGGCCGACAGACGGACCAATCCAACCCTGCTGCAACTTGCAACTGTCTAAGATCTGCTGACGGTGACACTCTGCCCATGTTTTCCGAGAACCTGCCTTTTGATCTCCTGAGGAGAGTCCACCACCAGTGCTCGCTTCCTTTTTCATGACTACTTGAGCCTTGACAAAAGTGTCTAGCTTTGTGGCCTCCAGAGGCCGTTCTTTGTTGGCCCAGTCATCTTCACAATACAATTTTAAAATAAATAAAACACCTATGCAGCAATAGGCCTCACCTGCGAGGACGGGAGCAGGAGGAAAGAAGTGTGCTTGCCTCGGCAGGCTGTAGTTACTGCCGGATTTCCTGAAACAAGGCCCAATCAGCGAGGGCAGGATGCGGCAACTTTTTGTATTTGCTGATTCTGCTGCTGCTTGGCAGTGTGATGGGAACCACTACAGGATTTAGTGACCCAATCGCTCCTCTTTTCTGTAATGGCTGGGGCCGACAACACCAGCCAGCACCAATCGATGCACACTTCAGTGTCAGTGCACGCCCATAGCCTGGAGGAGGGCACATCGCACGTGCGCCCATGGGCCTAGCTGGTGCCAGCGGTGCCGGCGCCACCCAGGGGCCAGGGGAAGGTAATAAAGCAACAAATGTTGCTAATTTATTTGCCAATTGCCCTGCCCTGCCTGAGGGCCGAGGCCTGGCCCCTTTCTTGGCCCGGGAGAGTCGGGCAACTGCCTGGGGCGCAATTGCCCCAGTACCTGGAGCCTCTGTAGGGGATGAAATTCCCCAGTTTGTGGGGCGGCGCATTGATGTGGGGAAAGTTCCACATGTCAGGTGCTGGCGCGGCTCCTTCCGACTGTAATGTCACAGAATACAAAAGTACTACGTGAAATTGCAGAAGTCAGAGGCTCCCTCTGACCACTTTCGCTCCACTTGGGGTGGGGGGCATAAGCACACCAATAAAAACACTTTAGGTCCTCCTGCAGCTAAGACCAGCCCCTTTCTTCACAATGCCGGCAGGAAACTGCTAATGGTGGCCCATTAGTCACTAAATGGTTTTGTGCTGGCATTGAAATGGGAGAGGAGGTGCAGTGGGCTGTGGGGAGTGGGCGTGCCTTGCAGGGACGCACCGTGTGCCCCGATACCTTAGAAATGGAGACCCGTTTGGGCCCATGGTGCGTCCCTGCAAGCCCAGAAAATGGCCAAAATAATAGTTTAAAGCAGCGCTATTTCTTTCATGCCCTTCTTTTCCAAAATATATATCAATGACTACACTGGGTTTTGTGGAAAACGTGCCCCAGAAGGATTGTGGATGCGCACCACTGAGATAGCAAGAGCTTGAGTTGATATTAGCAGTATAGGAGCGGCTGCAGCCGTGTGGTTAGACTGGGATTTTCCACTGTCACCTGTGTAGAAACTGAATTTTAGGAGGATGCTAACCTCACAGACTGCACTCATTCATACATATTCCACAACAGTGTTGTATCGGTTGATAAGGTTTTGAATTTGGAAAATGAATAAGTACATATGAGAGACACCTTGTGAGTGTATAAAGTAAGGTTACTGTATTTTAGATCCAGCAATAGACAAGTGTATTATTTTCATACATTGTTGTCTCAAAAAAGAAAAGTTGTACTTGACAGAAAATTAGTCATTCATAAAAAGAACTTTGTCACACTTTGTTATTTTAACACATACCTCAAAGATACTATGCATATTCTACAAATTCTGAAGGATTTCAAATGGAAAACTACCAACAACATTAGATGTGTCAGCACTCTATACGTCTATTCCACAAACTTTGGCCTTGGAAACAATAGATTTTAGCTTTAGGACTTTTTCTGCTTCTCACTACACTCATGTACCATGTACAAATGATCAAAAACCTACTGGATTTCACTTTAACACACAATCAGTTCATTTTCAATGGTGACTACTTCTCACAAACCAAAGGTATAGTGATGGGTGCAAAATACGCCCTTTCTCTGGCCAATTTATTCATGGCATATTTTGAAGATAAATATATTTTCAACAATAATCACTTCCAACACCGTATTATCACCTGGAAAAGATACATCGATGATGTTCTGGCCATATGGAACGGCACAAGAGACGCATTTGAGGGCTTTCTAAACTATCTCAACCACAACACCTTTGGGATTAATTTCACAGGCCAAATAGATGAACATGAGATTTTATTTCTGGACCTCAAAATTAAAATAGTTGCAGATGAAATCCACACCTGCACACATAGGAAGGACACTGCAGTCAATTCCATTCTCCATGCATCTAGTAGTCATAAACGCAGTGTTGTACAAAACATACCAAGAGAAGAATTTCTCAGATCAAGACGCAATTGCAGTCAACTTGCCAGCTTTCAAGAAGACTGTAAATCCATTGGCGAAAGATTTCAGGCAAGAGGGTACACCAAACGCCTGATCAGGCAAACATCAGATTCGATCCAAAAAGTGACAAGACAAACATTATTAGAAACAAAACGTAACGGGAGGAAACTGTGTACCCCAAATTTGTGAACTTCATTACTAAATACTCACGAGATAGTAAAGTAGTTTATCAAATGTTAAAGAAGCACTGGCATATACTGCTTTTGGATGCAGATCTTACAAACTATATTTCGGAATGCCCGAATATTATTTTTACTAAAGCTACCACTCTCAGAAATTTACTATGTCCTTCCTTTCTCAAATCAGAGCCAATTCGACAGGAACACTGGTTAACCTCAAGGACCCAACCAGCAGGATTTTATAAACGTGGAATGTGTAATTTCTGCAAATATACACTATCACCAACAAACATTTTCAAATGCCATGGAGGCTTGGAAATTAAGATGAAAGATTTTATAAACTGTCAATCCAAGTTTGTTATATACGGAATACAATGTGTTTGCCAAAAAATGTATATTGGTAGTACCATAAGAGAAGTGCGTTTCCGTATACGTGAACATCTAAATAGTCTGAACAGTCAAGATATTAAACTACCATTAGCTGCTCATTGGCAAGAGCATCACCAATTGGATAATGGCAAAGATATCAGATATGTCGGACTCCAGCAGATCCAACCACATCCAAGAGATGGAGACAGAGAGTTGAAGCTACGCCAACAGGAAGCAAAAATGATTTGCAAACTTCGATGCCTGTCACTCGGCCTCAACAAGGAACAAGAGCTAAATGTCTTTCTGTAAAATGTACGGATACCGAATCATGTCTAATCTACTAACACTGCATTAAGCAATGCCCTAAACACCAAGCGAATCTCATCCATGCAAGATATGCAGTTATATAGTTTACATGGAAAATACTATGTATTTGGGATGAAAAATCTTAGAAATATCTGCCATTTATGAAAGCTTGCTCCATTCATTTTTTATATTGCACTTATTTTGCCCATACACAAGCCTATACCCATTAGGGCTGAGTGGCATCCTAAGTTAAGCTTCTGTACTCAGCATAAACTCATGTGAACATGCCCGTGTAGCACAATTCGGTGAATCTCACAAATATATAAAAATATACATTTACAAAAACGTATACCAATGTATATTACCAAGACATGTCATGACAACTCACGACCAATTGTCTAAACAGCAGTTAACTCTTCCTGTTTAGATTCAGTCACACAGCAACTGTGGACATGTGATCAATCACATGACCAGTCGGTTCTTTTGGATTCATGATGTACGAACACTGACTTAATTATATGCGCCTTTAAAAATATCAATGTTGCTTTAATTCGTATCCGGGTAACGTGATACATCACGTGACCGGAATCACACAGTATTGGTACCATAGCAACGGCAAGCTTTCTCCGATGCCTCAGTCACTGCCCGATGGCGCCAGACACCAGTCACAGTATCACAACCCAGCCAGTAAGCTCAACACAACGATACGCCTGCTAATCAACATAGCTTAGCAACTGCACAAAATCGGAAAGTTAACTACATGCATATTTTTTTTATATATACATTTCTAATTCTTTCAGAATACGGCATGAATATATAACGGAGACCTATGATGGTGAACTGTCTATAACTGTAATTGAAAAACTGACCTTTCAGGTAACAAATAATGGAATTTCTATATACAAGAGGAAACGTGTTATCTCGCCGAGTTTTTAAACACTCTCCATCTCCTGAAAAACAGTGTACTGCAGCCCCACAGGATTCTAACTTTTGACCTTTTCAATTTCTTGCCCTTTTAGACAATCGATTTATAGCAAACATTAACTCTGTACTGCCAATGAGCCTTAAATATCCTCGTCAGAAGAGAGCACATGATTTAAGGTCGCTAGTAGAAAATATACATAAGGTAATATACCATCATCCATTTTCTGAGACATGTGCATGGTAACCCTGGACCCTAGTATTTTTAGTCACGGCAACTTGTTTGCATGGTTTTGGTTGATACAGGGTAATTATACCCCTTGGTTCCTAACCATTATGTGTAAAGTGGACACAAACAAGTTGGAAATTGTTAATTAACCCTGTATTACACATCCAAGTACGCCCATAAGATTTTAAGTTGGATAATCAGAGTCATATTAATCTTAAAAAATCTAGTTAACTATGGAAATGTAAACTAATATGGTTAAGTTTATTTCTTCACTAAGATCTATTTTCCTTTGTCTTTTGTTTCCCTTTACAAAAATATATTTTTTCTCCTGTCTTTTCCCCACATCTCCCCGCTGCGAATGTCCCCTTCCCAGACTTTCTCTGCAACTAGGATTGTCCATTGATTATGTTTACTGTACCAATCACTAGTAGTTTTACGCCCTGAAGACGGCCTAGTCAGGTTGAGACACATGTTGGCGTGACAAAGTGGGAGTAGTGCGCGGGGTGCAGTGGGAGTGGTGTGCGGGGTGCAGCGGGAGTGGAGCGCGTGGTGCAGTGAGAGTGGCGCATGGGATGGGGTGCGGGGGTGCGCATTCCTAGTGTTTCGCCCTGGGCACCAAATGGACTAGAAAATGCCCTGGCCGAGGCCACAGCCTACAGCAGTGCCAGTGGTAGAATGCACGTGTAACACGTTCGTTTCCTAAAATTATAAAAATGAACAGGCACATTCATTTTTATAATGTTAGTAAACAAACGTGAAACACGTCTATTCTAGCACTGGCACTGTGGACTGCTGTTGCAGCGCCCCCTTGAGCCTGACTGACGGCAGGCAGCCGCCTGGGCTGCCTGATGTAAAGACCGGCCCTGCCATCATGGGACAGGCTACCCCGTGCTGGTGTAGCAGGGGCGCTCTATTGAAGTGATAAACACCCCACTCCAGCACGGGAGCATGGTGCTTTCCATTTCAATAGAGCAACGCTGCCACACAGCATGGTACTGGCTACCCAGGGGCGAACTAGCCTATCTGCCAGTCTGCCACCTGCAGAATCAAAATGGACTTTGGATGTCCCTGGGGCTGATTTTATAAGCCATTCTGGGGCCGGTTTTATGAGCCACATTAATATCCATGGAGCTGGGCTGAATTTTTGTAACTGAAGTTGTACTTGTTACGTTGCCTCACACAGCCTACCGCCAGTTCACCACACAGCGGCAAAAAGATGTATTTATAATTAGAATTCACACAGTGTCAGTCGGAGAACAACATCAAAGAAAAGTTAACACTCAGTAAGTGTTAACTTTGTAATGATGATGCACCAATAGCATGGTTCAAGGGTCTGCCAGTGCCCCAGCCATCCACTGGCTTGGCACCAGGTAGGTAGCTTCACGTTCTCTTCGAGAACACCAACAATTCCTGTTGTGGGGCGTTGGCTCTACATCATTTGCTTTTGACTGCCTTAGGTGGGAGGCAGGGCGGGGCCGACCCGGGGATGACTCTTGAGCCTCGCCCTCTCAGGGCAGGGTCAGGGGGGCCTGTTGATATGTAGCAGGCTGGCAGTGGCAGCCAACCAAGACACCTGGGCAGTCATGCGCATTGGTGTGTTGCTGGGTGCAACACCCAGCACAATGCGCAGATATTCAAAAGGAAGTGTTGATGACAGAGGAGGGTGCAGGCCTGAAGCAAAGTACACCCGACAACAACGAGGGGCCTATTCGAGGGGCCTATTCGAGCTACCTGGCCAAGACATAATCTACAGTGGAGAGTCTCTGGAGACAGGATTTGTGCACGTGGGTTACACACAGTAAGTAAGTAAAAACATAAAATTGAATGGGCCAGGGGAGTCGGAGAAGAGGCAGTCACTCTAAACGAAAACAGTCAAGTGAAGTGTTTGTAATTAATTGTTACTATCTCTGTTAGCTGAGAAAGGGCCAGAGCACTGCCACTCAGTCAGTCAGTGTGTGTCACGGCCGTGCATTAATCGTTCAGCATGACTAACAACACATGCAGCTAAAACCACAGGAGATGATTGAGCACAGACAAAAAGAAATATGAAAAAATAAATAACACATTTACATTCAGACTAATTGAGAGTCTTTTGGTGCAGAAGGGAGCCTTGTTGTGGTCTGCATGGGTCACTGCTTGCAACACCTGGTTCAGTGTGGGCTAGACAGCGGTAGAGGGTCGGCCTTTGTAGTGGTCCTAGTCCTTATAAAAGTGCATCATAGGAGAGGGGAACACTGAATCCTAAAACATCCTGTTTGTGTGTACATAAATGTGCACGTGCAGAATTGCCAATTTGAATGAATGCCAGAACAACAGGCTTAAAGTAGTGTGGACTCAGCCCACATGGAAGTGTTTCCCTGGACAGACCGGGTATAGGGAAAAGTGAAATGTCCTGTCCTGGTGGTGCATGCAAGGCCTAGGTATCCTGGTTGATGTGATGATAGCATCATTGTGTAGTCTTTCATTCTACTAATTGAAGCGTCGGCCTGCTCCAAATTCCCATTCCCCTTTTTACCTTTATCTTCCTGTCTCCACCTATTATATTCTTTCAAGCCTGGCCCCAAGTATTCAATTGAATCCAATTTCTCATAATGTGGACGCAGAGGGTGTTAGGGACCTGGCTGTTCATGTTGCTCGTCTGTGCATAAGGCGTTTATGGTGCAGCTCAGTTGGTTTGTTGGAGGCAGCCCCACTGATGCCCGCTAGTGGGCATTGGGTTTCTGGTCTCAAATCTGCGACAGTCTGCGCTTGTCTATCCATTTTAAGATAGCCAGGGCTAGCCCGGCCCCTCACTTCTTTGGGGTGCTACTCGGTGCAAGGGCTCCACAAATGGAGGAAGTCTGACTACAGTCTAGGCAAATCAGGCGGGACTGGCTCTGAAGTGGTCATCTGCTGCAGCAAATTCAAGACAGAGTTACCAAATTTGCATTAATGTTGCTCTGTGATGCTATTCAGCGAAAGAGATGTTTACGATGCTGTCAAAGGTGCTATGCTCCTGTCAGTGCTGCTTTGTGTTAAAGGCATGTGAATGTGTTCTGCGGTAAAAACACTCAGTGCTGCCCAATGGTAAAGGCATTTGATGCTCTCAGCGTGTCAGTGTTAAAAAAAGCATGATGAAGGTGGTTCATTTTAAAGGTTTCAATTGGGTGGGCCTGGGAGGGAGTGGTGACGATACAGTATTTAAGTGGCTCCAGTGGCACAATAAATATGTGCAGGAAGCCCTATGTTTTGACCTGGGCTGTCCTGGGTCTATGTTATCGTACCTGCTGGCTCATTCATGCAGTGAGATTGTATATATGTCACACTTATCAGGTCATGATCGAGCCTCTCTGAAAGCTCTCGAAGACTGAAAATGAACCGCATCCATGCCACGTGTCTCTTTTTAACCCATGAGCGAAAGCTCTTATCTTCTAAAAATGTCTGAAATTCGACATGGACAAACCGCTACAGGCCAGGACAAAGCTTCATAATTTAGTTTACAGAAATGGAAATTTTCCTTAAACTGTAGTAAATATTGCTGCATGTATGTGTATTTTGTGCATGCCCGTTGACAAGGAGTGTCCAATGAACAGTGCTTCTTGTAAGAGCTGATTTCCTAAGTTCCAGTGTACAATTATAGGACACAGACAGTCAATTGTACTTCTGCATTAGGTATAAAGTGTGGCAAGCAAAAGTATGCGCTATAATTTGTCATAATGTGGTCCTTTCACTCTCAGTCCAAAGTGGTGTCTTTGGAGCCTAGTGTTTGACCTTGCTTCCAAATTGTGCAGCATACGTCTGTCGCGTTATGTAAGCCCCAGGATTGTATTTCAGAATGTGCTGTATATCCAGAATATGAGGATTAAGGTAATCAGCAAAAGTAATTCAATTAAAAAAAAACTATTTCCCAGAATGCCTTGCACACTGCTTTCTCCTTACCTTTGAAGGTCAAGGGTGGGTGAAATAAAATATATTTTTTCCTATTTTTCCAGCCAGCAATCACACCTATGTAGTTTAGGTGCATTACCCTGATTTAATGAGGGATGGTTCTCACACTGTAGAATTTGGGAGGTGGTAACTGTAGTGTGGCATTGTTTTAGATTGGGGATTGTCTGAGCAGCATGAGATGTGTGGTGGCACCCTGGTTGTGGTGAATTGTGGCATTGTTAAGTCGTAGCTGAAACTGCATGCTTGCGGACGTTATCCTTTCCTGGCACCTTGCCCGCAGGACTAGACAACACATATAAGCATTGTAAATCCTGGCCTCTAATCCCGTGAGAGATCTATACCTAGACAGACCCAGATGTGGGGTACATGCATGCTTAGATTAAATGCTTCTGTCTGAACATGGGTTTATCACACTCTCATGCTGTCTCGCCTAAGGGCTTGGTGATGCAGCTGCCCTTTGGTGTCAGCTGTGATTCAAATATGTTGCTGAGCCCTTCATTGCACTCGATTCCAGTGCACCCTAGCCTGTTGACCCATGCACAATCATTTATCTTTAACTGCTATTTTCCAATATGACAATGGGGTAGAAATTACAGAGAGCGATAAAGGAAAGAAATAAGGAGGAATGGTAGAAGAGACAAAAACAAGGAGGGTAGAAGGATGGGGGAGAAGTTAAGAGGAAAGATGTTAGAGAGACAGGAAGGAAACAATGTGAGAGAGGAAGGAAAGGAGGAGAGGAACGATGCCCATGAAGAAAGGGGAGAGAATGGAAGGGGAAGCAAGAAAAAAGGCAGGAACAAAATAAAAAAGAAGAAAATCAAGAGGAAGGAAGGGAGGGAGGGATATGGGAGTGATGGATGATGGGAGGGAAGATGGAAGGAACTGCTTGCTCCTCCTAGCTTACCCCACTAATATAGACCAGCAGGTTGAGCGCTCTCTGGTGCTGCTGCGATCTATGCATGATCTGCAGGTAGCAGGTTCAAATTCTGGCAAGGCCAACTCAGCCTTTCATTAATCAGAGGTTGAAGTGAGTACCAACTACTTTGTTTGGGAATTATTGTATGTAAATACGTGCTATGTACAGCGCTTTGGCAAACGCGCTATTTAAATAACAAATCATTATCAAATGCCGAGGCCATAGAAAAAGGAATGTTATCACTCATTTTCTCAAGTGTTTACACAAAACATCACATGCAACAAACACCATTAACCCTCCATAAGTAACATTTTCTATAAATTTGTGAATTGACATGATTCACGGATGAGGGTTTGAGGGACACTTTTTTTTAGGTGTCCGGATCCATTTCTTGTCCCAGTCCGACCCTGAGGCTACCCCAGGCTGGTGTAGCAGCGGTGCTCTGTTGAAGTGATAAACACTCCGCACCAGCATAGGAGCTGGGCGCTTTCCATTTCAAAAGGGCTCTGCTGCCACACCAGCACGGGGCAGCCTTTGAATGGCTACCCCGTGCTGGTGTGGCAGAGCAACCCCAAATGTGGTGCCTTCCCCACCCTCATGACCCGTGGAGGGAGAGGGGGTGGCCACATTTTGTTTCACTCTAAATCCGGCCTTACTTTCATGTTCAGGTTTGTGCAACACACATAAATGCTGTAGATGTTTAATTATTTTATTTTAACGGGTGGCATTTCGAGGTAGCTGGTAGAGGTTAGCCTGAGGTATTAAGAAGTGTTGCCATGCACTGCCACGGTAATTTTGTGCTTATACTATATTGGTTGCCTTACATTGTATGCTCATGTTTTCTGCTGGCGCATGTGGCTACTGGGAGAGTTGATTAGTTCCCAGGATGCCATCTTTTTAGTCTCTGCAGATTCAGAGCTATCTCTAGCGTGCTTGAGTAGGGTACATGTTCATGCATCATTCATGTTTTCCTTGCTGATTGCGTGTTTTCATGCGTTCCTATTCCATGATATGATATGATATGATATGGCATTTATAACGCGCCTATACACAAGTCTTTCAATGCGCGACAAGGCAAGGGAGGGGGAACAAGGGAAGACAGAAACAACGATCCTACTAGGCCAGGTGTCATTCAGACCGCATAAGTGCACTGTGCAGGGGGACGGGGAACGGGAAAAGTGAGGGGGGAGGGGAAAGTGCAGTACATGGAAATAGTAAAATAAATAAGATAATAAAAACGGCCACTGGTGGCAAGTGCAAGGTAAGTGCAGACATAAGTGCTGGAAGGGGGATTGTAGGGCTACTGAAAACTCCATGTCAACACCCGGGTGTCGTCAAATGTGTTTTGCTTGTCATCAGAGTTTACCACATATTAATTGATGTGTGTGCTTCTGCTGATGTGAGTGATTGTCTCGCCACACTTCTTTTCCTTATATTAGTGTTAACTTGACAGTGGGCGGCAAACCCTTGGTTATCAGTATGAATGGTTGTGAATTCCATGCTTGTTTTAGAAATGAGAGCACATTCCATGTGTGTTGGGTTATTCACCATGTGTACTAGAGTTGCTTTGCATGGTTGCGAGTGGGTGTGAATCCCATGTCTGTTTTAGTGAATGGCCAAAAGTCCTGTGTCACTGGACTTAAGTTGGTGAGTTTTATGTTGGTTGTTGAATTTCCTTCAGCGTATGCATGATTCTCTCCTTTGGAGACCATACCAGCTTGTTAATTGCACGTGCTATACGTTCCTGGTATCCCCGTTGGCGTGTCTTTGATTTCCTCATTACACGTTGACAGGTATGGTAATAGCGTGCCAGTAGTAATGTTTACTGGTGTGATACAGCACCAGTCAACTACTAGTCTATAGGGGGTGTACCTGATTTACCTCCAGTTAAGAGCTGGAGGTAAGTCATGCACCTTACCGGCAAAAATCCCTGATATTACCGGTGCTAGTAATACCATCAAATCCCCATAGAATAGGGGTTTACAACCGTTGCCGCCACATGTGATCTGGTGGTAATGCCACCAGGCCAAGTGGTGGTAATGGTAATACAGTTTGGTGGTATCAAGACAGATTTACTGCCCAGATACCACCGTACTCGTAATGAGGTCCATGTTTCTTTCTTAGATCTATTTGCTTTTCAAATGTGCTCCTTGTGGTAATGGAAGCAGTGTACTCATGTCTACATCCTTAGGCGATACTTCTCACTTGCAGCACACATGTGTGTAGTACGTGTTCTTCTGTCGTGAAAATCACTTTCCTATCATGTCCTCCTTTTCACATGTTTCTGTGCGGTAAGGGATGTTGCTGGCTCTAAGTGACGTGTGTGATTATTTGATGTTTTTTTATACATGGGTATTGTTAACTGCGTGAAAGTTTTGCATGTTTGATTGTGTGTGCGCGTGTTGTTGTCTGTGGAAGAGTTTCAATGAGCGTTGGGAGATCTGTGGGACAGTTTTAAGTTGTGCATGGTGTTCTGAGAAGTGGGTGTGTCACTGTTGGTTGCTCTGGTACGTGTCAGGAGCTGCAATGTCCCTTATTGCAGGGGGGTGGAATATTGGTGTGCGTCATGTCGCTTTGTGTCAGGTGAGAGTGTTCCGAGAATGTTTGTTGGTGCAAATGGCAGGGATTAATGATCTGGTGAGTTACTTATGTTGGAGGCTCCTAACTATGCACTTCTACTTATACACTCCTTTTCTACAATTATGGACTACTGCCTGGTTGCTGAGCTACCTCAGTTACTTACCTTCAGGTAGAAAGCTTCAGAAAAAACTGTGAGGAACACGTCCAAGACAATAATACGCAGTAAGGCACAATCCAGGAGAAACTTACAACAGCGAAAAGAATACAGTAAAACAGCAATACACAAAGGCATCAATACAGTAACATTTAAGTATTGCATAGCTAAAGAGGGTCACAACATAGTCTGTTTACAGGAGTGACCAGTTGGGTACCATCTTGAATAAAATCACAAAAGAGAGTGGAAATACAGTGGAGAAGACTGATAGGAGTGAAATCAGAGGAGTGGGGGTGAGGGGGCAGAAGGGGGGTGAGACATTGAAGAGAAAATTCAAAAGTTAGCCGGAACAGCGTGGAGCCCAACCTAGGGATATAATCATAATTGGCAGTGGGCAGAACCGAGAAGGAAAACCAAAAGGCGCACAATATCAATGACTAGGATGCGCTTGCTTCAGCAACAATCTGGAGAGTAAATTGAGTTTCCTTCACGCTCTGCCTTCCTTCCAACCCAGTGAACTGGATGGACGCCAGCCGGCCCATAGCACTGGGGGTCTCCAAACAGCCCTTTAAGATGAGTAGCAGCACCCTCGAGATAGATGGGGATGCAGATACGTACTCTTGCACCAAATAATTATGACAACTCAATAGTTTGGCAAAGGGAGTCCGTTTAATGACAAGTACTAAAAACGGGGAGTTTAATGAACATCAGCAACCGCTCAGTCTTCCTTCTCGCTTCAACTCCACTTAATTTCGGAAAAAACACAGTATTTATATCAAAAACTCATCATCACTGACGTGCAATCTTAAAAACCTAACATGCAACGTGATTGGTTATAGGAAGGTAACTTTAACATAGGTACTGTAACGGTATGTGGTAACGGTGAAAGGGGATTGGATAATCAATGTCAGTAGGGGCAACTAAGCCTTCCTTCAAAATGGCCACTATAAAGGTCACTAAAAGTATGACATCTCATTGGTTCAACTCACTATAGGACCATATATTACACGGTCCACTATGATTGGGTTGGCATCAACCCCACTCATACTTTTCCACTTGCGTCTAGCAGCATGCAGAATAACCAGCCAGGTGCAGGGAGTTAGTCTGCACCCCAGCTTCCCTCGTATTATGTTACAATCATTCATCACCTCAGTGGTCATCTGTCAATTACTTCTTTGTAGTTTGGCCTCGAGTCTGCTCTTGGTCTGAGAAAATTAAGGAGTATGGGTATGGCAGGCATCCATGCGTAGGTGTGAAAGTCTCATCCCTTCCTGTCTGCCTTGTCACGTGATTCAGACACCGTGAAATCGGCCTCCTCTTCATGCATTTTCGTATATTTGATTTAATTCTGCCAGTCTTCTCCCATCTGTGGCTTATCTTGACCTTTCTGAACAGGACACTCAGTTCTTTTTCTCTTTAATTGTATCCACTGTTGGCCTATTCCAGCCTGATACGACCTTGGCTTCTTTGCATGGTTACCTTCAGCTGGGTTTCTCTCATGTTAATTCTTGATTTGTTTGCTGCAGCACTCTCCTTGTGAGACCTTTAGTAACCTTTGTTCAATTCTGCTCATGTGCGTAGTGGATTTTCACTCATCTATAAAGTGGTTTTGAGGTATATATCTGTATAGTTGGCACTTGCCACAATCTTTTGTACTACTAAGCACAAGCAAGCTTCACAATTTATTTGCTTCTTGCGGTTTCTTGCATCTATAAACGTTTAAACTAACTTAATATCTTCATCGTGCATATGGCATAAGTTTCTGCATCTTGACATCAACTGCTTCACCTTAGGCTCAAGATGTCACTTACCCATGTTATTTTGTCTCTTTGTCAGTATTGTCAGGTAATTATATCTTCTATATGTGCGTCCGTCCGATTTTTTATGATGTCACCATTCGTCTTCCTTTAATATCTTCTTGGCTTCTTCGGGTATTTCATTCTGACAAATGTCATTTTGTCTTGCCTGTAGATATGGCTTTCTCAATGGGTCCCTTACTGTCCAGGTTTTCCTAGGTGTCGGTACTTCAATAGGTGCTGTTACTTTTATAGGCACTGAGCAGAGCCCAGCTGCGGCTCTCTGCTGGTTTGTCTGTTCGTCACACGTCACATATTTCAGTGTGAACGTACCTGGCACTTCGAAGGGATGATGTTTGGCACTTCCTCTTCACTCCCCCCTCTGGGCGATTTATCGACCACTCTCACTTCTTTCCTGGCATTCACTTGTATTTGATCCTCTTGCTCTAGACATATAGGTCTGAAGAAATGCTTCTTTTTGGTCCATATCGTTACGACTCCCTTCAAGCATCCTGCTGTTCTTACGTGCTCATCTTTATTTCATGTCATTAGTTGACATTCTCCACTTGGATTACAGTAGATCCATTTTCCCACATATTTCCTATGTTTCGTCAGATACCGAAACTTTGTTCCTTCTTCACAAAGTCTCTTATTTCTTCATCAGTCAGGTCTTTGGGCTTTCATCCTGACTCGACATCAATCATGATGATTTACATCCCTAGGGCCTTTTTTGCAGTTTTCTGGCACTGTGAGATTATTAGCTTGATTATACAGAATCCAAGCAATATCGTCACCAACAGGGCTCCTAGGAACTTGAATGTGTCTGCCATCCATTGTGGAACCCACTTCATCTACTTCATCTATCATTTGGTTCTGTAATTTTGTCAGCATACATATGGCTTCTGTTAAGGTTCCATTTTCGTCATCGTGTGACGGTATAAATGTGCAACATGATTCTCTGATTTTTGCACAAACACCTCCATCCATAGCTGTGATCATGTCTAGGACATATCTGTTCTGGAGCGTCATTAGTCAAATTGTTCTTAACTCTTCTTTGATTGCGTTAAATCCCTTTGTTGATCTGCAGTAACTCCCATCTGGTGTTCTACAACCATTTAGTATTTGCTCCAATCTGAATTCTTGGCATCAGGATTGTCGTGAACACTGATGAGGTCAAACTGAACAACCTATGTTCATATGGAACTGCATTAAAGGATTCTATCGATTTGGCAGAGAAGTAGTTTTCTCTGTTCATCCTGGTTATCAGTTCCACAGATCTCTTCTTCCTCAGGTGAGCATCTGCTTTTGGGAAACTGTCAATATTCCGATCACTTCATGGAATCACCAATGCTGGAACATGGACATTTACCAATGTACATATACCTCCCAATTCTTCGACAATCTGATATATGCTTTGGGTCCACACGCTCAATAATGATCCATGATCACTGCTGTTCCATGCATCATGCCTGTAGCATCGAAGATGCATCCACAGTTCTGATATTCTGCCATTTTTCTTGTGTCATTGTTTCTGAAGCACAGTTTGGAATTCTCCAATGGCACTATCTGTAGGGGTCCTCCTCTATCTTCGCCCTATGTTAGCAGTCTTGCAATTCTTGGCCGTAATGGTTTGCTTATCATCTGTGCATTTTCAATTGTTTCTTTATAGTATCCAATGATCATCCATGCTCTGCCGATCACTACTGCTTCCTCCCATCCTTCTGGAGAAAGCACTATTCCCCAAATTTGCATTTGACCTCTGTCTTTCCATCTTCAAGCTTCCTCTATAGATTTCCCTTTGACGTTCAGCTTTTTGTTTGTTTCTCTTCTGATCTCCTCTCTTTTAACTCCAGGCTTCTCATATCTTATCACAATGTTCTTTGTGTTTCCATTATTTCTCGTCTTTATGTCTTGGACATAATCGTCTTCATCTGGGTCAGTTGCTTCAGTTACCCATTTAAGTGAAGCATCACTTCCCATGAACTGGCCTCCGGTCTTGCACATTGCTAAATGTGATAGGCAGTGCGCTGTCTTGACATCTATTTCAACAGCTACGAAGATTTTTGATTTCCCCATGCTCATGCTATAGGGTAAGAGTGCACACACAAAGCATTCTTCCTCCGAATCGTCTTCCAACTTCCTTCATATGCTGGTACCATATGTTGTTTGCCAAGTGTGCTGTGCTCTCCAGGTAATGGTTCAATTCGTTATTGGGTTCTTGTGTGCTTCTTTGAATTCTTAAGGTCTTCCTGCAGTTTGCTATAACCACATCCTTAAACACATCCATATAGCTTCTTCTTGCTGGAAGATTCTCAGGTATCTCCATCAATGATCCTGGCATTTTCATCTGTACCATTTGAGTAGGAGGAAGTCTGGTAAGTCTTTCCTTGTCTTCCTGTCTCTTTTTGGCTCTGTTAATGAACGTCCATATTGATTCTGTCATTATCTCAGCACTTGATTGTATTGCAGGGCTCAAGCTTGACCCTTTCATCACTGGATCAGGCATGCTCATCAGTGCCGTCTCTGTTCATTCATTCTCTAGAGTCTTTTGTCTCCTTAACAGTTTCTTTTCCACGTGTTTTGTGGCACCCCTTGGTACCAAGCTTCTTATTGAGCTCTGTCCAAACTCTCCCCATTTTCTGGAATGCAGTGATTGACACTAGACCAGGTGTGCATGTACTCATTATTTGTGCATGTCTACCTTTCATCAACCCCTTCTCGGGTTTACTTTGCCGACCCTGTCTCAGGCGTTTCAATTCATTTGTTATCAAAAGTGTTGCATGTGTGTCATTATTTATCACATCCATCTCAAGTTCAGTTACTCTATCATTCTTTCTAGGAACTGGAATGACTATGTAAGGTCTGGGTACCTTTGTAGGTTTCATGCGTTCATCATTAGGCAGGTGCACGGGAATCTGAACGCTTTGTGCACCAATGAAAAATACAGTTCTAATCGTCAATGACAGTAACATGATAATGGGAACAATGCATGTGTAGGTAATGCACCTATACGTTAATTTACAGCATTTGTGCCTGGGCCAATATGAATGACTTTCCTCATGAGGGAGGACAATGTTACTGTTCTGGTTTCCCATCTGGATCATCTAAAGAAACAAAACAAATTCTTTAATGCATGCTAAACATAGCCATTTTATCTGGATTCTACTGCCTCTGCTTGGAGGTCACAAATGCTGGACTGATTATCCTCTTTGTCCGAATAAAAGACTGTCTCTTGAAAGTTCCAAATGAGTTGCAAAGGACTTCACTTGGGAAATGGGAAACCAGAACAGTAACGTTGTCCTCCCTCAGAGGAATAGCTCACATAGCCATTTGTCCTGGGCATGCTCTAATAATTTTGCACACGTTCAAATAATGCTTTCCTGGAGTTGAACATACTATGCCCTTTTCTGTGAACAAGATTGTCATGTTTAACTTTGTCATTAGGTCTTGTCTCAATATTTTCACTGGTGTCTGCCTTGAATATAGCAGTGGCACGTTCATGTCACATTCTCCTATGGAAAAGGAACACGACTTGTTGCTCCTGTGAAGCCCTGAGTATTTATGGCATCGCCGGACAAAGAAAACTTGCCTTCACGTATACACGAGCGTGTCGCACCCATGTCAACTAAGAAAGAATAATCTTTATCCCCTATACAGACATCTACCCTTGTTTCCTCGTGAGGGTTCGGTGTCACTGATAGGATAGAACACATCAGGTCTCCAAGTGAGTTGTCATAGTCCATATATAATCTTGTCCCATTCTGAGTGAATTGATTTTCCACCGTCACTTGTGGCATCTCTTATTCCAGAATTCAGTACCTCACCTGTGCCTGTTGTTTGTAACAGTTGCATAAGCAACTGTTGCGACTGTCCCTGTGGAAAGTTTGTCACCTTCTGCTGTGGTTGCAAGCTTTGCTGTACTCCCGGCACTTGCTGCTGCACCGTGTGATTCTGTGCAAACCCATTTCCACCCTGCTGCAAGAACGCAGATGGAGGCCCCATCCGACTTCTTGTGAACTGGTCGTTTTGTACCATTCCTTGACTTCTGTACATGTGTGCTAGATGCCCTGTTATCCCACACGTCCAACATGTTGGCGGTGGTCTGATTATTTGCCCATTTTGCATATCCTGGTTTCCTCTTTGCATATTTTGAAAACCTCCTTGATTGTTTTGAAAACCTCCCTGATTACTCTGCCATCCTCTTCCTCGAAAGCTTCTTCCCCTTGGGTAAAGCCTGTTATTGCTTTGATCAAACTGCCTTTGATTATTGATCTGCTGTGTATTTTATCCATCTGTGTTAGTTATCATTGCCCCCTCAATGCCATACTTAGATACTTTTTTCTGCACTAATTTAGCCTCTTCACCCTTTCTTGCATCATCCTTTTTGTAATTCTTCTCTTGCAGCAGTCTGCAATAGTGTGCAATGGTCAACTGTATTTCAGATCATGGCTTAGCCTCAATCACTACCAATTTCTTGAGCTGCTTTTGTACCTGGTCTGGCAGCCCTTGGCATAAGATATTGTAAAACACAGGTATAGATTTCCGCCAAGATTCACGAGTTTCCAATACCCAGGCGTCTTGGAAATTCTGAATGTAAAGCATCGGATCATCTGACTCCTTCAACTTACGTGTCATTATCGCTTCCATATCAGAAGTGTCTGGGTATAGCACTGGAAGCGCTTTCCATACCGCGGTTCTGCAATTGTTAAACAGCGCTCCATCATGCGCAGTATTAACTGTGGTCACCCCAGGGTAGCCTGCACGTGTCCACACATCGTCTGCTCTATCACCAAGTATGGGGATTAACAAACCCTTAATATCCCCTATAGCTAACGTGTTCCCTCCCATAATGTTTTCTAACACATGTATCCATTTTCCGGCCTCAGATGTCAACATTGGGAGCTTATTTTTAAGGTTTTCTCTATCCATATGTGGCCAAGGTATATATTGTGGCCTTGTGCCTCCTTTTTCTAGTAAAGGGAACTATGACACATGACACTCCTTTTCCTCTCTCATCATTTTTCTGTCTACCGCAGGGGTAATATTCCTGCATTGGGTCTACCTGGCAATGCCCTTAATCTGCTCACATAGGGTGGTGGAGACACCCCCCTCTAACCATATGACACTCCTTCATGCCGATCTGATTGTATGGCTAATTCCGATGTCTTAGGTGCAGACCCACTAGAATCCGACCATCGTATTCCCTTTTCCCTAGGGAAGCATATTTGTGCCTTCTCTCGTATTCTCTTTCTTCACATTCTTCTCTTTCTGCGTCCGATATTGTTTGTGCCCAACTCATGCAACTTCTCTCATCCTCCTCATTTCTATTTAGAGTTAGCCCATCTAATGACAGCGCTCTATTTCTGCTACTTCGGGAAGCGTCCTCCGTATCGTAGAGCTGAGTGCTCTCAAGACGCACATCGTCTCCTTTCCCTTGGGGTACCTTATCAAGCCCCATCTCACAATATATTCTGTCGATCCTCTCTCCGATGCTTCTGGTGTCGAAGTAATCTTTGCTATTTGCCCTAGACGTGCCTGGTACTGAATCGTACTCAGGAAAGAATTCTTCTATATCTTCCCAGTCTACTACCGGATCGGGTATTTTAACCTCTCTTTCCAGATATGCAAGATCCCTTGCTCTGTCTCTTTGCTTATGTTCTATGTCATCATCAAACTCTCTACACTTCCTCGCTTTTTTTCTGACCTTGTCTTCTTCTTGCTTCCTCGCATCTCTTCTTTCATTTGTCCTTCACATTTCCTCATCTCTTTATCTTTTTATTCTCTTCTCCCGTATCTTTTGTTCTTCTTCTTCTATTCTCCTTCGTTCTATTCTATCCTGATCATCAGCTGTTCTCTGCTTATGATCGCTTTTCTTTGTTCTTCTGCCTTTTCCTGTTTTCTGACCTGCTCATCACGATATAACTGCTGTTCTTTCTGCCTATCTTTTTTCTTAGCCGCTTCGTCTCTTAATCTTTTTTTCCTTTTCCTTCTCTTTACTTTCTAATTCATTTTGTTCTCCCCTTTGTCTCATATCCTCAAAGCCTTTACCATCGAGTTTCAATAAAATCTGACCTCCCATCCATTCGTTCTGTGCAAATGCTGTCTCATCAGTCCTATCCTCATCTCCTTTACATCTCTTTCCCAATCTTCACGTATCTAGAGATGTACTTGCTTGTGCTTGGTCTCCTTTTTCCTTTTCGCGTCTCTCCTTGTCTTCAGGAATTTGGAGGTAATATCTCTTTCTCTATCTTTCTCTGGACTTTCGTCACTACTTTGCGTAGGCGACTCATATGCCGGATTGCTATATCCCGTTGCTGCTTTAAGTTCCCTCAAAGGGTATAATCCTTCGTCTTTACTAGCTTCGCTCTTCGTTTCAGATGGGGTGGGTGGCGCAGAAGGCTCTTTACCCCCCTCTTTGCATATATTCAATCTAATGGTGGCTCCTCCTCTGTTTCCTCTTGGTACATTTTTCAAAGCTCTAAACTAGCTTGGCGTGTGTCTAACTTTTTGCCAGTATATGTGGTGTGCAAATATGTCGTCATGTGCTGCAGGACCGTTTTAGATAGTGATCCGCCTTGTGGCCATGGCATAAACATGTTGTTTGCGGCCCCTTTAACCCATTCTGCACTGTACTGTTTAAGCACGGGTGCATGGTTCGGCAGCTATTTGCACATGTGTATCAATGGGGTAATGTCTTCCATGCTTAACCTGTTTTATCCGCTCCTCTATATAACACTTTGTTATGCTTTACGTTTCACAAACAAGATCAACATTATGCGCGAGCACCAATCGTTGCAAACTCCAATCCCGTTTTTCCAACAATAATTTCACTTTTACTTTTGTTAACTACAACCATCAATCCATACCATGCAACATTTTATCATTACAATCGTTCAATTTTCATGCTATTTTAAACGTTTTTTTACCTTATGATGTCATAGATCTACTTAAACACATAAAACAGACAGACAAACTCCGGCCGGCTACACAAATGCCATGCCATCTGCTTCCTCAGATGCATCCTGCACCTAATTTGTATTCTGACATGGAATTTAAGCTCATTTCTTTCAGATCGTCTTTAATCGATCTGGTCGTCTCCGTCATCCTATCAGTTGAAGATTTTAAATGAAGGCTTCTGCTAGCGCTCTTAAAAACCTAGGTATATGGGTGCATAATCTTATCTCGGTCACTGACGGTATCTCTCTATACTGCTCGGCGACCCTCGAGTCAATATTTTCCCCTTATATATACATTATACTCTTACTCTGATGTTATTTGTGTCCCACCTCCCTCCGTTACCTTCCCTTTACTTGTTTTAAGACATGCAACTTTTTTGCCAAAGCATTCAGTCTTTTTCACTCCCCGTTCACAAGTTTTTCCTCACCACCTTCATTACCGCATTTGCGTGCCGCTCGTTCGATCAACTGCTCGTAGACGTGGTAAGGGATTCTTGGGGGAAAGCAAAGGTCCCATCACACCTAACTTGCAGGGTTTTCAATTAAACTAACCACTATCTATGGGGAGCTTCTCGTAATTTCAGCCGGATGGCAAAGGACCCAAATGTACTTATGTCGATGGTCAATGGGTGTCTTATCTCATCTTAACCATCTAATCTCTGCTACCAAGTGAACTGGATGGACCCCAGCCGGCCCATAGCACTGGGGGTCTCCAAACAGCCCTTTAAGATGAGTAGCAGCACCTTTGAGATAGATGGGGATGCAGATTCGTACTCTTGCACCAAATAATTATGACAACTCAATAGTTTGGCAAAGAGAGTCAGTTTAATGACAAGTAAAAAAAACGGGAAGTTCAGTGAACATCAGCAACTGCTCGATCTTCCTTCTCACTTCGACTCCACTTAACTTCAGTATTTTATCTCAAAAACTTGTCATCACTGACATGCAATGTGATTGGTTATTGGAAGGTAACTTTAACATAGGTACTATAACTGTATGTGGTAACAGGGAGAGGGATTTGGATAATCAATGTCAGTTGGTGCAACTAAGCCTTCCTTCAAAATGGCCACTATAAACGTCACTAAAAGTACGATGTTTCTGGTTCTACTCACTACAGGACCCTAGATTACACGGTCCACTATGATTGGGTTGGCATCAACCCCACTCATACTTTTCCACATGTGCCTAGCAGCATGCAGAATAACCAGCCAGGTGCAGGGAGTTAGTCTGCACCGCAGCTTCCCTCCAATTATGTTACAATAATTCATCACCTCAGTGGTCATGTGCCAATTACTTCTTTGTAGTTTGGTCTCGAGTCTGCTCTTGGTCTGACAAAATTAAAGAGTATGGGTATGGCAAGGATCCATGTGTAGGTGTGAAAGTCTCATCCCTTCCTGCCTGGCTTGTCATGTGATTCAGACACCGTGAAATCAGCCTCTTCTTCATGCATTTTCGTGTATTTGATTTAATTCGGCCAGTCTTCTCCCATCTGTGGCTTATCTTGACCTTTCTGAACAGGACACTCTGTTCTTTTTCTCTTTAATTGTATCCACTGTTCGCCTCTTCCAGCCCGATACAACCTTGGCTTCTTGGCATGGTTACCTTCAGCTGGGTTTCTCTCATGTTAATTCTTGATTTGTTTGCTGCAGCACTCTCCTCGTGAGACCTTTAGTAACCTTTGTTCAATTCTGCCCATGTGCGTAGTGGATTTTCACTCATCTATAAAGTGGTTTTGAGGTATATATCTGTATAGTTGGTGCTTGCCGCAATCTTTTGTACTACTAAGCATAAGCAAGCTTCACGATTTCTTTGCTTCTTGCGGTTTCTTGCATCTTTAAATGTTTAAACTAACTTAATATCTTCATCGTGCAAATGGCATAGGTTTATGCATCTTGACATCAACTGCTTCACCTTAGGCTCAAGATTTCACTTACCCATGGTATTTCGTCTCTTTGTCAGTATTGTAAGGTAATTATATCTTCTATATGTGCATCCGTCCGATTTCTTATGACGTCACCATTCGTCTTCCTTTAATATCTTCTTGGCTTCTTCGGGTATTTCATTCTGACAAATGTCATTTTGTCTTGCCTGTAGATATGACTTTCTCAATGGGTCCCTTACTGTCCAGGTTTTCTTAGGTGTCGGTACTTCAGTAGGTGCTGTTACTCTTATAGGCACTGGGCAGAGCCCAGCTGCGCCTCTCTGGTGGTTTATCTGTTTGTCATACGTCACATATTTCGGTGTGAACGTACCTGGCACTTCGAAGGGAGTGACTAGAGTGTGGATGATGTTTGGCACTTCCTCTTCACCAGTGCCACATCTGCATTTGGACACTTCTTCCACTTCCTTGGACACCCATCATGACACCATATTTTATTTGTTTATTGTGAGTTTGATTAGTCCTCACGCAGCCATGGACCTATTACCGAGTGCTTCTGGGTCTGAGTAAAAATAGACTGTTTGTTTGCAGTTCAGGGGCCAAATATTAAAGTTGATTGAAAAATAGGCTTGTTTAGGAAAACAAAGGACAATAGCAGCATTGTTCAATATATCATAAGTCAGTGGTCGAAGCTACAAGGACCCAATGGCTGGTAGGGGTCATGAAGAGCCCAAATCAGGGAGTCAGTGGGACAAAGGCATCAAGTAATTGGTGAATATTAATACCACTAGTGGTTGTAAGTAATGTGTTCAAATTTCGAGTGGTCTATATGAGAGTGCCAGATGATGGAGTCTTATGAGTAGTGTAACATATCGGTCCCGCAATGCCCGTTTGGATTCCAACAGGCGGGGCATGTTTTCTTTTCTCCAATGCTGGAGGCTACCTTGGAGACGCAGGGCACGCGTCTCTCGGCTCCTTATCGTGTCGCGTGTCAGGTTAGATGATCGTGCCCACCGGCAACACAATCATAACGCTGCTCACAGAGAAGGACGCTGCTTCTAATCAGCGTTTACTTACCAAACTTCAACTTAATCCTCGTTTTTGTGTACCAGACCTCAGAATTCCACCTGACACTGCTGCTCGTCTGCTCCTTTGAATCTGGCGAACCGGACCCGTTCTCCATACCGGTTATTATTTCTTACCTCTGCAGTTTCCCGTGGTTCCTCGTCCGCTGCAGCCCCTTGTTGTGTGTTCTAAATAGAAGCATCAGCACATTCCTTCGTTTCCAATTGTGCTGGCTGAAGTTTCAACAAGCGGGATATTGCCATTACTTCCTGTCTTGAAAACGTGATTTAAGCGCTTTGCCCACCTGCTGTTTTTCATACCTTACTTCACTAATCCTATCTGAGAGGGACTAGGATAGTATTACTTTGTTCTACTTACCTTTTTGGAAGTTTCTATTTTGAATCAAGAGGACCCTTGGCCTGCACAGAGACTCATCCTGTGTGGAACTGTTTTTTCTTCTCTGGAATCCTCGTGCACTTTGGACACTATCCTGGTTAGTGCACCATCCCGGCTCTAGTTGCGTGCCGCTTGCCGCCTGGGTTAATTCCCTGTACTAACTTCCCTTTTTGTTATTTTCTCCTGTCGTTGTTTTTCTGACATTGGAACCATTCCTGTCTCCCTTTAGGGTGAGAATACACTAGTTGGTCCGATTTCTATTCTTTATTTAACTTAGGGAATACCTGGGTAATTACTGTTTTTTCTACCTTTCCTAGTTGGTGGCTATCATTGAGAATCATCCCTATAAATACTCCATCCCAGGGTTATACAGGTAGATAACATCTCGGAAAGAGTAGCATTCCATCTATCCTTTTCTGGATTGACTAACGTGTTCTTTGTTTTCCCTTACAGCCCTGACATAGCGCTGTGGGTATCGCCGCTCTTTTGAGTAATCAATCACTCTGTCTGTCATCTTCCACAGCAGAGGGGTATATTGCCTAAAAGAGATCCTCAAGTTGAGGAGGCCCGGTTCTGAGTGTATCCTTGTTTGGAAACACACAGCTTGGGCTGAACTATTATCCGGAGCAGCTCCCCCTTATCTGCAGATTCGAGGTCGAGCAACGCCCCGGCCTGTTCAGCTATTGGTGAGTTACAAGTAGAGAGTTTTCTAGAAGGTTCTCAGAAGTCATTGTTAGGTGTTTGACTGGCAGGTAAAGAATTACAAATATGGAGAGGGGTATTGGTGCCCTAGGCAGAGATTATGACAGTGGAATTGTTGGCTGGTCTCCTGTTTTCCTGTCACTGCAAGTTCAAGGCTGGGTGGATGTGGTATGGTCTATGTAGTCCAAGAATGAAGTGATACACATTATCTCCTCGCTATAGTTTGTTGGCAGTATTCAATGGGAACCCAGTGTAAAGATTGTTAAATAACGCAGATATGAGGAGTCAACTGCACAGGCTTAGGTTTACACCTCAGGGAGACACTGACAGCTTTGTACACACATTCCCTCCCTCAATGTCTGACAGGTCTCTGTGTCGATCACAGAGTATACGCTGTTCCCATAGACTAAGACATTTTAAATATATCTTTGGAATTTGGAAGGTACTAGCCATGATTTGCGAATCAGTCTCCTAAACGCCATAATGATGTCCATTATAATCAGGCCCATGCTACTATTGAGTCAATGCCTATCTGACACTCCAAGCATATGACATTGATATAATACCTCTTATCCTTGCCATCAGCCTGCCCTTGACAATGGCTCAGGTTGGCACAATCCCAACAATCCCATGGCTTTGGAAATATGTTTGGCCCCTCTTTTCTGGCTCAAACCCAGGCCAAGGAACACTCATTCCTTGCATAGGGAACCACCACCCCCACCTCAAATGCCCACTGGATCGGGAAAGGCGCTGCACCTGTAAAATAAATGTGTTGTTAACAGGCGATGGGCTACACTGTGAGTTCTTGAGGGATAAATTCAGCATCAGGACATAAGTGAAGTGCCCCTGGGCAAGTTGGTCCCAAAGGTGTAAACATATGAAAAATTATTGTTTTTGGCCAAAAGGCCACAATTTATTTCTGAACTAGCAAGCATCTGAATGTTGTTTTCAGAAAAAGGAAGAATTAAAATTAAAATTGCCCTGTATTTGAGAGACAAGGCTGAAACACTGAGGCTACTTTCCATTGCATGTGACAGATACCCAAAAGTGCAGTCTTGCTGTAACTGAGCTGCCATGGAGTAATGGGTGCATTCTACAGTATGGAAATGAACATGGAAAGATGAAACTCAATTGCTAGAGCCATTCCTGTATAGTTTACAATATAATGATGTAAATTGATGGCATGGTGCAGGAGAAATATGTGTGTTTTGTATTCAGGATATTAGTGCATGTCTCAAGTAAAAAAAGCAGAAGGTAAAGGCATCATTTATTTGCTGTTCATAGGAAATGAGCTAAGAACTGTGCTAAGCCCAGTGAGCTCCCCCCCCCATGATATTCAAAGGCCAAGCCCGGCTCTTCTTCCCCATAGATTTATCAGGTACATTTGGGAATTCCTTTGAAGCTCACAGAGCCAAACTCTCTACTCTCGAGCAGAGCGTGAGCCAGGGAAATGGTTTTAGTGGGGTGAGACGACCACCACTGAAAAAATAAAACTGCAGATAATGGATTTTGAACTCTGAATAATACTCAATATTCAATAAAATGTGGTGAGGTCCTCAGCTGAGGACAAAAGACGCGTTACACGAGAATGTCACATGAGTTAGGGTGCACAGTTAACCCCTCTGCTCAGGGAAGATAAGAACACAGATGGTCAATCAACCATGGGAGGAAGGATGTGAAGTGTTTATTTGCAGGTTATGTCAACAGTGGGATATAACTAGGCCTGGACACAGATCACGGAAAACAAAATATGCTAGCTAATTGAAGTGAAAAGTATTCATGTAATTAATATGATGCCAAAGGTTATGTGGAGAATCATATTTTGTCCATTATCTTGGGAACCATGACACTTACGGACATGGATCAAATATTCCTGAAAAGCTTATAAAGAGGCCAGGACTTCCCTCAAGCATTGGGAACCAGAATTATTAGTTAAAATGTGAGTACAGCTTCACAGAAAAAATCACAGATAGGAGATTTGGGGATATGGTAGTGTTGGGATGCATGTTCGAGTTACTGCCTCTCCCAAACTATTTAGATTGTGGAATATATATGAAAACATGGAGAATCCATAAAGGGTGGTCTAGGGGAGAGGTGGGAGCTTTACGGGTGGAAACAACTGGCACAAGTGGGAAGTTATATAGGGGAACTAACCATTTGCTTTGCAATAGTGCTATGTAGAAATCATTGCATGTGCACAATAGTTATAACAAGAACTAATGCTGAATTTAAGAGTAGGCCTAAATCCTTGCAGGCCGTGTTTGCGACACAGAAGAATGAGGCCTCATCTCTTGCTTGATGATCACATTCCGATTCTCAGGCGCAGCAAGGAACACGCACATTAACCCACATATAAATGTATCTAGTTAGACCTTTGAACAATTAGACAGGAATGCGCACAGTCAAATAGGTGAAGGGATATGGCCCAGTACAAAGGCCATACTCATGAGAGCCGGGGCAGAGGTCTCAGGTTGCCAAAACATGAACTAAGATTTAGGGCACTAGTGCCCCCCAAAATGATGGTCACTCTATTTGAACTACCAGATGTGCAGGAATATGAGTCTTAAATCCTTCAGGAATTGGATGGAATAGTGGAACACCAGACCTACCTCTTGAGAGGGGCAAATTGATACAGGGGCGAGCAGAGAACACACGGTCTGTGATTTGTACCAGGGAGAGCCAAGGGTAATGCCATAATAGTGGTGATGATGTGGGCACCTGCATGTCTGGGATGAGAAAAGAGTTGCCTTGTTTGCAAGCACCAGGCTGACCTTGAAGTTATCTGTCGAGTTTATATTGATGACCAGGTGTACATCACGTGACTAGGAGTAAAGACAGGGTGGTGTCTATCAAGTTTAACCAATTACTTTGCAGTGCTTCAAGGTGAAAGAGGCCATTACTCACGTGAAAATGGAGCAGATGACGACACGGCCAGTTAGAAAAGGGGCTAAATGCAATCATTAGCATGTAAGTAGGTGGCAGCAAATGAGGGTGGGAGATGAATGCTGTATATTGAGTGCGTCATTAATGACGATTTGTACGTTTATAATACAGACTCCATTTAGAGGACAGGAGAGAGCTCTGTGACAGCAGACTTTTAATACCATGTCACCCTTTCATTTTTTTATACAAAAGAAAGCTTTGATATGAATGCGGATTGTGAACAATCAAGCAGTGAGAAAGCCTGGAATTTAAGTGGAGAGGGGCTTAATAACACGGAAAAAATTAATAAACAGCATAGAGGGGCTCTATGGTGTAGCTTTGCCTACTCTTGGGGCTTGACTCAGTTGTATAATGAGAGACCGACCTGGAATGCCCGGGGGGCTTCCTCTATCATTGATTACATCTTTGCGAGTGAAAATCTAATTGGTAATATGCCAAATATGCTTGTGGAAGTTAACTCTGAAAGTGATCATGCCATGTTATCAATTAATCTGAATATAAAGAAACAAAGTAATATTAGCAATGCATATTGTCCTCAAATAACTGCAAATGTTAGGGGCTCCAGAATAAAGTGGAACTGGAAAAAAACAGCGAAATTTAATAATCTAATGCAACTTGATTTTGAGAATTGTGCATTGGAGGCTAAAAAGACTCAGTATTCGGTCGACAAATTTGGTGAGTTTCTGGGGTCAATGATGACCAAGTTTGAGCACCCTACATTGGTGGGGATTTCAAAGAAAAAAACTCACAGGCATACCTTCGATCTTGATATGAAATTACAAAGAGCAATGTTGAATAAGGACCTCCGAGTACTAAAAAAACAAAAATATAAGTTGCCTACAGATGTGTTTGCTGAGAAATGTAGATTGAGGCGACAAGCATATAAGAACTGGAGGATTCATCACCAGGCCTGTGTATTACAGAGGGATGGTGAAAAAATGCTTAAAGCAATGAAAGAAACCAACTCGAGAAATTATTGGGCTCTGATCAACAGTACTGAGCTTACTCAAACCCAACTGAACACTAATCCCATTAGTGAGATGGTGTGGTGCGAATATTTTGAGAAGTTATATGCGCGCTCTAGTAATGAGGATCACAAGATGGTGCAATTGAATCATAAGTGGAACCTTGATGTATCCATCATAAAATTGTTATCTGTAATAAAAAGAATTAAAGCCTCCGGCACTCCGGGACCCAATAATTTGTCGATGGTATTGCTAAAGCAAAATGACTCTCTCTGGGCACATATATTGCATATGATCTTTAATGATGTAATTGTGACTCAAACCATGCCTGACTCATGGAAATTATCATATGTAATATTAATTTTCAAAAAAGGCAACCGGCAGAGTCCGAATAACTATAGACCGATTTCTCTGATAAATATTGAAACTAAGATATTCTCAGTCATAATTTTAGATAATTTGTTAAGTTGGATGGAGGATAATGATATTCTTGACATCCGGCAGATCGGATTTCGTAAAGGCATAGGAACTGATGCTGGGAGCTTAGTACTCACTATATTGCAGAATCAATCTTTAAGAATGGCGAATGCACCAATTTACGCTGCATCTATGGACCTCTCCGCCGCATTTGATATGGTGGATAGGCCTCTCTTATGGCAGAGACTTGTAAACCTGAAAATAGAGAGGGGACTACTCTCCATGATCATCCATCTGTATACAAATACAGTTCTAAGGGTACAACTCAATAACGAGGGTCTGATGTCAAGGGAAATTTGTGCAAGGAATGGCTTAAAACAAGGTTGCGCCTTGGCTGCAATTTTATTCAACTTATATGTTTCAGGAGCCAAGGATAGACTGGATCCATCAGGTTTAATAGCCCCTAAGGTAGGGGGATTTACGATCAAATGGATGTCGTACGCAGATGACTTCATGCTTTTTGACAGAACAAAGATTGGACTACAACGGCTTATTAATGCGTTTGTGGGCTTTGTTGGCGATATGAAATTAAAAATCAATCCGAAGAAAACTGTAATAATTAATTTGGGAAACAGCAATAAGAAATGTTTAAATCCGGTATGGTTTGTAGAAGGTACAGCAATTCGCCTACAGAAAGCATTTAAGTATCTGGGTTATGCCTTTGCAAGTAACTTGACAAATAGTTTTGTGAAAAAATGTCTTGAAGTCAAAGCGAATGATGCGGCAAAGCAAATGAGAGTCATAGAAAATAAATATGGGAAATTTTCAATCGGAGCATGTAGGGACTTTTACTTGATGAAAGTGATCCCAAGCCTGGCATATGGACTAGAGTTCTATCCTGAGAAAGAAAGATTATACTTAAAATCTATGGAATCAAAAATTTGGAAAAAATGACTCTTCTTTTTACTGAAAAGTATACCAATCGAATTAATAAGATACAAGTTTGGACTCAATTCTTTAAAATGCTCTATGGATTGTAAAAAAGCAATGCTCTATAGGAAGTGTTTACTTGCTAAGCATAACTCTTTGTATCAGGTCTGTGGAAATGATACTGGGAAATATATGTCTAATTTAAAAGAAGAGGTGGAAAACATTATAAGTAATATTGGCGTTTCAATGAAATGTTTGTTGGAGAGACCTGCTAAAACTAGAGCTCTGATTAAAGCATTCGATTGGGTTGCTAACAATTCTGTGATAATGAACTCAAAATTGTATGCTCAAGTTCTATCGTTCTGGAAATGGTTCCCTGAACCTGAACGATACCTGGTAAAATGTCCCTCCAGGAAACTGCGACATAGCATTATGAGATTCAGATTTAATGTAATGAATACAAATGAAATAGCTGCTGTAAGGAAATTGATTCCTGAAAATATGAAAATATGTCGGTTTTGCTTGAATGAGGATTTTACCGAAACACTGGGACATTTGTTATTAGGTTGCCCTATGCTCAAGAGAGAAAGACTTGCTTACTTTGCGGATTGTGTATTTGATACCTCTTGTGTAGTTAGAGAGCATTTATGGTTTGAAATGCTGCATGGTTGTAACATCTCATTGAAAAAGAGGGTGATAACCTTCCTAGCAAATGTCTGCAAAGTCGTATAACAATAGCAATGAAAAGGTAACTAAGTAAAGAGTTTATAGACATGATTATTGTAGTTGAAGGAAAAGGTAAATTAGTGCAAGATAGGGAAACGGAACCAATCTTACTTGAAGATAATCGAACTGAAGAATTGATAGTAAATATCTACGAAAAGAATGGCTCAATTGTGTGATATATATTTTAATTGGTTTTATATATATGAAATGAAAACGGATTTACGAGTTATACTAAAGAGAAAACTGGTACTGTGATACAAAATGAATTTCTATTTTATATACAAAATGATGTTTTTAGAGGTTTGTGTTAATGAATTGTATATTTTTTGTGTGGTATACGAGAATTGTTTTTATAATGATTTTTTTTTTGATACTGTAAATTCGTAAATTCGTAAATCTTTTACATGTCTATGCAAAATGATGTTTTACTATTGGTGTTAAATGATAAGTGTTTCTCTTATCAAGTTTAAATTTGTAAAGGTTTTTTTAAACCAATATACAATAAAGAAATAAAAAAGAAAATAATAAATTGCAAAGATCTGCCATTCAAATATGCAACCATCTGCCGACATGAGACACAGTGCATTGTGACCGGCATGAGCAGACTAATTCAGAAATATATAGTTTGGGACACTTATCTGTAATTTGAAGAAATGTTTCAGGTTGAAGATTTTAACTTCATATTTGCAGTTTTTCAGAAAGGTCATTTCAAATCGGTAGAGCCATAACTCCCAGAAATGCAGTCTAGTGACTAAAGGAATCAATCAGATGGAAGGGGCTAGACTTTACCCAGGGAGAAAAAGAAGACCAGGTCAATCAGGATAATCAACTAATAAGCTGAAACATTTTAAAGTAGACATTTTTACGGGTGTGGTTTTGAGATTTTAAAACCAGACACACATTGGAAAAGAAGAAAGAAAAGCTCCCGTCTAGGGATGAACATCAGATCAGAAGAGAAGAAAAAGAAAGGGCTAGAAACTGGGAACTTGGCAGAAGTTCCCAGACAAAAGGAGGTGGATTAGACCAGGAGAACATTGGCTTAAAATCTGGAGAGAACAGGATAGGCAGCAGGAGAAGGAAATCTGGATTCCCATCTATCACCAGGTCTCTTTGCTTCCAATAAGATGACTCAGGATTCCTGCTGACTACCTGCTGACTGGTCCAGTGCATAAACCAAGAGAAAGTATTAGTGAGTAAACTTGTCCAGCAAAACAAAGTATTGGTGGGAATCATCATATATCATTGTACAGTATGCACATGTTTTACTTAAGAAACCATACATGTCTATCACATAGACTGCCTTTGTATAGAAAAATTGTATAGGCCTATATTGTATTGATATACTGTGTATTGCCTATTGTATAACTAACTGTATGCCTTTATTGTATTGACTTACTGTATATTGCCTATTGTGTAACTAAGACAATGCATATGCTTTCAATGCACCCAGATACCTTCGAGTTTGGAACGCACTATAAATAAACAAACAAACAAACAAACAAAATAATTAACTCCCGTATAGTCACAGAACGTGGGTGCAAGCTCAGAGAAATTTGAAATCTCTGATCCCTCTCCCAGCGCTGATAATGAAATAGTTGTTAAAGTAATTGGGGATTACCTACTACCTTTTTGCCAACCCCAAACATCCCCTAAAGGGAAGGGGTGTATTTACAAAGCAACATTTGGAATGGTTTAACAATTCCTGAGCCCTCTATCCTAGCAGAGGGTGTGCTAAATCATAATTGAACCTCTTGGTTTGTGCTGGGCAGAAAGGTGTCTTCCAGGTTAAACAAATTGAAATAACTGATTTAAAAGCACAATATCTACAGAGAGTAAGAAAGGGACTCCACATGGAAGACACATTGTTCACTGCATGGTGGGAAAGGAAAAGGGTTCAATATATTGAGAAAAGTATTTTGTCAAATAATGGTTGTTTGAGTACATTGCTAGAAATGAAGAGTGCCAGTGAGATCAGAAATAAAGAGTGCTGAATTTCTAGCTAACAGAAGAACGTTATGTATTTAAGTGAAACCATTTAAAAAAATACCCTGCCAAATTAAATTGTCATGTCATGTTCGATGGTGCTGCATTGATTATGATTATATTTGGGGGAATTGTGTGAGTGACCCAATCATCGTAAGTCTTCTCCAGACCTAAGTTTCTCTTTACATGTGACCAGGGGTAAATTGAGACAAAAAAATGAAAACTGCGCCTGTTGTGGTGTCTTAGATATTTTGTGAATTTTTATTTCCAAAAGTAAATGGCGTTCAATTTTTTGCTTTTGAAGTTTTGTCGCAAGGAAACATTTTGTGCCACAGAGTAAGGTGGTGTGCCTTGTGATGATTAATGTGCGATGTTGATTTTGCGTATGGTTTAATAAATATTCAATGAAAAAACTTTGTTAAAGGGACGTTATGTTTAAATTGCACTAGAAAAACCTATGAAATTCAATTAAAAAACGTAGTTACGGGTACGTTATGGTTAAGTTGCACTAATAACAACCTATGAAATTCAATGGAAAAAGTTGTTACAGGGACGTTATGGTTACAGGTAAAACCTAAAAAACCTCTGAAATTCGCCAGTTATGGTAAGCTAAGCAACCATAACTTGCACCACCAGCGTGCACTGCTAAGACTAACACCCGGGACATCAAAGATGACATCAGAAATGTCATTGATGTGATTTTCACGCTGGCAGCAAATCATTGGATTCACATGGAATCTGCCAGCATTTAGCACCATAAAACCTTACGAATTTCATAGAAATCCATGTTGAATGCCTCTGCATATATGGCAAAAGGCATTTATTCTTCTGGGCACTACACAGTTCAAATACACGTGTGAACCCAATCTCATCATATTTGACATGCATTTTATGCACTTCACACTGCAAACCACTAAGGTTGCACCTAAGAGGTCCACTCTGTGCAAGTAGACTTTTCAGAAAAGACCCCCTATGTGTGCACATTAAAGGCGAACCAAGTCTTTGCCAGAATCCAAGTGCTGATTTGGCCTTGAAGACATTCTATGGCAGGAAGCACAATGACACCCTCTCCAGATTCTAGGAAAAGGAGGCAGCAGAAAAGTTTCTGTGAAGCTGCCTTGCCACTGATGTGCACCAGAGCAGCTGCCTTGCTCTGAGGTGCACCAGAGCAGCTGCCTTGCCTCTGCGATGCACCAGTGTAACTGCCTTGCCTCTGAGGTGCACCACAGCAGCTGCCTTGCCTCTGAGATGCACCAGAGCAGCTGCCTTGCCTCTGAGATGCACCAGAGCAGCTGCTTTGCTTCTGAGGTGCACCAGAGCAGTGATGTAGCAGAAACATACCATCCGCCGGTGGGTTTCCCGCCACCCAAAGACCACAGAGACGCCGACGACTCAACGCCCTTGCTGGGCCACAGTCCTTCAAACTTTTTGTGGTCCAGAACTATTGACACCGAGGTGCCCTGCACGCCTCGTCCTTGCAGGATGTTTACGCTTCCCCATCGACAAGCACCACTACGAAAGAAGCTGCAACTTCACCGCCGTAGTTCACCCTGTTCTCCGTCAGACGTTCGATGACCCGTGACTCCTGCCTTAAAGGAGGGCCGTTGATTCCCCGGCGAGGAATGCTACAATGCTAGGTACTTTGGGGTTGCAGAACTATTGGAAGGCCTCTCGTGAACAATATATGGACTGGGCTTGTGATATATCTTTATTCTACAGGTTGCCCAGGTGGGGGGATCTCCACACAGAACTGTGTCTAGTGGTAGGGGCCAGTATTCTGCCAATTGTTCGAACCAACTGCTTTCCTCTTATATATATTGTTGGTTTCTGTTACAAACTGATTTGTGCGACATTTAACCGTACAGTTGATGCACTTTAAAGAGATCTAATAGTAATTGTGGTACCACGTAGAACTGTATATTTGCCATTATAGATAATCGAGAACAAAGTGAGTTATCGTGATAATGTACATAACCTTGAATATTAATTATATAAAGACTGTATTTTAACTAATACAGTGTGCAGACATTCCTTTGTGGGTGTTTGGGGACTATACTGTACTTAAGAACCGGCCCGCATCACCCCCTGAGAAGCTAGGCCTTGATTGCTCGTCCATTGCTACCGTAATAGAGAATCTTGGCTGGGGTCCTCTGTGCCTCTCCTCTACCATATAGAGAGCAGAAGTACAGACCCCCTCTGGTCCTTCACACTGGTGGCAGCGGTGGGATGCTTATGGTTGTAAGAATCAGTATATAACCGTGCCACTTACAAGGATATCTGCACTTTGTTAAATTGAGGTTTAGTTGAGTACAAGATAACTGCATTACAAGGATGGAATCTATTGCGAATGGTAAATTGACCTGGATGAGCTTAAAGGCTCTCCAAGATGCTTGTGAAGCCAGGGAGTTAGATTTTGTTCATAGGTCTAGGGCTGAGCTGATAGCTGCCCTGGTGGACTTCCAGACTGATGGTGAAACTCTTGAAGGGGGGATGCAACCAATGAGGACTCTGCCCCGGGGGATGTCGCTGAATCTGTTTCTGGGAATGCCACCATTCCTGCTGCCTCTGTTCCAAACCCCAGCAATTCCTTGGAACTTGAGTTATTAAGGATGAAATTGGCCTATGAATATCGCAAGTTGGAAATTGATGCCGAGCTTAAGAAAGAGGAGTTGGCACAGCAAGTGGAGCTCAAGAATTAGGATCTTAAACTCAAAGATAGGGATCTTGAACACAAAGATAAGGACCTTGAACTCAAGAACAGGGACACTGAATGTCAGCAAATCCAGTTAGAGAAAGCTCGAGTGGAGACTTCAGCTAAACCAGTTGAGAGTGTCAGGTCCCCAGCAACCAAGTTTATGAAATATTTGGTTAGTGTGTATGCAGAGGGTTCTGATATCCTCCATTGGATTGAAGCGTTTGAAATAGCTTGTGCAATTCATGATGTTGATAAGAGAGATTGGGCTAGTGTTTGTTAAGCAGAGTGCCTCAGACTGGATATGATGGTATTCTGAAACTGAGTGTGGAAGAAAGGGGTCAGTATGAGTGAATGAACTCTGTTTTGATTGTCAAGTTTGGCAAGACACCTACCCAATACATTAAAAGTTTCAGAGATTTTAAGAAACAGGAGAATGTTCTTGGATTGACTGGGTGAGTGCTGCGCACATGAACATGATGGGGTGGATTGATGGTTACAAAGTGAAAACGTTTGTTGAATTGTCCCACCTTTTGTTTTTTGAGCATTTTTCAGAAGCCTGTTCACCAGAGTTGTATCAGTATGTTGCTGACCAGAACATTTTGGACCCCTTTAAGGTGGCTAGGTTGGCTGACAAGTGGGTCTCCCATTGGGTGTCCCCTAGGGACTCCATTGGGAAGGATAAGGACAAGGAAAAGGAGACCTCTGAAAAAGCTGAGGAGACCCAGAAGCAATCACAGTCGGTTAGACCAAAACGTTCCTGTCCTAAGACAAAAGGAGGTGGATTAGTCCAGGAGAACATTGGCTTAAAATCTGGAGAGAACAGGAGAGGCAGCAGGAGAAGGACATCTGGATTCCCATCTATCACCAGGTCTCTTTGCTTCCAATAAGATGATCCAGGATTCCTGCTGACTACCTGCTGACTGGTCCAGTGCATAAACCAAGAGAAAGTATTAGTGAGTAAACTTGTCCAGCAGAACAAAGTATTGGTGGGCATCATCATATATAATTATACAGTATGCACATGTTTTACCTAAGAAACCATACATGTCTATCACATAGACTGCCTTTGTATAGAAAAATTGTATATGCCTTTATTGTATTGATATACTGTGTATTGCCTATTGTATAACTAACTGTATGCCTTTATTGTATTGACTTACTGTATATTGCCTATTGTGTAACTAAGACAATGCATATGCTTTCAATGCACCCAGATACCTTCGAGTTTGGAACGCACTATAAATAAACAAACAAACAAAGAAAATAATTAACTCCCGTATAGTCAAAGAACGTGCGTGCAAGCTCAGAGAAATTTGAAATCTCTTATCCCTCTCCCAGCGCTGATAATGAAATAGTTGTTAAAGTAATTGGGGATTACCTACTACCTTTTTGCCAACCCCAAACATCCCCTAAAGGGAAGGGGTGTATTTACAAAGCAACATTTGGAATGGTTTAACAATTCCTGAGCCCTCTATCCTAGCAGAGGGTGTGCTAAATCATAATTGAACCTCTGGGTGTGTGCTGGGCAGAAAGGTGTCTTCCAGGTTAAACAAATTGAAATAACTGATTTAAAAGCACAATATCTACAGAGAGTAAGAAAGGGACTTCACATGGAAGACACATTTTTCACTGCATGGTGGGAAAGGAAAAGGGTTCAATATATTGAGAAAAGTATTTTGTCAAATAATGGTTGTTTGAGTACATTGCTAGAAATGAAGAGTGCCAGCGAGATCAGAAATAAAGAGTGCTGAATTTCTAGCTAACAGAAGAACGTTATGTATTTAAGTGAAGCCATTTAAAAAAATACCCTGCCAAATTAAATTGTCATGTCATGTTCGATGGTGCTGCATTGATTATGATTATATTTGGGGGAATTGTGTGAGTGACCCAATCATCGTAAGTCTTCTCCAGACCTAAGTTTCTCTTTACATGTGACCAGGGGTAAATTGAGACAAAAAATGAAAACTGCGCCTGTTGTGGTGTCTTAGATATTTTGTGAATTTTTATTTCCAAAAGTGAATGGCGTTCAATTTTTTGCTTTTGAAGTTTTGTCGCAGGGAACATTTTGTGCCACAGAGAAAGATGGTGTGCCTTGTGATGATTAATGTGCGATGTTGATTTTGCCTATGGTTTAATAAATATTCAATGAAAAAACTTTGTTAAAGGGACGTTATGTTTAAATTGCACTAGAAAAACCTATGAAATTCAATTAAAAAACGTAGTTACGGGTACGTTATGGTTAAGTTGCACTAATAACAACCTATGAAATTCAATGGAAAAAGTTGTTACAGGGACGTTATGGTTACAGGTAAAACCTAAAAAACCTCTGAAATTCGCCAGTTATGGTAAACTAAGCAACCATAACTTGCACCACCAGCGTGCACTGCTAAGACTAACACCCGGGACATCAAAGATGACATCAGAAATGTCATTGATGTGATTTTCACGCTGGCAGCAAATCATTGGATTCATATGGAATCTGCCAGCATTTAGCACCATAAAACCTTACGGATTTCATAGAAATCCATGTTGAATGCCTCTGCATATATGGCAAAAGGCATTTGTTCTTCTGGGCACTACACAGTTCAAATACACGTGTGAACCCAATGTCATCATGTTTGACATGCATTTTATGCACTTCACAATGCAAACCACTACGGTTGCACCTAAGAGGTCCACTCTGTGCAAGTAGACTTTTCAGAAAAGACCCCGTATGTGTGCACATTAAAGGCGAACCAAGTCTTTGCCAGAATCCAAGTGCTGAGCATGATTTGGCCTTGAAGACATTCTACGGCAGGAAGGACAACAACACCCTCTCCAGATTCTAGGAAAAGGAGGCAGCAGAAAAGTTTCCGTGAAGCTGCCTTGCCTCTGATGTGCACCAGAGCAGCTGCCTTGCTCTGAGGTGCACCAGAGCAGCTGCCTTGCCTCTGAGATGCACCAGAGCAGCTGCTTTGCCTCTGAGGTGCATCAAAGCAGCTGCCTTGCCTCTGGGATACACCAGAGCAGCTGCCTTGCCTTGCCTCTGTGGTGCACCAGAGCAGCTGCCTTGCCTGTGAGATGCACCAAAGCAACTGCCTTGCCTCTGATATGCACCAGAGCAGCTTCCTTGCCATTGAAATGCACCAGAGCAGTTGCCTTGCCTCTGATATGCACCAGAGCAGTAGCCTTGCCTCTGAGGTGCACCAGAGCAGTGATGTAGCAAAAACATGCCATCCGCCGGTGGGTTTCCCGCCACCCAAAGACCACAGAGACGCCGACGACTCAACGCCCTTGCTGGGCCACAGTCCTTCAAATTTTTTGCGGTCCAGAACTATTGACACCGAGGTGCCCTGCACGCCTCGTCCTTGCAGTAAGTTTACGCTTCCCCGTTGACGAGCACCACTAGGAAAGAAGCTGCAACTTCACCGCCGTAGTTCACCCTGTTCTCCGTCGGACGTTCGATGACCCGTGACTCCTGCCTTAAAGGGAGGGCCCTCAAGAAGGGCCGTTGATTCCCCGACGTGGAACGCTACAACGCTAGGTACTTTGGGGTTGCAGAACTATTGGAAGGCCTCTTGTGAACAATATATGGACTGGGCTTGTGATATATCTTTATTCTACAGGTTGCCCAGGTGGGGGGATCTCCACACAGAACTGTGTCTAGTGGTAGGGGCCAGTATTCTGCCAATTGTTCGAACCAACTGCTTTCCTCTTATATATATTGTTGGTTTCTGTTACAAACTGATTTGTGCGACATTTAACCGTACAGTTGATGCACTTTAAAGAGATCTAATAGTAATTGTGGTACCACGTAGAACTGTATATTTGCCATTATAGATAATCGAGAACAAAGTGAGTTATCGTGATAATGTACCTAACCTTGAATATTAATTATATAAAGACTGTATTTTAACTAATACAGTGTGCAGACATTCCTTTGTGGGTGTTTGGGGACTATACTGTACCTAAGAACCAGCCCGCATCACCCCCTGAGAAGTTAGGCCTTGATTGCTCATCCATTGCTACCGTAAAAGAGAATCTTGGCTGGGGTCCTCTGTGCCTCTCCTCTACCATATAGAGAGCAGAAGTACAGACCCCCTCTGGTCCTTCACACTGGTGGCAGCGGTGGGATGCTTATGGTTGTAAGAATCAGTATATAACCGTGCCACTTACAAGGATATCTGCACTTTGTTAAATTGAGGTTTAGTTGAGTACAAGATAACTGCATTACAAGCAATGGAATCTATTGCGAATGGTAAATTGACTCGGATGAGCTTAAAGGCTCTCCAAGATGCTTGTGAAGCCAGGGAGTTAGATTTTGTTCATAGGTCTAGGGCTGAGCTGATAGCTGCCCTGGTGGACTTCCAGACTGATGGTGAAACTCTTGAAGGGGGGATGCAACCAATGAGGACTCTGCCCAAGGGGTTGTCGCTGAATCTGTTTCTGGGAATGCCACCATTCCTGCTGCCTCTGTTCCAAACCCCAGCAATTCCTTGGAACTTGAGTTATTAAGGATGAAATTGGCCTATGAATATCGCAAGTTGGAAATTGATGCCGAGCTTAAGAAAGAGGAGTTGGCACAGCAAGTGGAGCTCAAGAATTAGGATCTTAAACTCAAAGATAGGGATCTTGAACACAAAGATAAGGACCTTGAACTCAAGAACCGGGACACTGAATGTCAGCAAATCCAGTTAGAGAAAGCTCGAGTGGAGACTTCAGCTAAACTAGTTGAGAGTGTCAGGTCCCCAGCAACCAAGTTTATGAAATATTTGGTTGGTGTGTATGCAGAGGGTTCTGATATCCTCCAATGGATTGAAGCATTTGGAATAGCTTGTGCAATTCATGATGTTGATAAGAGAGATTGGGCTAGTGTTTGTTAAGCAGAGTGCCTCAGACTGGATATGATGGTATTCTGAAACTGAGTGTGGAAGAAAGGGGTCAGTATGAGTGAATGAACTCTGTTTTGATTGCCAAGTTTGGCAAGACACCTACCAAATACATTAAAAGGTTCAGAGATTTTAAGAACAGAAGAATGTTCTTGGATTGACTGGGTGAGTGCTGCGCACGTGAACATGATGGGGTGGATTGATGGTTACAAAGTGAAAACGTTTGTTGAATTGTCCCACCTTTTGTTTTTTGAGCATTTTTCAGAAGCCTGTTCACCAGAGTTGTATCAGTATGTTGCTTACCAGAACATTTTGGACCCCTTTAAGGTGGCTAGGTTGGCTGACAAGTGGGTCTCCCATTGGGTGTCCCCTAGGGACTCCATTGGGAAGGATAAGGACAAAGAAAAGGAGACCTCTCAAAAAGCTGACACAGTCAAAAAGCAATCACAGTCGGTTAAACCAAAACCTTCCTCTCCTAAGACCCAAAAACCTAGTGGGGATAAGTCTGTTGTGGGTGGGAGTAAGAGTAGTGGTCCGCCTGCTGCAAATCAGGGTCCCAGTGGTTCCAGTACCGTACCCCACACTCCTGGCACTTGTTGGGATTGTGGGGCTCTGGATCACCGAAGGGGTGACCCCAGGTTTAAGGGTAAGGCACTTGAAGTCCAGGCTGTCAGCGTGACCTACCCCTACTTCGTACCTGAGGTGGAGGCCACTGTCCTCCCCTCCTCTACTGGGATCACCTTCGGTGCTCCCGTAGAGATTTCCTTAGTGTCCCTTGGGGCCTGGGACCAGTATGCAGAAGTACTGGCGACTATCCCACAGAACACTCGTAGGTTTTTGAGAAAATGGCCAGCCTTCTACTGGTTTGAGAGACACTGGGGCAAGCAGGACAGTGGTGGAGAGGACCCTGATCAAGTCAGAGGACTAGGTAGGTGCTCCTCTGAGAACCATCAGGTTAGCTGGTGGGCCTCCCAAATTATCGCCTGTAGCCTTAGTCAATGTTACGATTGGAGACAAGACAGCAAAGCTTCCGGTCCTGGTTCAGGACAACTTGCCTGTGAACATATTGTTAGGAAACGATTTGGTCGAGTTGGGGATGATCACGGATGGTCTATCCATGGCTGCTGTGGCAGTCACCCGATCGCAGGTCACACAGCGTCCGGCTGCGAGCCTGGTACCCTCGCCGATGGGGAAACCCAAGGCACGAACCAAATGGAAGAGTAAGAAGGCCATCTCTGGGGAGGGGACTCCTGTACTTCCTGCTTTTCCAACAGTACCCATTGGGATCCATGCTCCGGACAGGCTGTATCCAGTGTTAAACCCCGTCTCAACTCCTGTGGGAGAGGAGCCAGAAGACTTTCCTGTGGGAGAAGTACTCAACCCAGAGGACCACCCCGACCTTCAATGATTGTTAGCTGAAGGGGGACCCTCCCGGGTGGACTTCTGCAAGGGGCAGAGAGAGTGCCACTCTCTCGAGGGTCTGAGGAAGCAGGCCCTGTCCCAGGCACAAGGAGAAGTGCCTAGGATATTCCGGATTTATTGGGAGGGTGGCCTCCTTGTTAGTGCGCCCACTAAGCCTGAACCTGGTGCCCTCAAGAGGTTGGTGGTACCCCAGGTTTACAGGCCCTTCCTGCTGCAGTTGGCGCATGAGGTGCCCTTGGCTGGTCATCTTGGTACCATAAAGACTAAGCAGAGGCTATCTGCCCATTTCTACTGGCCCCGGATGGGAGTAGAAGTGGAGTCCCACTGCAGGACCTACCCAACGTGTCAGTTGTCTAGCAAGGCTGGAGGCAGTGTCATTGCCCCACTGCAACCATTGCCAGTGGTTGGCACACCGTTTGAGAGGACCCATTTGTCGGTCCCTTTGACCCTCCCACTTCAGGTGGACATCGGTTCATCCTGGTCTTGGTAGATCATGCCACCAGGTACCTTGAGGCTATATCCCTTCGGACTGTTACTGCGAAGGTTGTTGCCAGGGTTCTCCTGGGCATTTTCACCCGTGTTGGATTCCCTAAGGAGGTTGTCTCTGACAGAGGATCCAACTTCATGTCTAGTTACATGAAAACCATGTGGAAAGAGTTCGGGGTAACCTACAAGTTATCCACCCCTCTTACCATCCCCAGACCAATGGTCTGGTTGAGAGGTATACTAAAACTCTCAAAGGCATGCTAGGTGCTTTGGAAGAGCCCCTAAGGAGGAAATGGGATCTCCTCCTGCCATGCCTGCTGTTTGCTTACAGAGAGGTACCTCAAGAGGGTGTTGGTTTCAGCCCCTTTGAGTTACTCTTTGGACATCCCGTGAGGAGGCCCCTTTCCTTGATCAGAGAAGGTTTGGAAGCCACCCATCCAGGTCCCCCCAAGCAAGTGGGGGACTATGTGTTAAGCCTCACACAGAGGACGACACAGATGATGGGTCAGGCAACAGAAAATCTCAAGGCCAGCCAGGAATTGAATAAGTACTGGCATGACCTTAAAGCATCGCAAGTGGATTGGACTCCGGGACAGGAGGTCCTCGTGATGGAGCCTGCTAAACCTCGAGCTTTGGCAGATAAATGGACTGGACCCTTCAGGATAATCTCCAAGATGGGCGAGGTCAATTATCTGGCTAATATGCAAGTCTGTGGGGTAGCCCCTCAAGTATTCCATGTTAACAGGCTCAAGCCTTTCCACAGGCGTGCAGAAGTCTCATGTCTCTTGCTAGCTTCAGAGCAAGAAGAGGATGAGAGTGAGCCCCTTCCTGATTTGCTGCATAGCAACCCTCAGGATGGCTCAGTGGAGGGAGTGCATCTCTCTCCAGATCTGACGACAGAGCAGCAGAAGGCCTGCAGGGCTTTGCTCCGGGAGTATGCCTCTCTGTTTTCACTGACACCAGGCCTTACACCGTGTGTAGGCACGAAATTGACACTGGTGACAGTGTGCCTGTCAAAAGCAGGTGCTACCGTATGTAAGATACAGTTAAGAACCTCATCCAGGCTGAGGTCGCCAAGATGTTGGATCTGGGTGTTATTGAACCCTCAACCAGTCCCTGGTCCAGTCCAGTGGTCCTTGTCCCAACGCAAGTTCCCAGGCAGGTACCAAGGATTGGAGGTTCTGTGTGGACTACCGAGGAGTCAATGCCGTCACCAAATCTGGCGCGCACCCATTGCCCAGGGCTGATGAGCTTGTGGACACCATAGGTGATGCCAAGTTTGTAAGCACCTTTGACCTTACCTCATGCTATTGGCAAATGGCTCTGACGGACCATGCCAAGGAAAAGACGGCGTTCTCAACACCTGAGGGACTCTACCAGTTTAGGGTCATGCCTTTTGGGTTGAAGAATGCCCCTGCCACCTTCCAGAGATTGGTCAATCATGCACTCAGTGCGCTGGAGGCCTTTTGTGTGGCCTACTTAGACGACATTGCTGTCTACAGTTCCACCTGGGAAGAGCATTTGACACACCTGGATAAGGTGTTGCAGGTCTTGAAAAGGGCTAACTTCACTATCAAAGCCAGCAAGTGCCAGATAGCTCAGGGGAAAGTCACGCATCTTGGTCATGAGGTAGGAGGGGGTGAAATCCAACCTCTCCCCAGTAAGGTATAGGATGTACATGACTGGGAGATTCCCACTATTCAAACCCAGGTGAGAGCCTTTTTGGGCCTCACTGGGTATTATCGCAATTTCATGGCAGACTATGGAACCATAGCTGCACCACTGATAGCTCTGACTTCACCCAAACTGCCTAGGAAGGTTAATTGGACTAAAGACTGTCAGAGGGCCTTTGATGGCTTGAAAGAAAGTCTGTGTAGGGCACCTGTGTTGTGTGTGCCTGATTACAGCAAGCCCTTTACCGTTCAAACTGACGCCTGCGACCCCGGAATTGGAGCTGTCTTGTCCCAGTTAGATGACAAAGGAAGGCAACATCATATCATATTCATCAGTAGACAACTTAAGGGTAGAGAACGTAGGTGGGCTACGGTTGAAAAGGAATGTTTTAGCATAGTTTGGAGCCTTAGGCGTTTTAGACCCTACCTTACTGGGTCTACCTTCAAGGTCCAAACAGATCATAAGCCCCTGAAGTGGCTTATGCAGATGAAGGGTGAGAACCTGAAGCTGCTCAGGTGGTCCATTAGCCTGCAGCTAGGCTAGACGGGTTAGAATTCACCGTAGAGCATAGACCAGGGAAGAGTCAAAATAATGGAGATGGACTTTCCAGAAGGTATGTTGACCATCTGGATGAGGGTGTCTATCTCGTGGGAGATAAGGCACCCTAACCTCAGTCTGGGGGGGCAACTGTGATGCTAGAAATGCATCAGAGGGATATTGCCTCCGTATCCTTGTCCTTTACTGCTTCTTATCGTGTGTTCTGTCGTGTTTTCCGTGCAGGAGTTCATGTGGGACTCCTGGTGGTGCAGCTCTCTCTTTTGGTTTGGTGTACAGACCCATGGGATACCCTTATGGCACCCATGGGTGGGGGTGCAAATCTGTGCCCCTAGTGTATGTTTTTGGGCACCTGTGTGTAGCCCACAGAGCACGGTACGGGCTGGTGGCAGCTCCGTGCTGAATTGACTGGTGCCCTGAGCATGCTCCATTTTGGGATGCCCAGGCCCTGTCATTGGAATCGGTAGATTCCTGATGGAGACAAGACGGCCCCCGTGGCCTCTTGCCTTCCATCGCCTGTTACCTTGATCTTCCCAAAGTCCCGGGAAGCCCTGACTCTGTCCCTTCCTCCTGACTGGCTGTTGGGTGGAAGTTCCATATATGATAGTGTGGGGAAGTGCCGACCAGACTGGCTGGAGCCTTCCCAATGACTGTATGTTGTGGGTACACCTGTGGGTGGGACCTGGGGAATGGAGTGTGTGATGAATATGCACTTCTTGTTGTGGATGTCTGGTTTCTGGTGTTTGACACAATGACTGAGACAGCCCTGCCCGAAACTGGTATGAATGCAGTGTTTGGTGTTGAATGGCGTGGTACTTGTCCGAATCCACATTCTGTGTTGTGAGTGTCTGGATGGAGAAGGATGGCCTGAATCCACTGTGTGCCTGATTGGCTGACAGACTGCTGAATGCCCTTCATAGTGATTGGATGCTCGAGGGTGACCCATCTGAATGAATGGGAGATCAACAGTATATCTGGGGACCTCTCACTGCTAGGAATCGTGTTCAAAAGTGTTCAGAGCTGAAGTCCAAACTACGAAGAGTAACTGGAGTGAAACTGACGCTTGACCTTGAAGCCCTGCTGGAAGAGAAGAATTGCTGTTATTCTCCTTCATAAATCTGAAAGCTGCAGTGTCTCCAAGGACTGATCCATAGAGGACCTGGTAAGGCGCCTTCTTCCTAGCTACGAGGGACCATCATGCACCAGCTGATCTTTGCCAAAGCTATCTGGTAGACAGACCTACGACAGGCTGCCAACCCGAGACGGGGACCACCGTGGAATCCCAAAGCAAAGCGCCCGGACTGTTGTACGCCACTGTCGACGACCGCCGTCGCGCCGACCGGAGCCGCCGTACTCCAATTGCCTAAGAACTCTTGATCCAAGGACGCTCTCGTCTGCATCATCGCCCGTCTTATCCTGCTGGAAAAGGCCAGGCCGTCGACGCGCCGAGGAGCATCCGCCGGTGGGTTTCCCGCCACCCAAAGACCACAAAGACACTGACAACTTGATGCCCTTGCTGGGCCACAGTTCTTCAAAATCTTTGCGGTCCAGAACTATCGACACCGAGGTGCCCCGCACGCCTCTTCCTTGCAGGACGTTTACGCTTCCCTGTCGACGAGCAACGCTAGGAAAGAAGCTTCCACTTCACCGTCTGCTTCACGCTGTTCTCCGTTGGACGTTTGACGACCCGTGACTCCTGCCTTAAAGGGAGGGCCCTGAAGAAGGGCCGTCTATTCCCTGACGAGGAACACTACAACGCCAGGTACTTTGGGGTTGCAGAACTATTGGAAAGTCTCTTGTGAACAATATATGGACTGGACTTGTGATATATCTTTATTCTACAGGCTGCCCAGGTGGGGGGATCTCCACACAGAACTGTGTCTAGTGGTAGGGGCCAGTATTCTGCCAATTGTTCTAACCAACTGCTTTCCTCTTATATCTATTGTTGGTTTCCGTTACGAACTGATTTGTGTGACATTTAACCATAGAGTTGATGCACTTTAAAGAGATCTAATAGTAATTGTGGTACCACGTAGAACTGTATATTTGCCATTATAGATAACCAAGTACAAAGTGAGTTATCGTGATATTGTACATAACCTTGAATATTAATTATATAAAGACTGTGTTTTAACTAATACAGTGTGCAGACATTCCTTTGTGGGTGCTTGGGGACTACACTGTACCTAAGAACCAGCCCGCATCACCTCCTGAGAAGCTAGGCTTTGATTGCTTGTCCATTGCTACCGTAATAGAGAATCTTGGCTGGGGTCCTCTGTGCCTCTCCTCTACCATATAGAGAGCAGAAATACAGACCCCCCCTCCGGTCCTTCACACTTGTGCGCTGCAGTGGGATGACTAAGATATGAAGAAAAGGAAGCCAAAGAACTGTCATGAAAAATAAGGCTGGAATAAATAAAGCCTAAAAAGAACAAAGTGTTTTTGTAATTCATTCTATTTAATTTCTTTAGATTAGTTTAAATTGTTTAGCTTTGGAAGTGTCTGTAATTGCTATAATGTTGGGTCTGATTGAATTTAATGTGTAATGATTGGTCTGTGAGTTTATTTGCTTTAAGCATGGTGGATTTATTTTTTGGTCGCACTGCGCATGTGCGATGGAGAGCCACCCCACTGATTACCCTGGGCCCCCATTGCACATGCTCAGTGCTGTTATGGGGCCCGGCGAGGCCACTCGAGTCGGCCAAATCAGTGCTGGCGGTGTCAGCACCTTGCTTTGTTGCCGGGATCACCCAGTCTTACTGTTTGGAAGGCCGGGCCTTGATGGGCCGTGCGGACACGGGCCCGGGGTGTCGTAGCAGCCATGGATGCAGGATGCATCCGAACGATAGAGCAAGCTGGGCGGACCCAGTGCACCATGCTGCCTGAGGGTCCCAGGTCAGCCAGGCCTGAAGGACCATGATTACACGGTATGGGCCTGCAGGCCCGGAGTAAGAGATGGACACAGTAAATCCATTGTTGGAGTCTGCCGCCGTTCCACTGAGGCAAGTGCGTCCAGGACCTCCCTTCATTAGCATGGTATCATGACATAGTAATGACATCTCCTAAATGGGCAAAACCCATGTAGGAGGGACACACCACAAGTGCGACACATGGGGGCATGAACTCTGAAGAGCACAGCCTGGAAGCGCACTTTCCACTATTTGGATCTGACGTCCAGGCTGTGTTCTTTCTTCCTGGTGCCCCACTGATGACCCAGACGGACAAGCAGCTTATCCAGGTGAGTGTCAACATTTTGTCAGTCCACGTTTGCCCCTCTCCCCCTGTATGTTCACCTTGGAGCCCGCAGGGGGAAAGGAGGCGAGCAGGGACCGGAACACTGCATTGCCGGGCCCCATGGTTCTTCTTCCCCTACGTGTTCCCTTTGGAGGCTGTGGGCACCACGGGTTCCAAGGTGGGTGCGTGGAGGGAGAGGGACACAGGAGGACCAGGAAAGTTGGACCCTCTTCCCCACTCCCAGGGAGGTGGAGACCAGGGTGCAACTTTGCTGGTCTCCCTGTCCCCTCTCCATCCACCGGCGAGCAGGACCCCACCATTGTTTTTTTGCTTGCTTGTTGTGTGCCCCTGCACCCTGCCTCTGCCACAGACCCACCTTCGAGGCCGTGGTCATCCCCGCCTTCAAGGTGGGTCTGTGTAGGGAGAGGGACACGGGGGGGGGCACCAAAAGTTGTGCCCTTGGTCACCAGGGTGCCACTTTGCTGGTCACCCTGATCCCTTCTTTGCTTTTTTTTTTAATTTAGCTTTTTGGTTGGCCCTGCACCACTCCTCTTCCACAGACCAAACTTGGAGGCTGTGGGCACCACTGATTCCAAGGTGCGTCTGTGGTGTGAGAGGGGCACAGGGGGACCAGCAAAGTTGTGCCCATCGGTCCCTGCCCCAAGGGTGTTTGGACCACAGTGCCACTTTGATGGTCTCCCTGTACCCCTCTCCCTCCACGCACCCACCTTTGAGGCCGTGGGGGGAGTGGAGGCAAGTGGGACCCCAGCATTGTGTTTTTTCTTTTCTTTTTTACTTTTGATTTCTGTGTGCCCCTGCACCCCTCGTCTCCCACACGATTTACTTGCTTCAGGCAGGCTTTTTGCGATTTAAAGGGACTACTTTGCAGACCGAACAGTAGCTGAGGTGACCATTGTTCACTGGGCGGTGTCCTGTGTTCTTGTATGGACTGTGACCACCCTTCCGCATCCATCCAGCATGCATTGTCTCGGCAGGATAGCTTAATGGCAACGTGCTCGCCTTGGAAGCAAGATGACACAGAGCAACACAGGTTCAATCCCCAGGTCCGCGCTTAGAAACCTCTGGGTATTAAGCGCGTTATAAATAACCTATCATATCATGCAATGTCGACAGGGCTAGGGAGTCATCTGTGGTCCTCCAATTCCATGTAATTCTGGAAGTAATTTGTAAGTCAGCAATGTGGTGTACTGCGCACATGTTCTGCAAGCATTAGCTTTGGTTGTGGCCAAGTGATGCTTAAGGACCGATTTGGTCAACTTTGCATCACGCACTGCCTCCAACATCTTTCAATAGATTCTTTCAAATCTACCCCAGAAGTCTGGATGGAGGGAAAGTTGTGGGTGGGTCCAGGGGCACAGCTTTAATTTGAGGGTCAAGGGCTCAAGTCCCTGTTCGGGTGTCACTTCTCTTCTTTTACCAAAAAAAATAGACAGGCAATATCATTTGCTCATTAGAATATTTAGTATTTATGATGCCAGCGCAACCTTGGGCAATATGATTAAAAGTGATTGTCATACTGACGGGGACGTCAGAGGGGTATCGGAATAATATTTGTTCAGGTGGGCCTTGGAATAAAAAGTTTGAAGACCACTGCCCCAGGGTTTGTCCTTTAAAAATGCAACGTAATACCCTAATTTCCTTTGTGAGCTAATACGTTTGAGTGTAGCAGCCAAGAGGTGCGGGTGCTGCCCAGTTGTGCCATATCTGCCTCTGAAATACAGGTGCCCCTTTGCAATTGAATCTTTCATTGCTGGAGAAGCCCAGGTGCTTGCTGCTCTGTGATGGGATATCCAAAGAGAGAGGCACAGGTGTTGGCCTGTGATGGAATCTCTGAAGAGCTGGGCACAGGTGCCTCTCTGTGGTGGCATCTCATCTTCCTGCGATGGGCTGTCCTCTTCAAGGCACGGTTGCTGCTCACTGATGGACTATCTTCCACAGAAAAGCAACGTGAAAAGTTGTATTGTTATTCAGAGGCTCTGTGGCAGATTACCGTGCCCAGGCCTGTCTGTTCTAGGATGGGAACGTCCTGTCTGAAGTGCAGGTGGCGACCTGGCTCGCACCTCCTGAGGTGCACAGGTACTGCCCATTGATGGCACTTCCTCTTCAAAGAGGCACTGTCTAGCACTGCAGTGTCCCAATATCTCGCCCTTATTAGACGCGTACGCGCTTGCTGCTCATTGTTGTTATTTCCTCCTCATACGTAGTTAAAAAAGCGTCTGCTCCATGATGGCTTCTCTTCCCCAAAGGTAAACGTGGCGGCAGTCTCGCGACACCTCCGCTTCCAAGGGGGCGATGTGTGTGATGTTAGCCACGTGATTACACCTCCTCTTCCGCAGGCGGTACGTGCCCTGTAAACTAGTTCATCTCTTCTGGGAGCCAGAGGTGGGTCTGCTCTGCAATGGTTCCTGGCACCCCTCAGAGCCAAAGAGCTTGTGCAGCCAACGCACCTGCGAGCAGGTTGTTCCAACAACCGCTACCCGCAGAGCGCTCTGCAATCTTTTGACCAGCGCCTCTATAAATAGACGAGCAGAGCACATGCTGGCGCCGAGCACGGGATCTGTTCCCAGGAAAAGAGAGCAAGGGGAGCGGGCTCCGCTCATTACCCACTTTACAACGGTCGCTTCTGAGCGCCAGCCTTGGCAGGCACCACAGAGGACCTTTCCCAGCGCTACACTTCATCTGCTGGGGTTAACGCGGCGGTCCTCGGCGTTCATGCCGCTCCCACTCCCCTCCCTCACACAGACTTCCGCTCCCTGGGAGCGGGAACTGCCCGAGTCCGTGCCTCGAGGCCTGCCAGGTGCTACCGACCCTTCTGTGCTTGCTCTGCTTCCATCACCAGGAGACTGTTGGGAAGTGGGGGCAGGGTTTGGATACTCTCCACACGCTGGGCCTGCGCTCGCCTAACAACGTACCTAGCAACCAGATAGCTGCTTTACCAGCAAGGAGGATGGAGGAGGGATTCCTGAGGGTATCCAGCCCTACCTCTCAAGTGGAGGGCAAAGAGGAATGGCGCAATTCAGACATATATATGCAACAAATATGGCAAAACGTTTAAAAGGTCAAGTCAGCCCAGGAGCGCACTGGCTCATGGGAAATATGGAGATTTCCTGACTCAACCGCATCTCTATACGCTATTAAAGAAAATCTCCCAACTTCCCTTGAGGCCTCTTGCTTCTTGGCTGAGCCAATGCACTCACACATTGCTTGGATGATTGCCACTCCATCAGGACTTCAATCTGGTCAATTTAACTGTCTCAGTTGGACCTTCTATTCTACCAATCTGCCAGTGTCCCATCCCCAGGCTTTCCAAGGGACACAGATTCACTCAAATGTTAGCGCATGCAGCATGTCCAGGCGTGGGTGAGTGGGCTGAGTAGCCTCACCCTATTGACTTACTGGCAGGCTCTCTTTATGCATATCATTCACCAATAGCCTTAACTCAGTGCTGGGGGCCCTCTTAGGCTCACCGTTTCCCAAAACTGCCTCACTCTCGTCAATACTGGAAGCACACACAGGCACCATTTTTCACCAATAATGCTTACTTCTTGGTCTTGGGAAATTCCACCTTCTTCGACCATTAACACCCTCATCTCTGTAGTGGCAGATCTGTCAGTGTGACAAATCACCTTCTGTGGCACCAGTGTCCAGGGATGAATATTGGTTTCTAAACCATCAATCAGCCCCGCACCTCTAGTACAACAGAAATTATCCAAGCATATTGGAAACACAAGCAAATTATAAACCTCCTTGTCCAATTTTGGTAACGTGGAAAGAACAGCAGGCTTATCTCTGCAAGGTCGTGGATCGTTGTTTAGTTTGCAACAAAGCGAAAATACAATTATAACCAAATGATGAAAGGACTGTTAAGTCAAGGATGTATGAACATATCTACTTTATTATTATCACAAAAGACAGTTCTAGCACATTACAAAATACAACCCACCCTGTAAAGGAATGCAGCAGTTTCGGAGAAGGAAAAAGGACGCACTCTGCATACTGACAGGAGGATAGTCGGTATAGTAATTAACACAATAGTTCAAGGATACTTGGTTTCATCACAGAGGGAGCAATGGGTTGTAAAATGTCAATAGTGCCTTTGGATAAGGACCCGGGGGACAGAACCACAATGTACCTTATGCTGTAGATGTTCTTGGTGATTGACAGGGTTCAGTCGGTTTGATGGTGCTTTGCAGCTTCTGCCACAGAGTTCAAGACGGGACACAGACACTGGTATGGCAGGCAGGTCGGCGAGCGAGGCTGGACGGAAGGCTGCAGGTTGACCTACATGGCAGCTCAGGGTTAGGAATTGTCTGAGTGCTGGTCGGCGGTTCTGAAGCATTGGACGAGGCGTCTTGGATGGCTTTAGCAACTGCGTTTTAACAACAGTCAGCGGTGCGGTCAGTTAGAGCTCCAGCGACATGACTGGCTCGAAAAACTCCTTTATGGATGATGTAGGTAGATGCTTGTTGATGCATTCCTGCTAGCTTCTTCACTGGGCTTGTATTGTCCTTTAAGGGTCACGGCCCAAAGCTAGGGAGAGTGTTGCAGCCAGTTTCCTTGTCCTTGGTTTGGTTCAGAGACACTTTAGCACTTCCCACCTAGGAAGCTGTGACAGAGCCTAACAGGGCTGGCTGTTTGCTGGATGGATACCGGTTCTGCAGCTTCTGGAGGGTCCCCTGGATTCAGTATCTCCCTCTGTTCCTTGGGAGATGTTTAGAGGAGGGATATTGCTTCCCTCTTGGGGGTCCTGGGCTTCCTTCACTGGTGGAAGATGTAAGGCAGACTGTACCTTCAGCCAGGGCCCAATGCTGAGTTTTTCTTGTTACTCCTTGCAAAGTCTTCAGATGATCTGCCAAAAGAGGGCCTCCTCCCTCTTATAAAACCAAATGGACCATAGGGATTGGTGTTGGCTAACCCTACCTTAATGAACCAATCCTGGGACCCCACCAACAATCCCCTGTATGCGTGAGGTAATGAACAGGGTGCTTTGCAACAGAAAAGGTGAAAGGGTGAAAACATGTAAGTCCCACCCATCTTCCTGACTGTTGTGGATCAAAGGGTCTCTCTGGTTAATGGAGCTCTCTGTGGTTCCTGATTAAAGCAGCAGGTCTCCCTTGAAGCTGTTGCAAAACCAAACTTTCTGGCTGCATCAATCCACACACTTGAACCTTCTGAATGGGGTCTACTTGCGGGGATGACTACTGTAACACTCAGTCACAGACATGGCATTTCTCTTCAGTCGATACTGAGGGTGTGAGCTGGCATCTGGTTGACACAGTGGATATGAAAGGGTGTTGGGGTTTCCTGTCTCTGTTAGCCTCTGCAGCCAGTCCCCATGTGGGCCTGTTTGAATTAAACTCTGTTTAGTATGTGAATGCTGCCACCAGCTACATGGGTCATCAAAACGACACAGTGAATCCATGGAGCCTGTGTCCATTAATTAGGCTGGCCATGGGAGTGGGAAAGTTTGGCCCCCTCCCTTCTGAGATGACATGGTGTACTCCTGGCTGTCATATACCAACTAAATATGACAGGGGGGACTGCGCCTGTAGCCTGTGTCCACCCAGAGTACACGGTTCTATGTGTATGTCGTGCAGTGAGCATAGGAAAATGTGTGCGGATTAGCCGCACACATTTTCCATAGTTTGATCTACCATCATAAAATTTCATTTAAAATTTCAAAAAAGCCCAGGTGAGCGCACACCCACTGTGCGGATGGTCGAATTCTTCACACTCAGACACAACTATTTTCCACCAATTCTCTAACCGTACCACTGAAGGAGTCCTCAGGCACACCCTTCGATCATTAACACATTACTCCTCGTCTCCGGCCTTCCACTGCAAGCACTCCCACCTAGGTGCTGTGAGACCCTCTGACTGTACTCTTCCATTACTAACACCCCATAGTCAGTGCTGGACTTGGAGCTCCCCAAGGCACAGCCATCCAACAGCCCAAGCACTTTACCTGCTCTGTTACTTCCCAAATCTAGGTTCATGCTCAATAAATAACCACATTAAAATAATGCAACAATTCTCAGCGTGTAGGCTCCCCACAGACATACATGACATAATACCCTTTTCTCAGCTATGCCCGCCCTCTAGTCCACTCTTCTATCATTAACACTCTGCAGTCTTTACTGGGAGACCCACATTCTCCAGTCCACACACACATCACCTACACTCCACCACAGTTCTGCGGAGCAACTCCTACACAGCTATTACCTGTTAACTCCCTGAACACAATTCCAAGAGAGACATACGAATAAGTCAGTGTTTGTGAATATATATCACTAATTACAAACACAAAAAGCTAAACAGTTGCGAACAAAGCAGATTCACAAAAGAATCTCATGGCGACCATTGACTCACTAAATACAGCCCTAATAGTGTTTATAGACCACTAAGCAACATTCAGTGCACTTGATTGTGACGTATGTATATATATATGCTTAGAGAAATGGAAGGCGTCCTGCAGATGTTGGCTATCCTCTATTGGCGTGTGCAGCGTCCGAATGGGCCAGAACAAGACGGAGCGGTGCCCTGGGAAAAAACATTTTGCCGTAGAGGTGCTCAATCCCCCAAGCCCCAGGTAGGGGCTAGCACATTACTTTCCCAGCAGGGCAGGCCTTAGTGGAAACAGGCCCTGGGCGAATTGGCGCCCCCCTCGTCCCTGCACGCTGCGCAGGGGGCTAATGCATGAGCGCCCTATTCCAATGCAAACCACCTAGCTCCCGCATCGGAGCGAGGAGGTAATCATATGAATAGGGTGCTGATGCTTTACCTATTGTTATTAAATGTGTCCCGCCGCAGGCGCATTTAATAGCAAAAGGGCACCTGCCACGCCTTCTCCCACTACTCCAGCTCGGGGCAGCCCTTGAAAGATTCCCCAGAACTGGCGTGGCAGGGGGCTAATGGCACCCCGGGCAGTCACCCGGCCCATCCAGTTTCCCAGATCCCACATATTGATGAGCAGGCCACTTTCAGAAGACTCAGCACAGAGCACTGCTTAGTCTTCTGATAGCAGTCTGCTCTTTGAAATACTAATTCCTCACACATGCTATAACTCCACAGGGTGCTGCTCTGACCCAAGGTTAGCACAGGAAACGAACAACCAGAGCTGCTCTGAAGGTTTTATTGCAAGCTTGGGTAAACGCGTGTCAACGAGGTTTCAAAAGACTCAGCACTGGATAATATATGCAGAAATTATTGTCTTCTTCTTCTCAATTATCGGAGGCGTGGGTGGACCCACGCAGGCGCTTCCCCATCCTAAAGGATGATGTGCACCAGACCCACCAATCAATACTTAGCTCACATAAACTCACAACTTCTCCCACCGCCCCGTCTGCCTCACAAAATCCAACATCACACTGCTCCTCCTCCTGCCTCTCACCCCGTCACCTCCCAGCAAAGCCCTCCCACTCAGCTCAGCCTCACCCAGCGCAGTCAACCGAACCCTCATCAATTCTCTCTCTTCAACATGTCTCTCACACCTAAGCAGAAAATGTCCCACAGTCTCAGGCACCCCACACACCGCACAGTCCCTCGGCTCACGCTTCCCCACTCGAAACAGACAGTCATTCAGCCCCACATGCCCTATCCTCAACCGATTCAGCATCACCTCCTCCCACCTCCTCCATTCCAGACTCCCCGCATTCACCTTCACCGACACTTTCCCACAAACATCAAACATCCACCTGCCCTTCACCCCACTCACCCACCTCTCCTGCCACTCATCCATGACCCGTCTCACCATCACAGCTTTCACCTCATCCACACTCAAAGGAAACCTCACATCAACCGCTCCCCTCTTCGTACCCTCACCCGCCGCCAGATCCACCAACCCATTACCCAAAATGCCACTGTGACTGGGGACCCACGCCAACTCCAAATCCATTCCCCCACGCACACACCGATCAATCTTCCTCCTGATATCCAAAATCACATCCTTCCTATCACCATCCCCTGCCACAATCGCCTGCAACCCACTCAATGAATCCGAGAACACCACCACCTTCTCATACCCCAACTCGTACACCCTATCAATCGCCAATGCAATCGCCACCAACTCAGCCAAACAAATAGACACATATTGTCCAAACTGGTATATATGTCCTGCAATTTATAGACATCGCTTTATTAGGGTGAACATTGTGACCAATCAAACAGAAAACTCCATTATTCGCTTCAAAGGGTTTCTTACTGAATCACTATAAGACATGTTTAACATTTAAAATTGTGGACATTCTGATGTTCCCATAATGCTTTTTGATTTTAAGCAAATCGCCAGGATTGGATTCTATGAAGAGATACTGGGCCTCATTACAAGTTAACCGGTCTGGGAACTACGGTACCGGTAAGCTTGCTGGTAATGTAGTTCCCAAACCGGCAAACTATGAGTTGCTTGCAAGTACCTTTCTGCCCGCCAGGTCGGACCTGGCGGGCAGAGCGGCACCTGCGACCTCAGCATGTCGGATGCACCGGCACCGTTCATAACGGTGCTGGTGCATCCAGCTTCCCCATTCCCATTTAGCCCTATGGGGCTCAAATGGGAATGGGGAAGAATTTTTCCCGGCGTCCAGGAATGGGCAAATACTGGGTCCGGCAAGGCCGTAATGACCCGGTAATTGCCGATTACTGGGAGCCTGAAAAAATAAAATACTGGGGCAGCCGTGCCTGTATTACAGCACAGTTACCGCCAGTCTCATAATGAGGCCCACTGTGTTGCGCAACCTGGCTTGGGGCTATGCCCCTTGTCCCCACCCATCCTTCCCACAGCCCCGCCCCTCCAAAGGATTGACAGTTCCCCCAGTAAATAGTTTCCATTTCCAGCACTGGCCGTGTGGTATCATGCACTTTTCTGCCCTGTGCTCACTACATCTGCCAAAGTCCTCTGTGGCCCGTGCTAAAATGCTGCATGCTCAAACAAAAAGAAAATGCTAAAAGTGACTGCACTATTGAAAGAACGTAAATGACCAATCATACATGTCAACATCTCAATCTTGTCCAACAGACAACGTCAATCACTGAAAGTACAAACACAAATTGATGAATGGCTATTTCGGCACAATCATAACCTTTGTCCAGGATTTGATGTTATCGATTTTGTAGTCTGTTAGTGGCATTATGCAAATTATGGCATTGTTAGTTCTGGATATAGATCCATCATTTGGTGTTTTCAGTGAATCTTCATAAGTGGCTAGAATGTGGACAGGCATAATGGCAGCTGCGCCTTTGGGAACACAAAGTTCATCACGGATTATACCCATCAAGTCAGAAACATTCCTTTTTTTTTACTAATTATTTTCGTAGGAGACAGCAGGGGCGTTGCTAGGGGGGGGCTAAGGGGGCTATAGCCCCTGGTCTTTTGGTTGTAGCCCCGGATAGAATCTCAGGAGCGACAGCCAAAAGACTAGCTAGCCCCCAGTCCCAACAGTTCCGACATCAGCTTAGCCCCGGGTCTTTTCCAGACCTAGCAACTCCCCTGGGAGACAGTGCAGGAAATGGAAAAATAATTACTCGGGGAACACTCTCCTCCTTGGGGGGGGGGACCTGGGGTGGGGCCAAGGGCCGTGACCCCAGGCCAGGTCGATAACACAGTGGGCCTCATTAGGAGTGTGCTGGTCCGGTAACAACGGACTACCGGCACCCTCTGATTCTGCAGGCAGCTGCCAACCCACCCGCCAGGTCTGGCCTGGAGGTTGGTAGGGCAGCCGCCCCCAGACTTTCACTGAAGCACCGGCACTGTTGTTAACAGTGCCGGTGCTTCCGTCATCCCAATTCCCATTTGAGTCCTAACGGACTCAAATGGGAATGGGGATTAACGATTTTCCGGCGCCTGACTTTCAGGAACACCGGGGTCGTAATTCCCCAGTGTTTCCAGCCAAGCCAGGCGCCGGAAAATATTGCAAGTCTGGCGGCAGCCTGCCGGTTTTACCGGCACGGCTACTGCCAGACTTGTAATGAGGCCCTGTATCCTTTCCTTGAACCCAAGCCTTGCGATTTGCATAAAAGCGAAGAGCATTTTGTGAGCATAAGAATTACAACAATTTTACATTTCAAACATATATGATAGTGATTCAGCAAGAAACCTTTTTGAACTAGTAATGTAAATTGGATTTTGCTCCTGGTCACTATACTCACCCTGACAAAAAAATGTCTGTACATTGCATGACTTATATACCAAACGTGAGAGCTTATGAGGCGGCTATGAGACTTTCTTTCTTAACTCTTGTGCGCTTCTTCTGTGTGAGATTTGCCTTGGGAGCAGAACGAGGAGTTTCTTGGACTAGCTCGTGGACCTCAGCGTTTCTCCAGCTTTCGGACAAGGCAATCTTTGCCAGAGGTCTGCTCGTTCTTATCATGGCCCAATTCATACACTGCTGGGCACATGGGTTAGCACTTCAGCTTGACTGGTCTGCCTGTACTCCCCGACAGCCAGAGTGTACATACAAACCAAACTGTTCAAATAAGTATGTCTCCTATGTACCGCTACCACTCTCTCTGGCTTGACGCACTGTTCCTCTGTAACCACGTCTCCGCACTCTTGCTATCTATTGTTTGTTTACCACTATGCTAACATGGTAATTTATAGAAAATCGCACAAAAGTGTCGCACGCGGCTGGCGCACAGCGTGCCCGTGCGAATGTCTGCGCCAGCCGCGTGCGATAAAATCAATTTCCGCGCACAGCATATTCATGGATTCTCGCCTCCAAAAGCAGACGTGGCGCAGAGTGGCGCAGCGACCCTGCAGCAGCGCCAGTTACGCCCCCAAGAATGCCCTCGCGCAAGGAAAAGCCATCAAGATCGCAAAACCATCGCAAAGGGCTACGCCAACCCTGTACCAGTTTACCGGACTGGCAAACAGCAAACGCAAAGCGGGGAACGCGTATTACGGGTTTCGGGAACACGCGTGCAGAGAAGTTTCACACGCGATCTGGCCTGGGGGAGCGTGTGCGTGTATTTCAGGGGTGCGCGGGAAGTCTCACACACGATCGGGCCTGGGGGAGCGTGTGCGTGTATTTCAGGGGTGCGCGAGAAGTTCTACACGCGAATGGTCTGGGTGCGTGTATTTCAGGGGTGTGCGAGAAGTTCCACACGCGATTGTCCTGGGCGCGTGTATTTCAGAGGTGCACGAGAAGTTTCACACGCGATTGGCCTGAGCGCGTGTATTTCAGGGGTGCGCGAGAAGTTCCACACGCGATTGGCCTGGGCGCGTGTATTTCAGAGGTGCGCAAGAAGTTTCACACGCGATTGGCCTGGGTGCGTGTATTTCAGGGGTGCGAGAGAAGTTCCACACGCGATTGGCCTGGGCGCGTGTATTTCAGGGGTGCGCGAGAAGTTCCACACGCGATTGGCCTGGGCGCGTGTATTTCAGGGGTGCGCGAGAAGTTCCACATGCGATTGGCCTGGGCGCGTGTATTTCAGGGGTGCGCAAGAAGTTCCACACGCGATTTGCCTGGGCGCGTGTATTTCAGAGGTGCGCGAGAAGTTTCACACGCGATTGGCATGGGCGCGTGTATTTCAGGGGTGCGCGAGAAGTTCCACACGCGATTGGCCTGGGCGCGTGTATTTCAGAGGTGTGCGAGAAGTTTCACACGCGATTGGCCTGGGCGCGTGTATTTCAGGGGTGCGCGAGAAGTTCCACACGCGATTGGCCTGGGTGCGTGTATTTCAGAGGTGCGCGAGAAGTTCCACACGCGATCGGGCCTGGGGGAGCGTGTGCGTGTATTTCAGGGGTACGCGAGAAGTCTCACACGCGATCGGGCCTGGGGGAGCGTGTGCGTGTATTTCAGGGGTGCGCGAGAAGTTCTACACGCGATTGGCCTGGGCGCGTGTTTTTCAGAGGTGCGCGAGAAGTTTCACACGCGATTGGCCTGGGTGCGTGTATTTCAGGGGTGCGCGAGAAGTTCCACACGCGATTGGCCTGGGCGCGTGTATTTCAGAGGTGCGCGAGAAGTTTCACACGCGATTGGCCTGGGCGCGTGTATTTCAGAAGTGCGCGAGATGTTTCACACGCGATTGGCCTGTGCGCGTGTATTTCAGGGGTGCGCGAGAAGTTCCACACGCGATTGGCCTGGGCGTGTGTATTTCAGAGGTGCGCGAGAAGTTTCACACGCGATTGGCCTGGGCGCGTGTATTTCAGGGGTGCGCGAGAAGTTCCACATGCGATTGGGCTGGGCGCGTGTATTTCAGAGGTGCGCGGGAAGTTTCACACACGATTGGCCTGGTCGCGTGTATTTCAGGGGTGCGCGAGAAGTTCCACACGCGATTGGGCTGGGCGCGTGTATTTCAGAGGTGCGCGAGAAGTTTCACACGCGATTGGGCTGGGCGCATGTATTTCAGAGGTGCGTGAGAAGTTTCACACGCGATATCAGCAGGGTACATGTATTTCAGGGGTTCCGTGGAGTACTACACGTGAATTGGCCGTGTGGGTCCTCCCAGGTGTTCGCTCCACAACCTCCACGGCCCCTGCAGGCAGCCCACACCACGAGGGACTAGCCTGCACCCCCACCCCCCCAGCACTGTGGGGCACCCTCCACCAGGCCCCCACTCATGTTCCCCTGCACCCCCATCCCCCAGCACTGTGGGGCACCCTCCACCAGGCCCCAACTCATGTCTCCCATCACCCCCACCCCCCAGCACTGTGGGGAACCCTCCACCAGGCCCCAACTCATGTTCCCCTGCACCCCCACCCCGCAGCACTGTGGGGCACCCTCCACCAGGCCCCAACTCATGTCCCCCTGCACCCCCACCCCCCAGAACTGTGAGGCACCCTCCACCAGGCCCCAACTCAGGTCCCCCTGCACCCCCACCCCCCAGCACTGTGGGGCACCCTCCACCAGGCCCCAACTCATGTCCCCCTGCACCCCCACCCCCAGCACTGTGGGGCACCCTCCACCAGGCCCCAACTCATGTCCAACACAAGTCTCCCATCACCCCCACCCCCCAGCACTGTGGGGCACCCTCCACCAGGCCCCAACTCATGTTCCCCTGCACCCCCTCCCCCCAGCACTGTGGGGCACCCTCCACCAGGCCCCAACTCATGTCTCCCATCACCCCCACCCCCCAGCACTGTGGGGCACCCTCCACCAGGCCCCAACTCATGTTCCCCTGCACCCCCACCCCCTAGCACTGTGGGGCACCCTCCACCAGGCCCCAACTCATGTCCCCCTGCACCCCCACCCCCCAGCACTGTGGGGCACCCTCCACCAGGCCCCAACTCATGTCCCCCTGCACCCCCACCCCCCAGCACTGTGGGGCACCCTCCACCAGGCCCCAACTCATGTCCCCCTGCACCCCCACCCCCAGCACTGTGGGGCACCCTCCACCAGGCCCCAACTCATGTCCAACTCATGTCTCCCATCACCCCCACCCCCCGGCACTGTGGGGCACCCTCCACCAGGCCCCAACTCATGTTCCCCTGCACCCCCACCCCCCAGCACTGTGGGGCACCCTCCACCAGGCCCCAACTCATGTCCCCCTGCACCCCCACCCCCTAGCACTGTGGGGCACCCTCCACCAGGCCCCAACTCATGTCCCCCTGCACCCCCACCCCCCAGCACTGTGGGGCACCCTCCACCAGGCCCCAACTCATGTCCCCCTGCACCCCCACCCCCAGCACTGTGGGGAACCCTCCACCAGGCCCCAACTCATGTCCAACTCATGTCTCCCATCACCCCCACCCCCCAGCACTGTGGGGCACCCTCCACCAGGCCCCAACTCATGTCCCCCTGCACCCCCACCCCCCAGCACTGTGGGGCACCTGCCAGCAGGCCCCAACTCATGTTCCCCAGCCTACATGTCATCACAATCTAGATCCCTGGTCCCCATGGTCAGCCTCCAAATGCCAAACACCCACCCGAGTATTGCATCCACCCACTTAGAAATGGCAATGACATGATAGAACCCCAATTGCAAGTTTGGAAATGAACACATGTCCCTCACATACACCCAATGGGTGTCAGTGAATCCCAAAACCCATATCATGATATGCATGATACCAATGAGATGATACTACACATTGAAGTTTGATGAAAAAAATGTATTAAAAACAGCATAAAGGGAATAAAAAATAAACAAATGACAATGGGAATCAAAAACCAAAAGAAGCATGTCCGTAAAATAATGAAAAACGACAAATCATAATCCAAAGGAAAGGTGTCCAAAGTCACAGTTCAAGAAAGTAAATCCAAGGTAAAAACAAAACCGAAAACCATTGCTCCATGGGTAAATCCAAAGAAAAAAAAAGAAAAATCCAACAGTCAACTATATACAGATGAACAAACCAGGGTCCATGATCCCAACTGAAGAAATGAAACCTACATAAAAATACTACCTAATAAAAAAACTATATACAAAAATGTGGTCCATTGTCCAAAAGGTCCAAAATAAATAAAAAAGCAAAGGAAACCTAACACTAACTACATAACTATTTACAAGGGCAGCGGGCTAGTCCGACGGCTCACTGGTTGTTGACATGGGCCAGGGCATCATCGAACTCCTGTTCAATGGCTTGGAGGTGGGCATGTTCCCTGGCCCCGAGGTCTCGCAGGGATAATGCAGTGTCCAGCTCCAACTCCCTGCGAAGACCCTCGAGGCACTCAGCCCGCCTCAGCGCCCTCTGCATGGAGTCCTCCGCCCTGACCATTGTGAGCCGTTCCTCCTCTGCCCGCTGCCGCTTCGCACCTATCTGCTGGCCCAACCGCTCCCACACGGAAGCCACTCCCATTCCAGGGTTCTCCTGCCCTCCGGCCGATGCCTGCATCCCTGATGTTGATGGCCCCGAGCCATGATGCCTCCCACGTCGAGCCTGCCGCTGCCTCCGACGCAACTGCCTGTGCCAGCACGACGGCATCCAGGCTGATGGAATCCACCGACGCCGTCGTGCACGTGCCCTGCCCGATGATGCCGTCACATCCTCCATCTGCTGGGGTCCAGTTGCCGGTGTGTCCACCCCTGCTGGACCTCCGACTCCCGACTGTGGCAGGGATGGGATCCTCACTGAGGTGGCTGCATTGGTCGGGGCAGGTCCACAGGGGGCCCTGGTGGCATCTGGGCCGGAAGACGGCATGGAGTACGACTGGCGCATAGCCTCCACAGAGGAGGAGAGGGTCGCCAGAGTGCCCGACACATGTACGAGACCCCCGACCATGACCGCTCCCAACTGGGCCAGGTTGGCACGGTGCTCTTCGTGATGACGTGCGTGCTCCCCCCGGGAAGCACGCACCTCATCACGAATGACAGCCGTGCGCAACGCGACACCAATCAGGACCTTCTCCATACAGCCAGGGGTCCCCTCGTCCACAGGTGGAGGGGAGTCAGATGACATGGACATCCCCCCTACCTGCGGACGGGCCTGGGATGGGGCATCCCTGCTGGTGCATGGTGGTGCAGTCACAGTGTCAGGGACAGTGACATGCACAGGCACCTCCACAGCGACCTGTGCTGCCTCCTGCCCCTGCCCCTGGACTGCACCACTTGCACCAGCAGAGATGCCCCCACTAGGCCCCATGTGTGGCTCAGTAGCGGCCTCCTCCTCCTCTGTGGAAACCACCAACCTGGATGGCTCCACACCGTCTTCCGCCGTTGCAGGCCCCTGTGGGGGCTCACCCACCCCTTCCGCTGCAGCCGTGGGGGCATCCCCGCCGCCTTGCTCCACAGCGCCGTCTCCGCCCTCTCCTTCACTAGCCGCTGCGTAGAGGGAGACATAGAACACAAGCATCAGGGTACTGTATAATGGTCCCCTAGACAGGAAGCAATAGCAGATGAGTGGCACTGTCAAAGATCACTTCCATCATGTCCCTCCACAAGACATGGGTCAGTGCAGGCAAAACACATGCAGTAACAGCGTTGGCGCATGCTATGGACATAAGCAAACATGCCCAAGGGACTCTTGAAGCATACTATGTTGGTTTTGGACTCACATGCATCATGGGTCATGCCTATCACATGCACACACTTCAACGTACTACCATCCATCTGGACTCGTACACCCCAGACACAGTGGATGCAAGGATAACTAGGCTGCATCAGTGAATCTGAACATTGTCACAGACATGTGTCATGCATCCATGGCATTCACAAATCACAGACACGCAGGTCAGAAACACAGACATGGACACCATACATGTACATGGCATCAGCACCCATCCCTCACACCCACCCATGCCCAGGAACAGAGACTGGCATGCTCCCATGTGTCTATTCCGCATAGCGCTCCCCATGTTGCATTTAAACATACACCAACCGTGTGCTTCACACATTACTGGTCTCACATGCATGACCATGATGTCCCTGCACACCCACGTGTACATGGCCTATGTCACACATACAGGCAAGTATCAGACAACCAGCACACTGCAACATGCCCTGTCTCACACAGCAATTCTTGGCCACTTACCGCTCGACTCCAGACGGGTCTGCCTCTCAAGGATCTGGGCATGGAGCGCTGGGCGTACGCGTTCCAGGACCCTCAGCTGGATGCTCAAGTCCTCCCAGCGCTTCTTGACTTGCTTGATGTTGCGGGTTGCCACCCCCTCCGCATTGATGGCAACCACAAAGTCGTCCCAGATCCTGTCCCGTCCTTCCTTGTCGGCGCGTGGTGATCCGAAGAGGGCATCATAATGCCCCAGGACAAGCTCCACCAGGACACCAACTTCCTTCTGACTGAAGCTGGTGCCCCTCTGCCCCTCTGGCTGGGGGTCGCCAGTGGTCTCGGAATGGTGTTTGCCCCGACATGGCGACCCCCGAGGCAGGCATGGGTGGGCAACTGGGTCCTGGGGCTGGGCTGTGGAGCGATGGTATCCCAGTCGGGAGTGTTCTGTTCCAGCAGGGGTGGACACAGCAACTGGACCCCTGCAGATGGCTGATGTGCAGGCACCAAATGGCAGGGCACGTTGGCAGCAGGCAGGCAGGCAGCAGCAGATGGCTCGTGGGAGGCTGCTCGGGGCTCTGGGGGGCAGTAATTCGGCCTTTTGGGCAGGAGCGTGGTCTTCCGTGTGCATACGCGTGGCCAGCTTGATACGGAGTGATTTGGCACGTGAAAATTCTGCACGTCAGCGTGTAATTCGAGGAAAGGCCCTTAGCGCGTAGGCGCGTCAGCACGCATACGCGATTCCATTGGACCAAAGGCCCTTAGCGCGTATGCGCGTCTGTGATGTATCGCGCACGGGCGTTGCTTTTCGTGGGGTGCGGTGCGTGTGTTTTGCAGGCGTTGGGGTTCACACGCTATTACTTCACAGCGGGTGGGTGTTGGCTACGCGTTCTTCTACACGCAAGGCAGACGGTGAGTGGTACCCTGCTCCCCCAGGCCCGATCGTGTGTAAAACCACCCGCAAGCCCCTGAAATACACGTACCCCGCTCCCCCAGGCCCAATTGCGTGTAAAACCACCCGCGAGCCCCTGAAATACATGTACCCCGCTCCCCCAGGCCCGATCGCGTGTAAAACCACCCGCGAGCCCCTGAAATACACGTACCCCGCTCCCCCAGGCCCGATCGCGTGTAAAAACACCCTTGAGCCCCTGAAATACACGCGCCCAGGCCAATCGCGTGTGGAACTTCTCGCGCACCTCTGAAATACACGCACACGCTCCCCCAGGCCCGATCGCGTGTGGAACTTCTCGCGCACCCCTGAAATACACGCGCACAGGCCAATCGCGTGTGGAACTTCTCACGCACCCCTGAAATACACGCGCACAGACCAATCGCGTGTGGAACTTCTCGCGCACCTCTGAAATACACGCACACGCTCCCCCAGGACCGATTGCGTGTGAAACTTCTCGCGCACCTCTGATATACACACACACGCTCCCCCAGGCCCGATCGCATGTGGAACTTCTCGCGCACCCCTGAAATACACGCGCCCAGGCCAATCGCGTGTGGAACTTCTCGCGCACCCCTGAAATACACGCGCACAGGCCAATCGCGTGTGGAACTTCTCGCGCACCTCTGAAATACACGCACACGCTCCCCCAGGCCCGATCGCGTGTGGAACTTCTCGCGCACCTCTGATATACACGCACACGCTCCCCCAGGCCCGATCGCGTATGGACCTTCTTGCGCACCCCTGAAATACACGTGCCCAGGCCAATCGCGTGTGGAACTTCTCGCGCAGCCCTGAAATACACGCGCACAGGCCAATCGCGTGTGGAACTTCTCGCGCACCTCTGAAATACACGCACACGCTCCCCCAGGCCCGATCGTGTGTGGTACTTCTCACGCACCCCTGAAATACACGCACACGCTCCCCCAGGCCCGATCGCGTGTGGTACTTCTCGCACATGTAGAACTTTGGTGCACATTTATTGCCTGCGCAGGGATGCTACCGCCTGCTTTCGTGTGGCGGACATGTATGGGCCTGTGCGCGTCTTTGGCCGTGCGCTGTTTTTCCCTATTCCATTCCATGAATACGTGTTGTAGGCGAGCGTGTGGGCGTTCCGCGCACTTGCCTCCTGTACTTTCCCCGTGACGCCCACATTTTCACGAGTTGTTCCCCATTCTGCGTGTAACACCCCGTGTTACGCCTACTTTTGTTATGTGCGCCGCGCTATGTGTGAATTCGCTGTGGCCTTATCGCACAGCGTTCGATGACCTGTGCGGCAGCATGCGCCGCGCACTTTTTCAGCACACATCCCACATTTAGCACGTGCACGGACTTCCATGAATAGATGTGCGCTGTTTTCTGTGCGATAATCACACTTGCACTGCGATTTTCGCTCTTTCACTGCGAATCGCACGTTTTCGCACGCTTGCGCCGGAATTTTCGGCGCACATTAATTCCATGAATCGGCCTGTAAACCTGTACTAAACTTAGTGTCTGTAACTGCGCCACGATGCCCCAGGGCCGCTGTGTGCTATATAAATTCAAATAAATTAAAAAAGGTGATCATATGCACCACAAGCACATAGAACGGTCGGCAGACACTAGTTTTTGCTCCACACCGCTCTAGTTTTTTGCGCAGCTGCTCTTCTTTTTCTAAACTTCTACTTGATTTTCAAACTGGACTGGCTAGTTTCGGCTCATTGAGGTGGTACTAGCCCCTTCTATGAGATAAATATTTGATACAGAAAACTTATTTTGGCTTGAAAATACATGTTCTAGCATTTTCAGAGTACATGTTTGCCAGTAGCATGACTAGTAGCACATTTACTGTGTGAAATACATTATTGTCAAATTAATGTGATTTAAAACATCAATTTTTGTCATAAAAAAAGAGCTGTCGGATAGGTAGTAGGTTAAGTGCAGGTGCAATGCTGCTCACTATCTAAATAGAGTTGCATCGAGCTAATTGAAGAGAGCTATGTTCAAATGCATCTGTCTGAAAATGAATCTGGAGGTGGGCTCTCTAACCCCATTGGAGAGGCTGCTGGGTGGGCAGAGTGAGAGGCACCAGAATGGTGGGAAAACAGGTGGCTGCTGAGGTGCTTAAAAGAGGGCAAGAGGAGCTGGAGAGAACATCAGCTGTGCCACTCCTCCTGATGACCCCCTGATGCTGTGGAATGCTGGGGCCAACCGCTGCCGCTCCTGCCACCAAGGGACACTGCCGCACTCTCATCCAGTTTTAGTTTCCTGGTTCCTGATCGTCACCTGGGACGCCTCTGCTGGTGGTGCAGTATTGGCGGCGGGGAGATGGGAGCCGACAATGGAAAAAAGTTGTCCTCTTAATTGCAGTTGTTCGCCGCAGGAGCATGGTATACTTTACCCGGCTCGGCGTGGTTGCTGTGGTGGGGATAGGAAGAGCTGCAAATAATGCCCGGATAACTGTGTGCTCAAAATGTTGGAAAGTCTGGTGTTGGCCCTAGGAGGGTTATGCAGGGACGCTTACGACATGGTGCTATTCCGGGACAGATTTGTTTGGGCATTCTTCTGGGCTGTCAGGTTAGGGGAAATAGGCGGGCTTCTCAAGGATGGAAAAAATAGGGGGTCTAGCACTGTCAGACATCCGGTTCCTGGGGATGTACTTGGTGCAGATATATGTGAGGAAGTCAAAAACTGACCAGGAAGGAAAGGGGGCAATACTCGACCTAGCTAGTAACGGGGTCTGGACGATTTGTCCAGTGCCACTACTAAGGGAAGGGTAGAGGGCCCATTATTCAGGTACCAGGACAGGTCTGGGCTTCCAGATTTCAGTTCAGGATGATCTTTCAGAAAGCCATTGTGGTATTGGGTCTCAGGAGTTTGGTTTTCGCACGTGATTGTTTCTGAATTGTCACTGCAGGGTGTGGGCTTCAGGGGCAAGAGATCATGAGAATTGGGAGATGGAAGTCAGGGGGGCTACAAGGGTTAAATTAGGCTGTTCTATTAGGATGGGGGGTGCAGCATCGCCCGTCGGGAGAGGAGAGAAAAATCATCACCAGTTTCGGTTTGTTTGGTATGGTTGATTTATGAAATAGGCCTGTGCCTTGCCTAAGATGTTACTCTTTTCTGTTGTCTGTCGAAGATACCACTGGTGCGAGTAGTCTGGGGGATCGGTTATTCCTTCATAAGGCAGATGGAAGAAAGAGTGAGGCAATGCCCTCGGTTGATCAGGCGCCCGGATGCGACAGTGCACTGGATCGGGAATGGGAGAATGAGGATAAGCGATGTGCACAACATTGTGACCAGACACAAGGCAGCACATCGGCTATCTGCACTGAATTTGGTGATCCTCCACATAGGAGGGAATGCCCTTATGCCCATGGGTCGCAAAGAGCTACGAGTGGTGCTGGTATCACTCTTTGGGTGGATGGGCAGTGTGATGCTGGAAATGCATCGGAGGGACAGGGCCTTGTCCTTTACTGCTTTTTATCGCGTGTTCTGTCGTGTTTTCCGCGCAGGAGTTCATGTGGGACTCCTGGCGGTGCAGCTCTCTTTCTTTTGGTTTGGTGAACGGACCTGTGCGATACCCTTAGGGCACCCCTGGGTGGGGGTTCAACCCTGTGCCCCTAGTGTATGTTTTTGGGCACCTGTGGGTGGCCCGCAGAGCAGGGTATGGGCTGGTGGCAGCTCCATGCTGAAATTGACAGGTGCGCGGAGTATCCTCCATTTTGGGATACCCCGGCCCTGCTATTGGAATCAGTTGATTCCTGATGGAAAACAAGATGGCCCCGGTGGCCTCTTGCTTTCTATTACCCATTACCTTGTTTTCCCAAAGTCCTGGGAAGCCCTGACTCTGTCCCTTCCCCCTGACTGGCTGTTGGGTGGAAATGCCATATATGGTGTTGTTGTGAAGGCCCGGCCAGACTAGCTGGAGCCTTCCCGGTGATGTATGTTGTGGGTACCTCCTGTGGGTGGGACCTGGGTGAATAGAGTGTGTGACGAATATGCATTCTGTGTTGTGGGTGTCTAGTATCTGGTGGTTGACACAATGACTGAGACAACCCTGCCCGAAACGGGTATGAATGCAGCTTGGAGTATTGAATGGCTCAGTACTTGTTCCAATACACATAACTTTTTGTGAGTGTTTGGAGAGAAGTGAATGGCCTGAATACCTTGTGTGCCTGATTGGCTGCCTGCCTGCATGAATACCCGTAGTGGTGATTGGATGCTTGAGTGTGACCCAGCGGAATGAATGGGAGATCACTGGTTGGCTGACAAGTGGGTCTCCCACCGGGTGTCCCATAAGGACTCCAGTGGGAAGGACCAGGAGAAAGAAAAGGGGGCCTCTCAGAAAGCTGAGGAGTCCCAAAAGCAGTCACAGTCGAGTAAACCTAAACCCTCCTCTCCTAAGACCCAAAAATCTAGTGGGGATAAGTCATCTGTGGGTGGGAATAAGAGTAGTGGTCCACCTACTGCAAAGCAGGCTCCCAGTGGTTCCAGTACCGTACCCCGCACTCCCGGCACTTGTTGGGACTGTGGGGCTCTGGATCACAAAAGGGGTGACTCCAAGTGTAAAGGTAAGGCACTTGGAGTACAGGCTGTCAGCCTGACCTACCTTTACCCCATGTCTGAGGTGGAGGCCACTGTCCTCCCCTCCTCTACCGGAATCACTTTTGGTGCTCCCGTAGAGATTTCCTTAGTGTTCCTTGGGACCTGGGACCAGTACACGGCTCTGGATCACCAGTACACTGGCGACTATCCCACAGAACACCCGTAGATTTTTGAGAAGTGCCCTCTTGAACGGCCAGCCTTCTACTGGTTTGAGAGACACTGGGGCAAGCATGACAGTGGTGGACAGGACCCTACTCAAGCCAGAGGACTATGTAGATGTTCCTCTGAGAACCACCAGGTTAGCTGGTGGGCCTCCCAAATTATCGCCTTTAGCCCGAGTCACACTCGTAATTGGAGACAAGACAGCAAAGCTTCCTGTCCTGGTTCAGGACAACGTCCCTGCTAACATTCTCTTAGGTAACGATCTAGTCGAGTTGGGATTGATCGCGGATGGTCTTCCCATGACTGCTGCTGCGGTCACTAGGTCACAGGTGACACCGGGTCTGGCTGTGAGTCAGGTACCCGAGCTGAAGGCGCGGCCTAAGGCACGACGAAGGAAGAGCAAGAAGGCCACCTCTGTGGAGGGAGCTCATTCTCTTCCTGCTGTTCCTACAGCACCCATTGGGATCCATGCTCCGGACGGGCTGGGTCCAGTGGTAAACCCCGTCTCAACTCCTGTGGGAGAAGAGCCAGAAGACTCTCCTGTGGGAGAGGTTCTCAACCCAGAGGATCATCCCGATCTTCAATGCTTGTTGGCTGAAGGGGGACCCTCCCGGGTGGACTTCTGTAAAGGACAGAGAGAGTGTCCCTCTCTTAAGGGTCTGAGGAAACATGCCCTGTCCCAGGCACAAGGAGAAGTGCCCAGGACTTCTGGATTTATTGGGAGGGTGAGCTCCTTGTTAGTGAGCCCACTAAGCCTGAACCTGGTGCCCTCAAGAGGTTGGTGGTACCCCAGGTTTACAGGCCCTTCCTACTGCAGTTGGCGCATGAGGTGCCCTTGGCTGGTCATCTTGGTACCAAGAAGACTAAGCAGAGGCTCTCTGCCCATTTCTACTGGCCTCGAATGGGAGTAGAAGTGGAGTCCCACAGCAGGACCTGCCCAACTTGTGAGTTGTCTAGCAAGACTGGAGGTAGTGTCATTGCCCCACTGCAGCCATTGCCAGTGGTTGGCACATCGTTTGAGAGGGTGGGCATCGACATCGTCGGTCCCCTTGACCCTCCCACGTCAGGTGGACATCGGTTCATCCTGGTTTTGGTAGATCATGCCACCAGGTACCCTGAGGCTATACCCCTTCGGACTGTTACTGCCAAGGTGGTTGCCCGGGCCCTCCTGGGCATTTTCACCCGTGTTGGATTCCCCAAGGAGGTTGTCTCTGACCGAGGATCCAACTTCATGTCTAGTTACATGAAAACCATGTGGAAAGAGTGCGGGGTAACCTACAAGTTCTCCACCTCTTACCACCCCCAGACCAACCGTCTGGTTAAGAGATTTAATAAAACTCTCAAGGGCATGCTAGGTGCTTTGGACAAGCCCCTAAGGAGGAAATGGGATCTCCTCCTGCCGTGCCTGCTGTTTGCTTACAGAGAGGTACCTCAAGAAGGCGTTGGTTTCAGCCCCTTTGAGTTACTCTTTGGACATCCCGTGAGGGGGCCCCTCGCCTTGATCAGAGAAGGTTTGGAAGCCACCCCTCCCGGTCCCGCCAAGCAAGTGGGGGACTATGTGTTAGGCCTCAGACGGAGGATGACACAGATGATGGGTCAAGCAACGGCGAATCTCAAGGCCAGCCAGGAATTGAACAAATACTGGCATGACCTTAAAGCATCGCAAGTGGATTGGACTCCGGGACAGGAGGTCCTTGTGATGGAGCCTACCAAGCCTCGAGCATAGGCAGATAAATGGACTGAACCCTTCAGGATAATCTCCAAGATGGGCGAGGTCAATTATCTGGTTGACATGGGAATCCCAGGGGTGGCCCCTCAGGTATTCCATGTTAATAGGCTCAAGCATTTCCACCGGCGAGCAGAAGTCTCATGTCTCTTGCTAGCTTCAGAGCAAGAAGAGGATGAGAGTGCGCCCCTTCCTGATTTGCTGCATAGCAATCCTCAGGATGGCTCAGTGGAGGGAGTGCAGCTCTCTCCCGATTTGACAACCGAGCAGCAGAGGGCCTGCCGGACTTTGCCCCAGCAGTATGCCTCTCTGTTTTCGCTGACGCCAGGCCTTACACCGTGGTGTAAGCACGAGATTGACACTGGTGACAGCGTGCCTGTCAAAAGCAAGAGCTACCGAATGTCAGATACGGTTAAGAACCACATCCAGGCTGAGGTCACCAAGATGTTGGATCTGGGTGTTATTGAACCCTCAACCAGTCCCTGGTCCAGTCCTGTGGTCCTTGTCCCCAAGGCAAGTTCCCAGGCAGGTACCAAGGATTGGAGGTTCTGTGTGGACTACCGAGGAGTCAATGCTGTCACCAAGACTGACGCGCACCCATTGCCCAGTGATGAGCACGTGGACACCATAGGTGCTGCCAAATTTGTGAGCACCTTTGACCTCACCTCAGGCTATTGGCAAATAGCTCTGACGGACCATGCCAAGGAAAAGATGGCGTTCTCTACACCAGATGGAATCTACCAGTTTAGGGTCATGCCTTTTGGGTTGAAGAATGCCCCTGCCACCTTCCAGAGATTGGTCAATCATGCTCTCAGTGGGCTGGAAGCCTTTTGTGTGGCTTATTTAGACGACATTGCCATCTACAGTTCCACTTGGGAAGAGCACTTGACACATCTGGGTAGAGTGTTGCAGGCCTTAAAGAGGGCTAACCTCACTATCAAGGCCACCAAGTGCCAGATAGCTCAGGGGAAAGTCACGTATCTTGGTCATGAGGTAGGAGGGGGTCAAATCCAACCTCTCCCCAGTAAGGTACAGGATGTACAGGACTGGGAGATTCCCACTACTCAAACCCAGGTGAGAGCCTTTTTGGGCCTCCCCGGGTACTATCGCAATTTCATGGCGGACTATGGAACCATAGCTGCACCACTGACAGCTCTGACTTCACCCAAACAGCCTAGGAAGGTTAATTGGACTGAAGACTGTCAGAGGGCCTTTGATGGCTTGAAAGAAAGTCTGTGTCGGGCACCCGTGTTGTGTGCGCCTGACCACAGCCGACCCTTTATCGTCCAGACGGATGCCTGCGACACTGGAATTGGAGCTGTCTTGTCCCAGTTAGATGACAAAGGGAGAGAACATCCTATCATATTCATCAGTAGACAACTCAAGGGTAGAGAACCTAGGTGGGCTACTGTTGAAAAGGAATGTTTTAGTATAGTTTGGAGCCTTAGGCGTTTTAGGCCCTACCTTACGGGGTCAACCTTCAAGGTCCAAACAGATCATAAGCCCCTGAAGTGGCTTATGCAGATGAAGGGTGAGAACCCGAAATTGCTCAGGTGGTCCATTAGCCTGCAAGGGCTAGACTTCACCATAGAGCACAGACCAGGGAAGAGTCACGATAATGCAGATGGCCTTTCCAGAAGGTATGTTGACTGTCTGGATGAGGGTGTCTATCCTGTGGGAGATTAGGCACTCTCCACCTCAGTCTGGGGGGGGCGACTGTGATGCTGGAAATGCATCGGAGGGACAGGGCCTCCGTATCCTTGTCCTTTACTGCTTTTTATCGTGTGTTCTGTGTGTTTTCCACGCAGGAGTTCATGTGGGACTCCTGGTGGTGCAGCTCTCTTTATTTTGGTTTGGTGAACAGACCTGTGGGATACCCTTAGGGCACCCCTGGGTGGGGGTACAACCCTGTGCCCCTAGTGTATGTTTTTGGGCACCTGTGGGTGGCCCGCAGAGCAGGGTATGGGCTGGTGGCAGCTCCATGCTGAAATTGACTGGTGCGCGGAGTATCCTCCATTTTGGGATACCCCGGCCCTGCTATTGGAATCAGTTGATTCCTGATGGAAAACAAGATGACCCCGGTGGCCTCTTGCTTTCTTTACCCATTACCTTGTTTTCCCAAAGTCCTGGGAAGCCCTGACTCTGTCCCTTCCCCCTGACTGGCTGTTGGGTTGAAATGCCATATATGGTGTTGTTGTGAAGGCCCGGCCAGACTAGCTGGAGCCTTTCCGGTGATGTTTGTTGTGGGTACCTCCTGTGGGTGGGACCTGGGTGAATAGAGTGTGTGACGAATATGCATTCTGTGTTGTGGGTGTCTAGTATCTGGTGGTTGACACAATGACTGAGACAACCCTGCCCGAAACCGGTATGAATGCAGCTTGGAGTATTGAATGGCTCGGTACTTGTTCCAATACACATAACTTGTTGTGAGTGTCTGGAGAGAAGTGAATGGCCTGAATACCTTGTGTGCCTGATTGGCTGCCTGCCTGCATGAATGCCCGTAGTCGTGATTGGATGCTTGAGTGTAACCCAGCGGAATGAATGGGAGATCAACAGTATATCTGGGGACCTCTCACTGCTAGGAATCGTGTTCAGAAGCTGAAGTCCACTACGACGAGTAACTGGATTAACTGACGCTTAACCTTGAAGCCCTGCTGGACGAGAAGAAGTGCTGTTGCTCTCCTTCACAATCTGAAAGCTGCTGTGCCTGCAAGGACTGACCCAGAGAGGAACTGGTAAGGCGCCCTCTTCCCGAGCTACGAGGGACCATCATGCACAGCTGATCTTTGCCAAAGCTCCCTGGTAGACAGACCTTCGACAGGCTGCCGACCCGATACGGGGACTGCTGCGGAACTCCAAGGAGAAGCACTTGGACTGTTGTCCGCCACTGTCGACGACCGCCGTCGCCGACCGGAGCCTCCGTGCTCTCGTTTGCCTAAGAACTTCCATTGATCATCGGACGCTCTCGTCTGCATCGCCATCTGCTTGTCTCCTGCTGGAGAAGGCCCGACCGTCGACGCGCCGAGGAGCATCCACTGGTGGGTTTCCCACCACCTAAAGACCACAGAGACGCCGACGACTCGACGCCCTTGCTGGGCCACAGTTCTTCATCATCTCTTTGCGGTCCAGAACTATTGGCAGCGAGGTGCCCCGCACGCCTCTTCCTTGCAGGACGCCAACGCTCTGTCGTCGACGTGTACCGCTAGGAACGAAGCTGCCACTTCCCTTCTATAGTTCACCCTGTTCACCGTCGGACGTTCGATGACCCGTGACTCCTGCCTTAAAGGGAGGGCACTCAAGAAGGGCCGTCGATTCCCCGACACCGAAAGCCAAGTTCCCCGACACCTCTCGACGATCCGTGGCTCCCGCCTGAAAGGGGGGCACTCAAGAAGGATCGGTCGGCGCATCGTCGGAGAACTCTACTCCACCAGGTACATTGGGGGGGGTAAAACCTTAACAGGAAGAAGTAAGACTATAGAACATATGGACTGGGCTTGTGCGATATATTTTATTTTACAGGTTGCCCAGGTGGGGGAATCTCCACACAGAACTGTGTCTAGGTAACGGGGCCAGCATTCTGCCTATTGTTTCAACCACCTTACGTTCCTCTCTATTGCTGGTTTCCTCGTTATTAATCTGTGTGACATTTTAACCGTACAGTTGATGCACTTTAATGAGATTTGATAACATTCGATAACATTAGTGGTACCACTTTAGAATTGTATATATTTATCATTATTGACTTCCGAGTACAAAGTGCGTTATTGTGATAGTGTAAATACCTTTGAATATTAATTATATAAAGACTGTGTTTTCAGTAATACAGTGTGTGGACATTCCTTTGTGGGAGTTCGGGGACTACACTGTACTTAAGATCCAGCCTGCATCACCTCCTGAGAAGCTAGGCCTTGATTGCTCGTCCATTGCTACCTTATAGAGAATCTTGGCTGGGGTCTTCTGTGCCTCTCCTCTACCATATAGAGAGCAGAAGTACAGACACCCCCTACCAGTCTTTACAGGCAGGCCGTAATCGCTTGGTCACAAATCATCCCAAGGACAAGGTGGGGAGTGCTAGGCCTTGCAAGGGTCCTGAACATATCAGCAAGAAAACTGAACAATGAACTGCCCATGTTTACAGGGGACTGGGGGCAGCTACGGCTGGTCGCCAATGGGCTGGTGAGAGGGATGGAGAATTTGTATCTTGATGGCATTCACTTGTCAACCCAGGGAACTGACTTGTTATTGGAGAAATTATGGCGCAAATACGCACAACACGGATTGGGTGCTCTGCCCCCGACCGGTTGGTCGAGGGTCCTGTGGCAGGTGGGTTTGGACTATGTGGACATTGATTTGCCCCTCCCGGGGGGACCCTGAGGCCGGTATGTGCAGTGGCGAGGGAATGTCTGCCTCTCACTGAGTGGCTTCAGGCCAGCGGGGGTCCAACTGCGAGTGGGCTAATGAGGGCTGGGGTCACGAGGCAGACAGTGTCAGACAAGATAAGGGTGTGACCTGGGGTGATCCCCCAACATAGGGTATGGCGAAAATGTCTGCGGCGACACTGGGGGCATCTCACTGCTGTACAACGCTCATGGGGGCGGAGTTGGTGGTTCCACCTGGACCACCTCTCACACGGAGGAACCATTGAGAATATGTACATGTAATTTGATATGTGTCTGTGATAATTATGCATTATGCTTTTTAGGATCACTTTCATACTTTGGTGTGATGATTCTTTAGATGTGTTACAATACAAACGTGGCAATATATTTCCAAAACCAATGTCTTTGTGGTTTCTTCTGCTACCTGGTACTGTCTCCCTGCTCAGCCCACGTAAGTGTAGCCACCAATCAGTTCCTGGGGTAGGTACATTTAATTTGTCTTCAGCCCCCTGAAATCCAAGCACTACTGCATCAGAACACGCAGCCATTAATAAGGGTACTCAAAAAGTTAAATGTTAGTAGTAACATATTATTTCTTTTCTAGAGAAGATTTGTGAAAAATTGTAAAATATAAAAGTTGTGATGTAAAACAAATATGCATTGGACATCTGCCCTCCACCTTTACTCCACCTACTCTACTACTGCTTTGAACATTGCCAATGTTCTCGTCATCCCTCAGTTTTACCATGTGAAACCCCTTTTCCAAGTTTATAGGTGCTACCACTGCCGGCAAAACTTTAACAGAAGACCAGTTGAAGGATTGCTGCAGTTGAAACTTTAAGAGAAGACCAGTTGAAGGATTGCTGCTGGTGAACCTTAACATAAGAAAAGTTGAAGGATTGCTGCTGGCAATACTTTAACAGAAGACCAGTTGAAGGATTGCTGCCAATGAAACTTTAACAGAAGACCAGTTGAAGGATTGCTGCTGGTGAACCTTAACAGAAGACCTGTTGAAGGATTGCTGCTGGTGAAACTTTAACATAAGACCAGTTGAAGGATTGCTACTGGTGAAACTTTAACAGAAGACCAGTTGAAGGATTGCTGCTGGTGAACCTTAACAGAAGACCAGTTGAAGGATTGCTGCTGGTGAACCTTAACATAAGACCAGTTGAAGGATTGCTGCCTGTGCAACTTTAACAGAAGACCAGTTGAAGGATTGCTGCAGTTGAAACTTTAACAGAAGACCAGTTGAAGGATTGCTGCTGGTGAACCTTAACAGAAGACCAGTTGAAGGATTGCTGCTGGTGAAACTTTAACATAAGACCAGTTGAAGGATTGCTGCTGTTGAAACTTTAACAGAAGACCTGTTGAAGGATTGCTGCTGGTGAAACATTAACATAAGACCAGTTGAAGGATTGCTGCTGTTGATACTTTAACATAAGACCAGTTGAAGGATTGCTGCCTGTGAAACTTTAACATAAGACCAGTTGAAGGATTGCTGCCGGTGAAACTTTAAGAGAAGACCAGTTGAAGGATTGCTGCAGTTGAAACTTTAACAGAAGACCAGTTGAAGGATTGCTGCCTGTGAAACTTTAACATAAAACCAGTTGAAGGATTGCTGCCGGTGAAGCTCTAACATAAGACCAGTTGAAGGATTGCTCCCTGTGGAACTGACCGGTTGAAGGATTGCTGCCGGTGACACTTTAACATAAGACCAGTTGAAGGATTGCTGCCTGTGAAACTTTAACATAAGACCAGTTGAAGGATTGCTGCAGTTGAAACTTTAACAGAAGACCAGTTGAAGGATTGCTGCTGGCGAACCTTAACAGAAGACCTGTTGAAGGATTGCTACTGGTGAAACTTTAACAGAAGACCACTTGAAGGATTGCTGCAGTTGAAACTTTAACAGAAGACCAGTTGAAGGATTGCTGCTGGTGAACCTTAACAGAAGACCAATTGAAGGATTGCTGCCGGTGAAACTTTAACATAAGACCAGTTGAAGGATTGCTGCAGTTGAAACTTTAACAGAAGACCAGTTGAAGGATTGCTGCTGGTGAACCTTAACAGAGGACCAGTTGAAGGATTGCTGCTGGTGAAACTTTAACATAAGACCAGTTGAAGGATTGCTGCTGTTGAAACTTTAACATAAGACCAGTTGAAGGATTGCTGCCTGTGAAACTGTAACATAAGACCAGTTGAAGGATTGCTGCCGGTGAAACTCTAATATAAGACCAGTTGAAGGATTGCTGCCTGTGAAACTTTAACATAAGACCAGTTGAAGGATTGCTGCCGGTGAAACTTTAAAAGAAGACCAGTTGAAGGATTGCTGCAGTTGAAACTTTAACAGAAGACCAGTTGAAGGATTGCTGCTGGTGAAACTTTAACATAAGACCAGTTGAAGGATTGCTGCTGTTGAAACTTTAACAGAAGACCTGTTGAAGAATTGCTGCTGGTGAAACTTTAACATAAGACCAGTTGAAGGATTGCTGCCGGTGAAACTCTAATATAAGACCAGTTGACGGATTGCTGCCTGTGAAACTTTAACAGAAGACCACTTGAAGGATTGCTGCAGTTGAAACTTTAACAGAAGACCAGTTGAAGGATTGCTGCTGGTGAAACTTTAACATAAGACCAGTTGAAGGATTGCTGCCTGTGAAACTTTAACATAAGACCAGTTGAAGGATTGCTGCAGTTGAAACTCTAATATAAGACCAGTTGAAGGATTGCTGCAGTTGAAACTCTAATATAAGACCAGTTGAAGGATTGCTGCCTGTGAAACTTTAACAGAAGACCACTTGAAGGATTGCTGCAGTTGAAACTTTAACATAAGACCAGTTGAAGGATTGCTGCTGTTGAAACTTTAACATAAGACCAGTTGAAGGATTGCTGCCTGTGAAACTGTAACATAAGACCAGTTGAAGGATTGCTGCCGGTGAAACTCTAATATAAGACCAGTTGAAGGATTGCTGCCTGTGAAACTTTAACATAAGACCAGTTGAAGGATTGCTGCCGGTGAAACTTTAAAAGAAGACCAGTTGAAGGATTGCTGCTGTTGATACTTTAACATAAGACCAGTTGAAGGATTGCTGCCTGTGAAACTTTAACATAAGACCAGTTGAAGGATTGCTGCCTGTGAAACTTTAACATAAGACCAGTTGAAGGATTGCTGCCGGTGAAACTCTAATATAAGACCAGTTGAAGGATTGCTGCCTGTGAAACTTTAACATAAAACCAGTTGAAGGATTGCTGCCGGTGAAACTCTAATATAAGACCAGTTGAAGGATTGCTGCCTGTGAAACTTTAACATAAGACCAGTTGAAGGATTGCTGCCGGTGAAACTTTAAAAGAAGACCAGTTGAAGGATTGCTGCTGTTGATACTTTAACATAAGACCAGTTGAAGGATTGCTGCCTGTGAAACTTTAACATAAGACCAGTTGAAGGATTGCTGCTGTTGATACTTTAACATAAGACCAGTTGAAGGATTGCTGCTGTTGATACTTTAACATAAGACCAGTTGAAGGATTGCTGCCTGTGAAACTTTAACATAAGACCAGTTGAAGGATTGCTGCCGGTGAAACTCTAATATAAGACCAGTTGAAGGATTGCTGCAGTTGATACTTTAACAGAAGACCAGCTGAAGGATTTAAAGCCTCGTTGAGTTTTTCTGCTCATACGCGACATTGAGTCCTCGGCATTCCCTTACCAGGTACAGAGGCCCTCTTGCAGTGCTTGCTTAATTTCATTTAGGCGATGTAGTACCTCAACCCTTCCCCTTCTGCTCAAAAGGGGCCCACATAGAAATAAATGGCTCTCTTTCTTGTTGGTATAAACTCCAAAAACAATTGTTCTTAGGAAAAGGCCATGTGTGGCACCTGTATATATGACTCATTAAATGAATAGGATAAATGTGCTACCTGAACAAGCATGTGTATATACTGCAATGCATCCAGGTATACTTAAGTAAGTGCACACATTTATAAGGTAGAACCCTGAGTTCCCAATACCCACTTATATTCATACCCCTCCCTTGCATTCTGCGTAATTCCCATTAAGGTTTCTACAGTACACAGGCACTGCACCATTTTAATTGGCTGCATGCCAGCCATTTTACTATTTGAATTCTCTGATGCTAGGTCTTTCAACGCTTTATAAATGGACCAAGACAGCATCGCCGGCAGGACATCCTGATGCGTGAAGAAGTCATAGCATTGATGCGAAATACCCAGTCCAGTGCTGTGATGTGAGCGCAATATCAGGAGTTTGTGCCAAACACTGTAAAAAAAAGTATTAAGTAAAGGGAAGGCCGTGGCTGCCCATCATCCTCTCACTCCAGGGGACAACTTTCCCCAGGTGGCATGCCCCCAAAAGGTTAAGGTATGTTTTGTCATATTACTGAAAGTATAGTACAACTCAGCCCTGGCGGGAAACATCATCGGCAAAGAGCCTCTCACCCAAGGCGATTACTTTAATCACCCAAGTTTTAATTTATTTCCTAACAACCATTGTAACAAATGGATATTGCTAATATTTTTCCAGAGAGCATCTGAAAAATGGGTGCATCCTCAATTCCAGCTTTTAATTTGGAGCGATTGGCTAGGCAAACATCCTTTATTGACGGCCATATTATATCCAAGCAAACACTGTCCAAGCCCTGTTTATCAGTCACCTCTTGACTGCTTATTTCAGAATGTCTTCAATGGGCAGAGTACTTAGTCCAGCGCTGCTGCAGAAGCTCAGAAGCCCCTCCAGCAGTTCCTAGTGTAAGTTTCAAAAATAATAATAGGACAAAACAAAAGGGAACTAAAATGTTCATTAAGTGATCCAGCCAACCCATGTAAAACATGCATAAAACTCAATGTTCTGTAAATTAAGCTGTACTTTAAGACATAGGAGCAAGTGGAACAGTCCCACTTCCATTACTGTTGGTCCAGACAACCCATTCAATGATATAGTTGAAAGCTCTGCCCCAAACACAGGCATGTGGGAACTATTAAATATAACTGAATCAATTAACTGCTTTTAGATACTTCCCTGGTGGGACCTAATAAGCATTTTTAATGATTGTATGATGATGCATTGTTGAAATATTAGTATCTAGTTCATCATGCTTGCTACTGATTTATCCCCAATAAAAAACCTCGGTTTCTGCTTTTTTTATGTATCCCCACATCATTTTGCTTGTCACAAATCTCCCCTTCATATTTCACCTTTTTCTCCCTCTTTATCATTAACTACCCACAGTGGTGAAGTACATATCTAATTGAACAATATAAAAAAAGGCCAGATGTATGTTTGTCTGATGCAGTATTTTCTCTTGTCACCGCTAGAGGGAGCTGTTGCCTTAGGATATGTATGGCCTACTGTGTCAATGAAAACCTGCATTTTGGCCTGTATACAGGCCTGGACACTAGTTATTGATAAAACTATTGAAACAGCCTTGTGAAAGTGCAGCAGGAGTGAAACATGTATTGACTTTGTTTATTTTCCATAATAATAGCATTCTTTACGAATACAAGATGTGAATTTATGGACAATGTATTATACTTAACCTGAAAAGAATGACAGGTAACCTACACTGACACTAGCACACGTTTTTGATCTGTTGCTTGTGTGAAACCCAGCCTGAATTACATACAGTACGGCCCAGGGACAACCTGGATCCTCTCCCATGGCACTCCGTTATATTGATGTGTTATTGTTTTATCTTTCAATTCAGCAAAAGTAATGTTCTCTTTGGCATGTACGAAACATAGGTCTTCTTTCCTTTTTAAACGTGACAGTTGGCTTGAGTCTCAGAGTGAGGCCGGTACAGTGTACAATTAAATGAGCCGGCACTTGTATCCATCCTGCAGAATGCTTTGAATCTCGAGAGCGTGAATGTGTAGACATACCATCAAGTCACGAAAGGAACTAGCGCAGACTAAAGCTGTCCAAGTCATCCGAAAGGAGGGCCCGGGATCTGTCTCGGCTCTTTTGGTCTTGTATGGGAACGGTCTAGAGAGGAAGCTGCAACAAACCAGCCCGCTCCAGTACTGCTATTTCTCACACATAATGTTGGTGGGTGCCCAAAAACAGTCAGAAATCAGGCTCTTCATGGTACAAGAGAAATCATTTGAGCTGGGATTATCATATGACTTTCAGAGGAAAATGCTAAGAAGATTCTGTAAAACACCTGCATAACTACAAACATAATTTCTGAGTAACAAGTCATTTCATGATATATTTTATTGATTAAACAAATACGAATAGACTTTATCTCCGCATATTATTAGATGCATAGACACATGCTCATGTTTATACAAATACAATAACACAATGAGAGATCAGAATAATTGCACCACCCATAAGAAAGCACAGCATTTGGAAAATCAATAGGGTTGTTAAGCTATTGCAGATACATCTATTAGACCAATTAATTTACAAGATAGCAAAATAATCAGTAGGTGGATGACACGAGTATAGGGTTTGGAAGTGTACATTTGGGGTAACAATTAAAATGTAATCTTATTAAATCTTATCGTGTAATCATAATTTATGGAAAAAAGCACCCCACAGTGTAGCTTTGATGACTCGCAACATCCTTTTTACGTACATTAGGGGATATTTTACTTGTTATAACACATGGCCACACCCTGTCATCCCCTTTAATAACGAGCCTCTTGCTTAATCTTTTGGAGAAGGTATTGCATTTGCTGAGACATAAAATACATGTGAAATCTGTTTCGATTTAAAAAAGCTAATATGCATCTTCCCAAATGTGTTGCAGAAAAATAGGTTAATAATATGCATCGAAAAAAACTTTTAATGTTGTCTTTTAAATAAGCAACAGCATGCAGATTCTTGATCACACTCAATAAACTCCAGCAGTGCACACATTAAACCCTCCTTTTTTCAATTAAAGTCTGTAAAGTGTCACAGGAAAGTATGTTATTAGCAAGGACTTTGAAAAGCTTGCAACGGATTTAATGAAGGGCTGCAGTGACTGCTGGGAATCCGCTCTCTGCTGGCTCAACCTGCTGGCCTTGTGACATAATAACTGACTACAGAGCAGCATCAATGCCATTTTCTTATTACAGGTCAGTTGTGATGTCCCACCTTGCCTGTAGAAAGTTCACTTCCATAGAAAATACCTTTTGAATAGATTGATGGCCAACATTGCTGCTCAGGATGTCCATGTGCAGTGGGTGGAGGGCAAGTTGCCCTTTGCAGCTGCCAGACCCGGGATTTATGTCTGGTAAGATAAAAAAGAACTCTGGAAGAGGAAGCACTCCCATGCCAGAGCTTGGATATGATTGCTTGGCTGATACAAGTGATGAAATGTCCTTCGGGAAACAGGAAGGAAGAGTTGTTCTTAGACCCTAAAGCAGAGAAAACAGACTCTGGGATCAGCATTGCTCAAAGCCCTCAGTGTTCAAGTAAAAAGCGTCTATAGAATGGAATAGGGAACAAGATCACTGGAAAGTGATCCAGGATCTCTTATTGCCAAGCTAAAGTTAACTACTTGAACAAATATGACAGTGGGAAGGCCTCAAAACAGCCTCGGCTTGGTTAACCCGTGGAATGGGAGCGGTAATGCTATAGCAACTATTCAGCATGTTTTCATATTTTGTTCGTGGTATTATCAATATCGAGTATGGTGGACGCTGCCCTTCATCCAAGAAGCAAACTTAGTGATGACAGGAGGGTAGCAAAGACCCATCTGGTTTGCATAGAGTGGGGATATTCATTACGGTAGCCCTGAGGTTTAGAAACGCTAAACTTGCTGTGTGGCTGGCCACTTGGCTGTGTGCTTTCTGTTTGAACATTTGGTATTGCATTGTAACTACCAGTACTCTATGGGCTTAAATAGAACGACCTTGCATCTAGCCTGCAGAGGTACCCGTCAAAAAGATGGTGGAAGCCATTGTTATTTAACATTGATTGTATCTGGTGGGAGAATATCTTAATCTTTGGTTATTTTATTTTGGATAGGAAATCAGTATGATGTTTACTATGTTTTATTGCGTTCAAGGTTTATGAATGTCTCGTCCCGCAGCCTTTCTTCCTTAATCTGTTTGGAACCCTGTCATATCTCTTACACCGTAGTCGGACGCTGAGTCTTATGGTCTGACTTCGATTTTTTTGTGGATCTCTGCTTTGAGGTGTAGCGGATCCAGCAATCAACGCTATCCCTCACTGGTCGTGATTAAGAGCGGAGGAAAAATGTAAATCAGTCCCCTCTTACTGTCTACAATTAGTGCATAGTCTCCTCTCGCTGTTCACAACGCTGTGAGATGGAGGAGGAAGAAGCCCTTTCAAAAGGTGATTTTCATTGTGGAGCGGCAGATAAGTCGGAGACTGAGTCTTATGGTCTGAATTGATTTTGTGTGGATCTCTGCTTTGTGGTGAATCAGATCCAGCAGTCAGCACTATCCCTCACTGGTCGTGATTCAGAAGTAAGTGCACAGTCCCCTCTCGCTGTTCACAACGCTGCGACAGGGAGGAGGAAGAAACCCTTGCAGAGTCGGAAGCTGAGTCTGATGTTCTTAGGGTCTGACGACATCTGAGAAGAAGGTAAGTATAAAGCTTGCGGAACATCTTCATCGCTTCCAGGATATTTCCCGGCAAAAGTGACTTAATGGGCCTCATTCCGAGGTTTGCGGTAAGTATGGGTTTTTACCGGCATGGCGGAAAGACCGAGTCCGGTCTGGTACAACGCCGCAATTTACAGGCCATTCCGACTTCGCGGGCACGAGCTTTCCGCCATGCCGGTAAATCCCCTAGCGGCATACCGCTAAAGGGCCCGTAAAACCCCTTAGCGGCATGAAGCGAGACGGTCGTTACAACACCGCCACCGAAGCTCTGCTATCCGTTATTAGCGGTGACCGTAATTTACGGACACCGTAAATTACGGTCACCGCTTATTAACGGATACGGAAATTACATCATCGCACAGGAACGGGAAGGAGCGCGGCGGCCATCTTTAAAAACACAATCCATTGCCATCCCCTTGATACAGAACCCGGAGGAAGATTCTGAACCTGAGACTTCCCAGCATTCACCTATATCATGCCGAAAGCACTCAAAAAAGGAGCCGCACGCCTCCGCAAGGAGCGCTTTACACAGGATGAGCTACAGGTCCTGGTAGACACCCTGCATGCCAATGCAGAAGTGGTGTTCAGCACTGATATGCGCAAGGCCACCATAGCAAGAAAAAAACAAATATGGGACCTGGTTGCCCAGAGGGTGAGCGCTGTCGGCAACACCCCCCGCACAACAAGGGACTGCCGCAAAAGGTGGGACGACCTCCGTCTCAGGGTGCGGGCCATCCTATCGGCCAACAGGACCCAGGCCCTGGAGACAGGAGGAGGCCCAGCATCTCCAATCAAGATGATGCCCTGGGAGCAGACTTGTGCCGACATGATGGGCCCTGAATCCATCGAGGGGGTCGGCGAGATGGAGTGCGGTGCCCCGTCATCCGCAGATGGAGGTGAGTGTCATGATTGAAGACAGTAAATGCATTCCCAATTCAAGCCACCGCCAAGGGATGGGCAAGCAGTCATGTCACATATGCCCCCCCCCAATCATGCCGTAACAAGTGAGACCCAGGCTGATGCCACTTGCAAGGCTACAACCCATACTGCCCATAGCACACAAAGAGGCAGTCACTGTGAGTCAGCACAGTACTCTGCCAGCTTGATTGACCCAGACACCTGCATGCATTTACCATCCTAGCCCAGATCAATGTCCCACTCACCACCCAAATGTCACCCAAACGCTGCAACACCATTCTCATACCATAGCCTTGAAGCGATGCTGACCCCCAAATCATAGCTAATGCCATCTCTCTCTTCCACCCCACAGGCAGCGGACATGAAACTGAGGGCCATGAAGCCACCCAGCCCTCCACCTCCAGGGGCACAGGCAGGGGACAGCGGAAGCCTGTAGGAAGGAGGAGGCCACAGGCAACACCATCTGCACCAGCAACCCCCATGGAGGCTGCACAACCCCCACCCACACCCCTACCCATGCCTGCACTGGGAACGGACACATACCCCACAGTCCACTCTGAGGAATCCAGTGTGGCAGGGGAGCACGCTGCCATGTGCCTCATCGACGAGCGGGAGAGCCCTACATCGGTTCACCTATCTGACGTGGGGGAGACATGTGACACAGCGTACAGGCCGGAAACACCATCTCACACACAAGTCGCACTCAGCGACTCTGGGTAGAGTGACACCCCAATCCTTACAGGCCAAGGAGCACCACCTGCCTGTCCTGTATCCTCCTCCCCTGCCGAAAGCCCACAGAGCCCTGCACGGTCAACACCACGGCTGGCTACCACATCTGCCACACCATCCACGAGATGGAGTGCACAGGCAGCGCATCACAGCCCTGCTGGAGGACTTCCTACGGGACAACCGTCAATCACATTCACAATGCCACAATGACCTGCAGGCCCTGGGTGAGGTAATCACTTCAAACACCAACCGCCTCTGTGAGGTGCTGGGCCGGATTGCTGATGCCCTGGAGGCAGCACACCCAAGACCACGGCCCCAGTGGGAGTACCCACCATCACAAAGTTCATCCACACAGACCAGCCCTGTCCGCCGGTCAATGCGGACACTCCGCCGCCAGAACATGAATCCCCCTGGCTCCGGAAGTGGCCAATGAACATCCTGGCACACACATTTGGGAGGGGGAGGGGGGTGAGGGTGTGTCATTGGGAGTTGGGGGGAGGGGGAGGGCGGTGAGGGTGGTGGTTTTGTTGTACACGTTCAAACTTAAACTTTTTAATACACTGGTTGTTCATTCACTAAAACAGAGTGGACATTGATCATTTTGCTTGTGTATTTTAATGTCGCACAGTACATGGTGTACATGTATCCCCACACCCCGTGCCCAATGTCCTCTCATCCTGAAACCCTCAGCTGACTTGTGAGTCAGAAATATTGTCCAATCAATGCTTGACGCACAGAACGTCCCTCCTGTGCATCGGGACCCGGCTGCTGTCCTGCCATTCCTACCTCCTCCCCCTCATCGTCATCTGGTGGTGGCATTTCCACGTCAGGGGGCAGTGGCAAGTTCCGACGGATGCACATGTTGTGTAGCATTACACATGCCATGGTGATCTTGGACACCTTCTCGTGGCTGTAGATGAGTGCCCCATCTGAACGGCTGGGGCTACGAAATCGTGCCTTCAAGAGCCCGAAGGTCTGCTCTATCACCACGCGTGTACGGGTATGGGATCTGTTGTAGTCCTCCTCGTGCCTGTTCTGTGGGTTGCGGACGGGGGTCATGAGCCACGGCTTCAGAGAGTAGCCAGCATCACCTGCATGGAAGTGGAAATGAGGTAATCGTGTGTGCCCTCATGGTGGAAAATTGTACTGGTCATGCATGGTCACAGATGATTACTGGGATGAGCATGCATCCCCCCCTTCCTGGCCAGGTAGAGTATGAACCCCCCCCTTCCCAGGCAGGTGGAGTATGAACCCCCCCTTCCCAGGCCGGTGGAGTATGAACCCCCCCCCTTCCCAGAACTACTCACAGCCCCAAAGCAACGCCATGGCCCATTCAGATGACTCACCAAGCAGCCAGGCACGACGTCCGGCATGTCGCTCCATGTAGCGTGGTAGTGTTGAGTTCCGCAGAACCAAGGAGTCATGAGTTGATCCGGGGTATCGGGCATTGCAATGTGTGATGGATTTACTGGCATTACACACCATCTGGACATTGATGGAGTGGTATTGCTTGAGGATGCGATACGGCACCTCCATGGCATGCGGGACCACCAATTCAACGTGGGTGCAGTCGAGGGCACCTATGCAATTTGGCATGCCTGCCAGTGCATGGAAGGCAGCTTTGGTGTCGTAGATCTCCTGGGGAGTCTGGGGTAGGGATATGTATTCCCTTGTGTGGGTGAGGAGGGCATCCAACACTTCTTTGAGTATCCGTGAAAATATGGGCTGAGAAATGCCATGCATTTGCCCCACTGTATGCTGGTAGGTGCCTGTGGCAAGGAAGTGGAGAACAGACACTACCTTCAGTAGAGGGGGGATGGCAGTGCGTATTTCTATGCGGCTCACGATATCATCATGTATCATGTCCACTATGCTGGTAATGGTGTCCCAGTCAAGCCGGTACAGGGTGTGGATCTGCTCTGGTGTGAGGTTGAAGGGGGTGGCTCTGATGCGGGGGATTGGGGGCTGCCGGCGTGGTAATGGTGGCTGCACTGGTAGGGCATGCTGGCCCTGTCTCACCCTCCTCCTCCTCCTGTGTATCCTCTGTGGTGGTGGCTGTGGTTGTTGTTGTTGTTGCTGTTGTAGTTGTTCTTGCCTTGCAAGCAGGGCCGCCAGCTCCAGGAATGCTGCTACAATCGGTATCATTTTGGTGTGGGAGGGGGTGTGGTGTGTGGGTGTGCTCCTTTTGTGCTGTGCCAGACTCCATTGCCTCCACCTGTGCTGATTGAGTGCACCTGTTCCTCTTGGAAACACTGCTCAGGGTCCTTTACACCTTCTCAGCGATGCCGGTATTTACTCCATGGCGGTAAGGTACTTTGCGGTCTTGTGGAGGCCGTTTTTTCCATGTCCGCTTTACTTGGGATCAGCTCCGGTTTACGCCATGCCGTAATTAGCGCGTGCCACTAAACCGCTATTTACGGCATCGTACTTTACGACGCCGTAAATAACGGTGTGGTGGGTCAGAATGGGCCGTAAAGGGAAACGATGCCGGTATTCCTTTACCGGCATCATTTTTCCCTTACCACCCAACTCGGAATGAGGCCCAATGTCTATTGCAAACATGGGGTCGTTCTATCCATGAAACTTATATTAGCCTTAGAGACAAAAGTAGGAATAACGAAAAGCAATATAATCTTTGTGTACATTGAACAAATCTTCCTAATAATGTTGGTCGCACTGTCACAAACGGTTCTAGTCAGCAAAAGCCGGCAACTGTGGCAAAATTAAACTAAGGGATATTTCTTCTCCTCAATTCATTTATTATTCCCACTTGACATGTTAACTAAGCGAGTGTGTGTGTGGAGCAGTGTAAATTGCGCTGGAAGGACAGAAAATGGTGGCATCAACAGGTCCAAAGACACACCACCAAGCAAAGAAAAATAGGATCAGTGAAGCCTTGTTAAACACCTCATTACTCCCACACATTACTACGGTGATGAAACACGGAGATTTGAACGAGTCACAATCTAAACATCAAATGGAAAAACGTGCTCGAATTCGCATTAAGTCACAGCTGCGTTGTAGTAAGAGCACGAAATTTCCATATTGAGCCCAATCGGGAATGGGGCAGTCCCGAATGGGCTCAATGGGGAATGGGGAATAATACCATGACCGCCGAACTCGTGATCCGGCGCTATTAGCGCCGGGGGGTTCGGCGGTAGGGCAGATAGCGCCGGTGCTAATAGCGCCGGAGTTACCGTCCAAGTCGTGATGAGGCCTTGACATAACTGAGATAGGGCCCCTAATTCATGGATTATTTGTGCAAAAAAAAACAGGATTTGTGCGCCATTCTGCCCGCAAATCCCTGTTTAACTAATGGGGATTTGCGGGCAGAATGGCACACAAATCCCATTTCTTTTGGCGCAAATAATCCATGAATTAGGCCCTGAGTCTCTTATGTCGAATCACGAGTAAAGAAATCAAGTATTTGGTAAAATTCTACCTAATATGACACCTAATGATACCAGAGAGCTGACCACAACCCCATTACAGAAGGGAGCCAAGATTTGACTACAAAATAAAGATCAATTTACTAAAGAAACACAGGACACACATACACACATTGGAATGAAATCTCACAACAACTCACGAATAAGAGGATCATGGAACATTGAAGCACTTCAAACCATTAAAATTCGAGGAACAAGAATGTCTTTATCAAGCAAGATCACACATGAATGGTAATGACAACAACATAGAGACTCACTCTTATTGTCAGTGTCAAAAGAATACAAATGGTCAACCCCAACCAATACCAACAACAATGCTAGATCTCCACAATTCGCTAATGGCGGCATCTAAATTCGCTCTGGCACCTGTAAAGGACTGGAGGGGTTTGTCTGTACATCTGCTCTCTATATGGTAGAGGAGAGGCACAGAGGAACCCAGCCAAGATTCTCTATTATTGGTAACGTAGTCAAACAATCAAGGCCTAGCTTCTCAGGAGGTGATGCAGGCTGGTTCTTAAGTACAGTGTAGTCCCCAAGCACCCATAAAGGAATGTCCGCACACTGTATCAGTTAAATCACAGTCTTTATATAATTAATATTCAAGGTTATATACAATATCACGATAACACACTTTTACTCGGTTATCTAAGAATGGCAAATATATACAGTTCTACAGTGGTACCACAAATATTATCAGATCTCATTAAAGTGCATCAACTATGCTGTCAAAATGCCACACAGATCAATGAAGAGGAAACCAACAGTAGAGAGAGGAAGGAAAGCAAGACGGTTGAACAATTGGCAGAATACTGGTCACTACCGTTAAACACAGCTCTGTGTGGAGATCCCCCCACACGTGGGCAACCTGTAGAATAAAGAGACAAGCCCAGTCCATATATTGTCCACAATAGACTTCCCAATAGTTCTGCAACCCCAAAGTACCTGGCGTTGTAGTGTTCCTCGGCGGGGAATCGACGGCCCTTCATGAGAGCCCTCCCTTTAAGGCACGAGTCACGGGTTGTCGAACGTCCCACGGAGTACAGAGTGAGCTACGACGGTGAAGTGGCAGCTTCGTTCCTAGTGGTGCTTGTTGACGGGGAAGTGTAAACGTCCTGCAAGGAAGAGGCGTGCGGGGCACCTCGGTGTCTATGGTTCTGGAACGCAAAGAGTTTGAAGAACTGTGGCCCAGCAAGGGCGTCGAGTCGTCGGCGTCTCTGTGGTCTTTGGGTGGTGGGAAACCCACCGGCGGATGCTCCTCGGCGCGTCGACGGTCAGGCCTTCTCCAGCAGGATACAGCGGCGACAATGCGGACGAGAGCGTCCTTGGATCAAATGAAGTTCTTAGGCAAACGGGAGCACGACGGCTCCGCTCGGCGATGGCGGTCATCGACAGTAGTGAACAACAGACCGGGCGCTTCTCCTTGGGATTCCGCAGCAGTCCCCGTCTCGGGTCGGCAGCCTGTCGAAAGTCTGTCTGCCAGGGAGCTTTGGCAAAGATCAGCTGGTGCACGATGGTCCCTTGTAGCTCGGGAAGAGGGCGCCTTACCATGTCCTCTCTGGGTCAGTCCTTGAAGGCACAGCAGCTTTCAGATTATGAAGGAGAGCAACAGCAATTCTTCTCATTTACTCGTCGTAGTGGACTTCAGCTTCTGAACACGATTCCTAGCAGTGAGAGGTCCTCAGATATACTGTTGGTCTCCGATTTATTCCGCTGGGTCATACTCAAGCATCCAATCACGGCGAAGGGCATTCATGCAGGCAGGCCACCAATCAGACACACAGTGCATTCAGGCCATTCACTTCTCTCCAGACACTCATAACAAGTTATGTCTATTGGGACAAGTACCCAGCCATTCCACACTCCACACTGCGTTCATACCGGTTTCGGGCAGGGCTGTCTCAGTCATTGTGTCAAACACCAGATACTAGACACCCACAACATAGAATGCGTATTCCTCACACACTCCATTCACCCAGGTCCCACCCACAGGCATACCCACAACATATGGTCATTGAGAAGGCTCCAGCCAGTCTGGTCAGCACTTCCGCACACTACCGTATATGGAACTTCCACCCAACAGCCAGTCAGGGGGAAGGGACAGAATCAGGGCTTCCCGGGTCTTCGGGAAGATCCAGGAAACAGGCGATGGAAAGCAAAAGGCCATGGGGGCCATTTTGTCTCCATCAGGAATCTAACGATTCCAATGACAGGGCCAGGGCATCCCAAAATGGAGGACGCTCAGGGCACCAGTCAATTCAGCACGGAGCTGCCACCAGCCTGTACCCTGCTCTGTGTGCCACCAGGTGCCAAAAGAAATACACTAGGGGTACAGGGTTGCACCCATACCCATGGGTGCCTTAAGGGTATCCCATGGGTCTGTTCACCAAAACCAAAGGAGAGAGCTGCACCGCCAGGAGTCCCACATGAACTCCTGCATGGAAAACACGACAGAACACACAATAAAAAGCAGTAAAGGACAAGGATACGGAGGCCCTGTCCCTCCAATACATTTCCAGCATCACAGTCCCCCCCCCAAGACTGAGGTTAGGGTGCCTAATCTCCCACGAGAAAGACACCCTCATCCAGACGGTCAACATACCTTCTGGAAAGGCCATCAGCATTATCGTGACTCTTCCCTGGTCTGTGCTCAATGGTGAAGTCTAGCCCTTGCAGGCTAATGGACCACCTGAGCAGTTTCGGGTTTTCACCCTTCATCTGCATAAGCCACTTCAATGGCTTATGATCGGTTTGGACCTTGAAGGTAGACCCGGTAAGGTAGGGTCTAAAACGACTAAGGCTCCAAACTATACTAAAACATTCCTTTTCAACAGTAGCCCACCTAAGTTCCCTACCCTTAAGTTGTCTACTGATGAATATGATAGGATGTTCTCTCCTTTTGTCATCTAACTGGCACAAGACAGCTCCAATTCCGGTATCGCAGGCGTCAGTTTGAACGATAAAGGGCTTGCTGTAATCAGGCGCACACAACACAGGTGCCCTACAAAGACTTTCTTTCAAGCCATCAAAGGCCCTCTGACAGTCTTCAGTCCAATTAACCTTCCTAGGCTGTTTGGATGAAGTCAGAGCTGAGAGGGGTGCAGCTATGGCTCCATAGTCTGCCATGAAATTGCGATAATACCCAGTGAGGCCCAAAAAGGCTCTCACCTGGGTTTGAGTAGTGGGAGTCTCCCAGTCATGTACATCATGTACTTTACTGGGGAGAGGTTGGATTTGACCCCCTCCTACTCATGACCAAGATACGTGACTTTCCCCTGAGCTATCTGGCACTTGTTGGCCTTGATAGTGAGGTTAGCCCTTTTCAAGGCCTGCAACTCCTTATCCAGATGTGTCAAATGCTCTTCCCAGGTGGATCTGTAGATGGCAATGTTCTCTAAGTAAGCCACACAAAAGGCTTCCAGCCCACTGAGCACATGGTTGACCAATCTCTGGAAAGTGCCAGGGGCATTCTTCAACCCACAAGGCATGACCCTAAACTGGTAGAGTCCCTCTGGTGTTGAGAACGCTGTCTTTTCCTTGGCATGGTCCGTCAGAGCTGTTTGCCAATAGCCTGAGGTAAGGTCAAAAGTGCTCACAAATTTGGCAGTACCTATGGTATCCACAAGCTCATCAGCCCGGGGCAATGGGTGCGCGTCAGTTTTGGTGACAGCATTGACTCCTCGGTAGTCCACACAGAACCGCCAATCCTTGGTACCTGCCTGGGAACTTGCCTCGGGGACAAGGACCATGGGACTGGAACAGGGACTGTTTGAGGGTTCAATGACACCCATATCCAACATCTTGGCGACCTCAGCCTGGATGTGGTTCTTAACGGTATCTGACATACAGTAGCACCTGCTTTTGACAGGCACACTGTCACCAGTGTCAATCTCGTGCCTACACCACGGTGTAAGGCCCGGCGTCAGTGAAAACAGAGAGGCATACTGCTGGAGCTAAGTCCTGCAGGCCTTCTGCTGCTCTGTCGTCAGATCGGGAGAGAGATGTACTTCCTCCACTGCACCATCCTGAGGGTTGCTATGCAGCAAATCAGGAATATGCTCACTCTCATCCTCTTCTTGCTCTGAAGCTAGCAAGAGACATGAGACTTCGGCCCGCCTGTGGAAAGGCTTCCGCCTGTTAACATGGAATACCTGAGGGGCTAGCCCAGAGGCTCCCATGTCAACCA